>NC_143575.1:78928704-79245113 GCF_048544385.1 Mastigoproctus giganteus
TCTCAATTTGAATTTATGCCCAACCCCCAGTTTGTAATCTGAGCAAGTGGAAGAATCCCATCAGAATTCAGCATGCTAAACCCATTCAAGGCCTTAATACACCTCAATCAGATCACCTGACTGGTGCCTAGTTTCCAGCCACTGCAATTTGCAGAAATTAAGCCTTTCTTGGTAAGAGGACCCCTTCGCCCCCCTCACCAATCTCGTTGCCATTCTCTGTACACACTCAAGCAATGCTACATCATAAAATGAGGCCTCCAGACCTGTATGCAGGCCTGACCATTACCTTATATAAAGGGATAATCATCTCCTTTTCCCTGCTAGCAAAATTTCTGTACATCATTGACAATACCCCATGACCTGTTCTGGTAGCCTGTCTCCAATGCTCAGAAAACTTCATATCTGACTGCACAATCACTCCCAGCTCTTTTTCATTTTCTACCACTCTAAGTGTAGTACCACACAGTTGGTACGTTCCTCTGGGGTTACTTCTACCTATATGCAGTACTTTGCATTTGTCAATGTTAAACTTCAGTTGCCACTTCTCAGCCCATTTGCCCAAATTTTCTAGATCCTGTTGCAGTAGCACAACTGTTTTAATGTATTCATCATTGAAATCTCTTCTGATTTCTGCCCACACATGGACAATCCATTCATTTACCATTATTGGATCTACAGATCGAGATTCTCCACTAATTTTTGTATAAGCGATGTTATGTCAGTTTTTAAATTGATCCAGCCAACTGTTGTTACACACAAAATCATCATGCCCAAATTGTTTAGCAAATTTTCCCATTGAGCCTTCAAGATCGGATCGTCTATTGAAAATCCAGCACTTCTTTGTATTGGTGAATCAATGCTTCATCAACATTTGTAACCTCGCACTTTCTAATCCCCCCCCCCAGTTATGTTCTTTTCCAGTGGCAATATGTAAGCATCTTTATTCTTCCACTATGTCGATACACTTAACAGACAAAGAAAACTTTTTACACACTTCAACATTTTTTGCACCATGTTCTAATTCACAAATAATTTCGACTTTTTCACAAATCTAGAGACACTCTCTTTTGTTAATAGACATGTTTCCAAAGGAAGGGTTCATTTCTAAATGATTTTACTTTAAAATGATAAAGTGATCTGCACACAAAGTTCTTAGAATTCCCGAAATTCATAGAAGTCCCGAAATAAATTTATGGTTATTTTTGGTTATTGTATTTACTGTAACCATAAATTTATGGTTATTTCCAAGAATTGGGGTTTTCGACTACCCAAGCAATTAAGAATGTTTGCATAGTTGCCAAAATTTGTTCGATATATCCGTGCAGTATACTCGTTATAACAGTGAGAGATTGCATGGGAATACGGGTAAATTAAAATCATTATGGCTTTTTGCTCATTACAGCAGTGATCTCTTTATTTCCGTGCTCATTATAACCAAGTCCGACTGTAATTAGCCTAACTTCCCTCTTTTGAATGGAATCTAGAAGCCTGAGTGATGTTTTAGAGGCACTGCCCCAGATGTGGGAATAATATTTCATGGTAGGGCAGATTTGAGATTCGTACAGAATGAACAGCTGCTTGGAAGAAAAGTAACACTGAGAGTGAAAGAGAAATCCAGTTTTTTAAGATGCAGAGGGAAAGAATTGTGATGTGCTTATGCTAAGAGAGATTAGAGGTCAGAGTAATCCACAATAGAGATATACGATCCTGTCTGGAAATCAGAATGTCATCAAAGATAAGCATAGGAGTAGAATTCTTTTTGCGAGATATAAAGACGGGGCTGAGTTTTAGAAGGATTGATATCAACTAATTTATCTTTGCCCCACTGGGGATCGGCATTTAAGGAATTGGTAGCAGACATTCGAGAAGTTGAAGCTATTTGAGTAGGGCAATGTTTCTCAAACTGGAAGGCGGAATGCAATGTGCTATCATCAGCAAAACTATGGTTAGGATTTCCAGTTAATGGAAGAAGGTCATTAATATACAAGAGTGGGAGAAAGAACTGAACCTTAGAGAACATCAGCATTAGTGGAGAAGTTAGAAGACAGAGAGAAAACTGGATAAACAGTTACAAAAAACGGTTGGCAAACCATAAGATGGAAACTTATTTAGAAGACCTTTATCCAAACATGATCAAAAGCCTTTGAAATGTCAAAGTGAGTTTCCCCAAACTTTTCCATTGAATTTGTTCACAGGTGGGTAACAAAAGTCGGAATATCACCAATGGATTGACAGTGACGGAATCCATACTGATGATCATTGATTAGATGGAAGATTTCTAGATAGTTTAAAATTTGGAAGTTAGTTGACTTTTCCATTACTTTAGAAAGAGTAGAAATAAGTGAAATGGGATGATAATTGGATGTGAGGGATTTCTTGCCCTTTTCGTAAACTGGCTGGATATGAGGAAATTTCCAAGCAGAAGGGAATACATCTTTTGAAAAAGAAAGTGAAAACAGGTGACACATAGCAGGAGTAAGTTCAGGGGCACAGGTAAGAAAAACCATCAGGACCTGGTGCTTTCTTAGAAACAAGATTGTTCAAAATTTTTCTGACATGCTTTTGATGGAAAAGCAGAGGCGGCACTGAATGGAGTGTACTGGGAATGGTGAGAGGTAGTTTACCAATATCATCAATACACGAGTTGGAAGAAAAATAGAATGCTAGAAAGTCAGCTTTATCTTCGAATGAAGTGGCAATACAACCATTTGGTTCTGACAGAGGTGAGAATAGAGATGGGTAAAAGTTGCAGAATAGCTTAGGCAAGAGACCAGAATGCTTGACTACCATATGGATAAGAAGCAAGTTTTCTACATTAGTTGCTTGAAATCTAGTTCGGACTGATTAATAACTGCTTTGCAATTATTGCAAGCTTTGATGCAGGCAGAAAATGAACCTGGAATTTGGATAAAAGCCAATTAAGACAATGCAAAATTCTTCTCTTAAATAGCCTTGGCACATTTAGTGGAAAACCAAGATTTAGATAAAGGATGAAATTTTAAGGTGAAGTGTGGAATAAAAGATTTTATCCCTAGAAGAATTTGTAGGGATAAATTTCACTGATAACAATCTGAGCAAACGTTGACATCAGAAGATCTGAAAAAGTAATCCAACCATGGAAAATAAGAAATCTCACAGGTCATCTCATTTTGCATTCTTGTAATGCCAAACAACACAAGGTTGAGAATGGCCACAAGAGAAAGGCTCCAATGGAAACGAGACCATCACCAAGTTGTAATCCAAGTTACCTAGAGCACCACTCACCTCTACAGTATACTATAGAGGTGAGTGGTGGGTTGTTTGTGAGAAAAAGATCAAGCATGTTAGCTGTGTTGTTAGGACTGTCTGGTATTCTGGTAGGTAAATGAACAATCTGTGTGAGGTCATTGGCAATTGCAAAAGTCTCAGCATCTCAACCTGCTAGAGTTGTGAACATTAAAATTACCAAAGAAAATTACCTCACTGTTAGGAAAGTTGTACTGGAAAAAATCAAGTTTCAAAGAGAGGAAGTGGAAGAGTTCCAAGTGATCAGTGGAGTTGAGAGAACAATAGAGGCAACAGATGAATTTAACAGACTGTGGTAGAGAGATTTTAAGCCAGAGAAGATGGAAAAGAGGAGATGGCAAATTAAGTCAGACAGGGAATATCAGAATGGACACATGCACAAGTAACACCTTTGAAGCAAAAGGAATCATATATCAAATAATTCGGATGACTGAGAGCAGTGGTTGAATCAACCAATAACTGGGATTCTGTCAGAAAAAGTACATGGGTTTTGGCAGATTAAGTGGAAATGGACATGAATGAGATTAGAACTGACAATTTGTAAAATGAACGAGAAAGTGTTTGGGAGGTTTACATCTTTTTGCAGATAAATTTGTTTTATTAGTTTGACATGGATATTCAGAAGAAAGAAAATGTGACGAGGACATGCTGTATGAAGTAATGAAATTTTTGGATATGGCACACACAGTAAAAATATACACAGCTCCTTGACATAACGTGGCCCCGACAACGCTCCGCATACACACTACTCGGACTTCCTCCAGTCACTATCTGCCAGAGTAAAGGCTGCAAGATTATACACTAGCTGATTCAGAAGTCTTGTAGAGAGTTACCAATAGGTTCAGTCTGGTGGCCTCTCTAGTAGCAGCCGGCCTGCAAACACCATATTAGAGCTGTACCCTCGAAATGTAAGAAAGATTTGATCTCACCATGGTGGCTGTCCTGAGAATACCGTTAATGAGTAAATGACTGTTGGAACAAACTTCCATCTGGTGTTATGGAGGTGAATAGTTTGTAATAAATTTAAAGGAGGATTGAACAAATTATTAGAAGAGGGCAAATATTAAAGTGGGTAGAACAAGATTGTTCTACTGTTTACTGATTTTTATCTGCTATCTATTTTTCTTTTTACAAAAAACCAAAGAATAATCTTTGTGATATACAGATTATGATTTTAAATTATATTATTTAATTTTGTTATTTATTTAATATAAGTTAATCAAGAATGTGCACAAATGAAACTTGCCTTCTTATAATATATACTACATGCCTATCGAAGCCTGTTTATTTACAGCCCATTTAATTTATTATTTGGTGGGAGAGGGGGAGAAGGGTCTCAGGGCCTCATACACATTATATCTTAGGGCCACAAGTTCAAATCCAGCCTTTTTGTTACTACTAATCCTCTTTTTCTCCTTTAATAATTTAACAGCCTACATACACATCATTAAATCATTAACACAAGGTTTTTGGCAAGTGAAATGCTCATATTAACAATACAGCTTCTTCTACACACATCCATTTGGTTTGCTACTTATCTTACCACTTAAGAGTTAGCTTTACGGGACTTCTTCACTAGTGTACATAAAACTGTACCTCTACTTGTGGCTGTTTATAACAAGGTGCAATTTGTACACTGAGACCATAACATGCTCGAATTCTCTATTACAAATTATGTTATTCTGATACCATAAGCTTGAATCCTCTATTACATATTATGTTATTCTGATACAATAACAAGCTTAAATTCTGTATTACATATGTTATGGCATACTGATATCATACCAAGTAATATAGATTGGAGCATGATTACACTATGTACGGCAATGCATAATAACACAACAAATGGATACACTCTGTTTCGCTGCACAGACAAAAACAATTATGGCACATCCATTAATTTGCAAAATGTCATTACGAACTGTGTTCATGAATTCACATGTTTATGAATTTATATAAAAAAAAAAAGTAAAGTGCAGCCATTATCAACCCACTGCAGGGTGGAAGCCTCCTCAACAATTCATGCTGAGGGAAATGGACCATAATCTGCCACGCTGGTCCAGTGCGGGTTGGCAGATCGACCGTATTCAGCAGTCATTTATATAAACGACAATTTAAATCTTCTTGAACAGGTAAATCTTGTAATTACAGCTATATATTGTCTATAAAGATTAACAAAACACTAACTTACATGTCCTAAAAGAAAATCCCTTCCTTTGCTTAGTTTTTCTGGACTTTGGTCTTGGGATATTTTACACCAGACACCAACATTTACAAATTGATGACTGCTATTTAATTCAAATGAAAACTTTTCCTGCCATAACGGATCCTATAAGATAAAAATTGAGGAGGGAGGGTATATTAATATTTTGGTATTTGATGATGGGTGTTTAATATTTTATTGTCGAATATAATTTATTAATAAAATAGGTCTAACCTGGGAAGCTTTAACAAGAGAAGTCTTTTTCAGCTCTATTGTATCTTTTGGAGATATTTCACTTTCTCCACTATCTTCAAAATGTACTGAAGAACTATGGTCTATACATGTAAGTTTTGGTAATTCAGTTTTAGATTCAATACCTCCTCTGTTTTCAAGCTGTTCAGGCTCCTGTTGATCCATTGCTATATTATTGTCTTGAATAATTCCTAAATTTAGAAAACAAATCACAGTACACTGTCCATTTTTAATTTTTTTATATATACAGGCAACCCCCACATAACATGGTACTTATATAACACGGTTAGAGAATTGCGGGAAACCTTGCATAACACAATACTTTTGAGCTTTTGTGCCGGGAAAACCCTGCTATTATGTTGGATGTAATTTTTCAACATTTCCATTCTTTTTGTGAATCCCCGCTGTTGACTCAGTAGTCGTTATCGCCTTCATGATATTTTTCTAAAGCATATTTCTGGAGGTCATTACCATAAAACAATAAAAACAGTTTACTGGTCTTTTCTGTTAGTGTAATCAATTATAAACTCGATCTTCTTGAATTTGCTATAGTATCGATAGCTGGAATTTTGTGGGTTTTCACGTTATTATGGTGAAATGTGTTTCCCCTTCCATGAAATATCCAATCATATAAAAAACAAATTTTCAGAAACTCATTACTCCGTATCTCGCTTGTGCGTAATGTGTTTGTTACAACTTGTGCGTGCCGTGTTTTTTGTGATTAATTGCTTATCACTTTTACTGTTTTAAATTTCACAACCAAAAAAAAAAAAAAAAAAAAATCAGTGAATAGAAATACCAATTAGTTAGTAGGTAAATATTACAGTACCTATTAATTGAGCTATTTACGTAAACATAAATTTATTTTTATTTTGCTAACTGAAAATTATTCTTCTGATTTTCATGTATCATTTAACTTTGTTAATTGGTAAGGCAATAAAGTTAAATTTGTTCTTTATATCTTTAAAGCTGGGGTCCACTCTATTTTGGGAGATCCCTGGGTTAGGTTCTGTACTTGTCTGAGACCATTAAAAAGTTGTGATGTCGAAGCATGCAGTTCACGACTTTTAAAGAGAGCAGAAGGTACATGAAATCTAATTGCTGCAGAAGAGATAATACTTAGCAGCGATGAAGAAGAAAATTAAATGAACGTACATTACCTGACATATAATGTACGTTCATTTAAGTATAAGTATCACAGTTTGTAAGGTAAGACACTTGTTTAGTTATTACTACTATAAAAATTAAGTTTCTGATAGTTATATATATATAAAAGATGTATTTTTGTTAGCTTTAAGAACGTAATCCCTCCCCCCCCCTTTGTACTGGTTCTTAGTCCCATTTAACACGGGTTCACATTACACGAGGTTTTGTAGGAACCGAACTAATGTGTTATACGAGGGTTACCTTACTTTATTTATTATTTCTTTAAATTCAATATCCTTAGTTTATAGCATTTAAAATAAGCAAAATCAATGATTTTATGTCCACTTGCAATCTTTAGAACATGGTAATAAAACCAGCATTCCGAAAAATTATAGAATATTAACAATTCCAAATAAAAAAAAAAAAAAGTTTCAAACACATCTAATTTGCACACCACTGAAGTGCAATAGAACTTAGGCATAATGCAGTTGTTTCTGATAGTCTCACTACACTGCTAACCTATAGATGATTACTGATTTTATGCAGCAAATCACTAAGCTGGGTTTAAAACTTAATGAAACTTACTTTATTTTAAAATTATTAGAACTGAATGACCTTGTGGACAGTTCCTCTCCTATTTACTTACCTCCAATAGATATTCTTCTTTTAGGAGAACTTCTTACTTCCAGTTCATTTGATGCAAGCAAAGGACCGCAGGGTTGTCTCTGTGGGGATTCAGGATTTGGCAAGGAAGACCCACTACTTTTGGTAGAGCTTAATTCTTTGATACTGATATGTACATACTCTTCCATATCATTAAGTGTCTTGCTATCTTCTGTATTGCTGGGCTAAAATAATTACTTTTAGTTGAACAATAAATTCTAAAATAATACAAATTTCAAAAATTCCATTCCATATTAAAATTATTTTAATAACACATATGCATTATTAGACTAAATGAATTCTCAAATTATTGAAATTTGGTATCTGATGGAATTCTTTTTCACAGCTGAACTAGAAAGGAGAAAAGCATTCAATAAGATATATTGTCTACTGAAATGTCTCTGATAAACAGATATTTCAGTAGACAATATATTATGATAAACAGAAAGTCAAATAATTATAACATAATTCTATATGGTAAAGTACTTTTGTGTTCTTTAAAGATTATAATAAATTTCATGAAAAATTCACTGTTATGATACTATTATTATCTAACACTGTACAAATATCTATATATGTACACAATGTAGATTTTGTTGATTTGAGTTACATTTGAAAAATTAGTACCTGTATACGGATCTGCATATCCTCATTCACTTAAAGATAGTGAGTCCAGGTGATAGGTATTCAAAATTAAAAATTTATATTTCAGAACTGATTTATTATGTTTACAATCTACATTTTTCAGACTGATAAAAATTAAGTGAATAATAAACTGTCACTATTTGAGTATACATTCAATTGTACTTCATTGGCTACCAGTGTGAAGAATGGTGTTGTTTCTTAGAACTGCAAATTATGGAAATGCAAATTATTAAAAATTCTTTCCTTGACATGAAAGATTTAGCTCATTAATTTTTGTAAAAACATCTGCTAAGTACGCCAATTTCTGCAGCCAAGATGTATTTACCAAACAGTGAGAAAGATAAAATGGGTGATCAATAAAAATAGAATAAATTTCTGAGCAAAGTTCAAAAATTTTTTGAACTTTGTTCAGAACTTTCCCCCTAGAAAGCCACCTTATTTTTGTATGAAGCAACAGTGTTGTTTCATACATATCTTCGCAAAGGAGCTTAAACATTCTGCTTTTAAGTGGCTTAGATTTAATGTGGTTCATTATCTTTCAGCATCATCCGACAAAGTTTTAGGTCTCTTTCTATTGTTTTGGTGACAAGTGCTTGTTGATGGAGCACACAATAACTACTCAAACAAGACAGTACCAACTCTTGGATATGCAACACCACCGCAGCCATTTTTCCTCTCATTGCTCTGGCCCCATCAGTGCACACATCAACAAATTTTTCCCAAATGATTTCATGTTCTATCATGTAACTATTTATGACATTGAACATTTCTTTTCCAGTCGTGCAACTTTCAAGAGATTCACAGAGCAGTAAATCTTCCTCAATTTTGTTCTGGAACAAGTAACATACAAATACAAGTAATACTGCTAGCCCTGGCACATCTGTTCATTCGTCAAGTTACAACAAAATAAGCAAAGCTCAATTTAAGTCGCGACATCAATTGTTTTTCTGTATCTGTCGACGGACCTTGAATGCGATGTTTTACAGAATTATTAGATAACTGAACTGTTTCAAGTTTCTTTTTGACTGTTCACCAAGCACAAAAGATGCCATTGCCACACATAACTTAATTAGGGTTTCTGCAATTGTATATGGGCTTCTCCTGCAAGCAAATACAGTAACTTATCCTGTAGGAGGCCTCGGTAGTGTTTTCATTAAAAGATTTTTGAACTTTTCACCATAAGGCAATGACAGTTTGTTAATGCCTCAAGCTTATGCTCAAAATTTTCTGTAGTTCTAGTATTGCCAACACCGGATGGTGAAGTAAAACATTGAGATTCATTTACAATGTCGGTTACACCTGGACTTACTGGTAGTACTTGATTGTTTACTTAAACAACCTCTTTTTAGCCTCTGACCCATGATAATGTTACTGCATGTTATTTCACTGACACTACTGTAGCTAATAAAAATAATTAGCTCACCTCCTTTGTAATCATGTTAACACTATATGAACTAAGCTGAACCGGTGTCCATGGTGGTGGAAGTCACAGCTAGAGATTACTAAAATCTGCAGCAGGTGCAACAATCCAAGTTAGCTAATTTAACATGCATATTTTTATTTCTGTGTCCACATACAACATACTTTGTAATAAGACAGCTATGAATATATCTCAGTAGCATACATAACAATGCATTGCATGATTTCGCCTTAATTAAACTGACTGTTGCTCGCTTTGTAGGTACGGGTTACTAGGGGGTTTCTTAACTAGATATTCTAACTGTCATGCAAAAAAAACATATCAATTAAAGAAGTTTCATGATTACTTTTAACAAAACATTCCTCTAATCAAAAAAAATTGTAAAATTCAAAGTAACCATTACAGAAATGTACCCATGGATCCCCTTGGAACTGTTCATGGATCCCCTGAGATCCGCAGAGCACAGTTTCGGAACAACTGCTATAAGGCAATGGTTAGGCTGCACCTTGAGTACTGCATAAACATCTGGAAGTACTCATTTAAGATGTGGGTCTCTTGAAACAGGTGCAGAGAAGGGCAACCAGATTAGCCAAAAATACAAAGAAATACTCTTAACGCAAGACTAATTCTGCTACTTGCAGCACTTGTGAGGAGACTTGATTGGCATATTTAAGGCTTTAAATAAATAGACTCCCCCACAGGTATCTGAATCTTGTCATTGTTGGGGGGGGGGAGGGCTTGTGTGGTTCATACCACACAAGGAGTGGACACACAAAAACTCCAGACAAGGAGTTTTTCATTTATGTGGATACAAATAAGAAAACAAATACGACTGGACACTTGTGTATTGGGTGTGGAAAAGGCTTAGACAACCCAGCTGAATTGAATTGGTAATCGTATCAGACTTCACCGATGAAAGATCCTCCATGTCGATAAGAGGCTCCGTGAATGAGGCTAAGATGTATGAAATTAGTGATTTCAAAATTGCAGATGACTGTTCATTAGAAAAACTTGAAAGGCAAGTAAAGCTCCTGGAGTTGATGGCATACATACTCAGTAATTCATGAGGGAGACAGCCAGAGAGTGTACTGAATCATTGAGGTTAATAATGAATGAAGGTTAATAATGAGGGGTGAAGTGGTTATTTTTTATTTATTTATTTATTTTTTTTTTTGGCTGATGCTGCATAAGCTTGCTTTCTTGCATCAAATGCCTCTACTAATGCTAATGAGGATATCATTAGACTTGGAAGAGATTCCTTTGGACTGGAGTAGTGCCAACGTATTGCCAATACACAATTCTATGGGTAAATTCAGTCAGACTAACCAGTGACTAAAGACTGGTTAGTCTGACTTCACTGATAAGGAAAATCTTGGAGACAATGATTAAGAGTGCAATCCAGGGACATTTAGACAGAAATAGCATTCTTAAGGACTCATAACACTGTTGTGAGTCCTTCAGAATATTAAGGAAAAATCAAGTTTAACTAACTGGTAAGCTATTCTGGCACAGTTACTGATGAACTGGATGTAGGGACCAATTTTGATTTGGTTTATTTGGATTTTAGTAAGGAATTTGTCTCAGTCCCTTATGAGAAGTTACTGGAATATACTGAGAGTAATGGAAAAATTCTAAGGTGGATCGCAGGGCGGCTACAGGGAAGATGGTTGTGATTAATGGTTATTCTTCTGATTGGTGCTATGTCAGAAGTTGGGTAACCCAAGGAATGGTCCTAGAACCAATGTTGTTTCTGATTTTCATAAATGACAACAATAAAGGGATAAAGTGTGCAAGGTGAAACTTTGCATATGACATAAATATTGGGAGAACTTTTAATGATCACTGTGAAGCAGCACTTCAGGATGATTTGAACACTCTTAAAGAATAGTCAGAAAAGCAGCAGCTATATTTTAATACAGCAAAATGCTAAGTCTTACACCTGGGAAACAACAACCCCAAAATAAAATAACTTAAAGCAATTGCAAAACCAAAATTGGAATACTGGCCTAAGTATGGTGATCTCATCTCAAAAAAAGGCATTGGGCTTCTTGAAAGTGTCCAAAGACGGGCAAGTCACATGGTCAGATTAGCAAAAGATGACTTGGAATTGTGGGAGGGGGATATCCTTAGGAAACTGGTTCTTGGTTAGAAACTGTACAACAGAATTCTTTGTCGGCAGGGAAATTGTCGAGAAGAACCCAAACTAATTATTATTTTGCCAAATTCTCATTATGTTTTCCTCTTCTCCATCAAATTTGCCTGACTCGTTTTCTTAGGATGTAACACCTACCAAGATTTTCACTAGAACGGTTGCTGTTTTATTTCTGGAATATACCCAAACCCAGGTTTCATAATCTTTTATCATCAAATGAGTGGGATAAGAAAGACAGGGACACAAGCCTAAATAACTTTAAAGGGTGTATAAATGTAGTTAACTATAAAAGAATACTTAGTCTTAATTGTGTCTACAATAATGTCAGGAGTGTTGTCAATAAAATGACCGAAATTTAACTCCTGGTTAGAACAACTAATGCTGACACAGTAGGGCTAACAGAAATGTGGTGCACTCAAAAACTGGGGGATGACAAGTTCCACTATGATATGTATAATGTATTTAGGAAAGATAGAGGGGATGGTGGTGTCATGCTTCTTATCAAAAGCAGCCTAAGTACAAAAAGAGCATTGCTGAGCCTGAAGTTATATCTGCCAGCATAGAATCTGTGTGGTGTGAGTTAGTTGGAAGCAAACGTATAATGAGAATGGGAGTAATCTACAGACCAGAAGATTGTGAAGAGCATGACCATAATCTTTACATGCAGATGGAATTTTCAAGCAAGAACAAATATTTTATTATGGGTGACTTCAATCTGTTCCAGAATGATTGGAATAAGTGGGATGGAAATTCACCTTAGGGGAAAGTTTTTCTAAATACACTGGATGAGTATTATTTATACCAGCATATCAGAGAAAATATGGGTGAGAATATTCTTGACATCATTACTCACGAAATAGATGACATCACGGGACTTAAAATACAGAACCACTGGCAGGTAGATCACGAAGTCATCAGCTGAAAGATGAAAAGAGATGCTGCAGTAGTTAAATGTAAAGGCACAGGTTTTAATTTCAGATGATGGGACTTTGACAGTTTAAGGTGCTATGTGGAATCTATTAATCGAATGGATTACAGAGTGAGGGCAAATTCACTTGAATACCATTAAAGCAAAAATCACAAAAGCCATGAACAAATATGTAAAATTAAGAAAATATTGAAGGAGAAGGATGTCAAAATGGATGAATGCAGAACTGGATGGTCAAATAGAGCAGAAAAGATAGAATGGGTAGTTACAGAGCGATGAAGAGTGCTGATGCCTACGACAGCTACAAGTTGATTTGTAATAGTAACACAGATAAGGTTAGAGAGGCTAAGGCTAAACATGAGAAAGCACTGGCTAAGAAAGCAAAGAATGGGTAGAAGGAATTTTTCATGTATGTGAATACAACGAAGAAGAAAGTGAATCAGATTGCACCATTGTGTACTGAGTAAGGGAAAGACTTAAAAAACCCAGCTAATGTTGCAGATGAACTGAACATCTTTACATCCATCTCTACTGAAGAAAGACACTTCATGCTGAGCAGATCTGTACAAGTGAGGCTTAGTAATATGAAATAATTGATTTTGAAATGATTGTTTATTAGAAAAACTTTCAAGCATAAAGGCAAGTAAGGCTCCTAGAGTTGAAGGCATATATCCAGTAATTTCGAGGGCATCTTTGGACTTGGGAGAGATTCGTTTGGACCGGATAAGTGCCAACATACACAATACATACAGATGGTTCTAAGAGCAAAGTTGGTAATTACAGACAGGTTAGTCTGACTTCAGTTAGTCTGACCTTAGAGGCAATAAATAAGAGTGCAATCCAGGGACATTTAGATAGATATGGCATTCTGAATAACACACAGCCTAAGTTTTGCTGGGTGGCTTCAGGCAGAAGGTTGTGATTAATGGATATTCTTCAGATTGGTGTAAAGTTGGAAGTGGGGTCCCTCAAAAATCGGTTCTTGGACTACTGTTGTTTCTGATTTTCATAAATGACAAATAAGAGAATTACAGATGGCAGAAAGGCTATCGGCATGTTAAACTCTGTTCTGTGGAGCAAAAATATCCTACATAAAACAAAGAAACGTATATTTCAAACGATTGTACAAAGTCTTCTATTGTATGGAGCGGAAACCTGGACATTGAATAGGCGAGCAGAAAACAAATTGCTCTCCACAGAAATGGACTTTTGGAGACGCTCAGCAGGAACTTCTAGAAGAGAAAGAAAACGGAATGAAGACATAAGGGAAAAAATGTAAGGGAAAAAGACTATTATTGACACCACCAGAGAAAAGCGTCTAACATGGTACGGACATGTGAAATGGATGCAAGAAAACAGATATCCAAAGGCTATCCTGGAATGGATACCTCCTGGAAGAAGGAGAAGAGGAAGACCTAGGAGGACATGGATGGATGGAGTACGGGAGTGCATGACAGCCTGGGGCTTAACCGACCAAGACACCTTGAACCGCACTTTATGGCGGGAAAAAATTCCTAACAAGAAATAACTTGTAGGCTGAGGAAACCCATTGTAAATGGAAACACTCCTCTTGAAGAAGAAGATAAATGACAATGATGATGGGATAGAAGGCTTGATGTCAAAATTTGAAGAAGAGGTAAATATTGGTAGATTAGTTAATGATCAGTACCAAGCAGTGCCCCTTCAGGATGACTTGAACAGGCTGCAAGAATGATCAGAAAAGTGGCAGTTATGTTTTAATGCAGAAAAATGCAAGGTCTTACACCTGGGGAATAGCAACTTCAAAATAAATGAGACACTTGATGGGAATGAATTAAAAATAGTAGAAGAAGAAAGATCTGGAAATTATAATATTAAGTTTTCTAAGTAGTGTAAAAGGGCAGCCAGGAAAGCCCATTGTGTCCTATCGATGATATATGGAACATTATCCTGCAGAGATATAGAGGTCATAGTCCCATTGTATAAGGCAATTGTAAGATAGATGGGCAACTTGAATGGTGAGACTGGAAAAATGACAACTGTATGAGGAAGATTCAGATTATGTGGGCTACAGAGCTTGGCAACCAGGCACCTCAGAGGTGACCTGGTTGAGGTTTATAAGGCTCTAGAAGGGTTAGTAAAATGAAAGAGGGGGGAATTTTCACTGTTATCAAGAATTCTAGAACTCTTCAGCATAAATTAAAATTACAGGGAAATAGGTTTATATTAGATTGTAGAAGTTTTCTTTTAGTCTGCAAGTCACTGGTTGCTGGAAGGTTGCCATCGCAAGATTTTGAGGCTGACACAATAGATTCAAAATATTAATTGGATAGTTACCTATATGGGGGAGGAAACAATGTATTTTCTATTCTACTGTTTTTTTGTTTTGTTTTTTGTCAATGCAGCAAAAGCCTGTGGCTTCCTTGCATTATATAGCTAACATGTAGGTTAGTGCAAAAGCTAACATAGCCATCTACCAAAGTAGTTAAATTAAATAATTAATTAAATTGGTATCGTTTTGGTTATATCTCATATTGTGAATGCCTTCACGAGTTGCCATGGTATTGTACTACCTCGAATAAATAATACTTCACCAGTAGAGAAGACTACTGTTATTTATTCTCAGCAGATACCACCACCCAGACAGCACCGTTTCAAAGCTTGTTGACTTCTCTTCGGTGGGTGGGCAGGTACCCTGGTGTTGCAATAGTGACAACCCAGTTATGAAGTATAACTTCCCAATATGAGAGATACCTGATGGTGTGCAGTGATACAGACTATAAAATATTTAAGGGCAAAGGCCTCATGCGACGAGGTAGAATGTTAGTCAATGACTAACATGTTAGTCATTCTACCTTGCAGCATGAGGCCTTTGCCCTTAAATATTTTATATTATATAGCTATTAACATCTCTTATAGCTTTTTAAAATATGAGTTATTTTGAGCATGTTGAAAATTATGACACAAGTCATTTTTATGATCTTCCAATGAAGTGTGTTGGCAGCTTCCAAATGAAAGATTTACTTTTTTTAACCAACTGATGAAATGAAGAATGAGATGCATGTTTCTCTTTTGCTTATTGATGGCCATCAAGAATTTCCATCTTATATGGACATTTGTTTGCCTTTATTTTTTTTTTGGGAGAGGGGGCTGTTTGTTTAAAAAGCATTTTCTCTAAAGACTTTGTATCGTGTTATCTTTCTAACACCGTGTTACCAACCTTTGAACAAAATTTGATTCAAACATCAATTTTTTGAAATACGCATTTCAAAAAAAAAAAAAAATCAGAGTATGCTGTACACCTTTGCCAAGGAGCTTCACATATGCAGCTAATGCAATATAGTTTAGCATACAATGAGGTAACCTACTGTAAAAGTATATTGTGCCACCACTAGATGGAAAAATCTGTACTATTATAAGTGCATTGTTACATCATTCTCATTTCTTTCATGTAGTCTTGTACACATTAAAGAGTTAAAATTATGCTGGACAATCTGTATATTTATACAAATATAATAACTAGATCATATGTATAGCTTAGCTTAATTTTCAGCACTCACCTCATAGTAATCTGCTTAGCTGGTGGAGAGTTTTACCACATACATAGTGGTTATAGAATTCTAATAACTTACAGGGATTATGGGTTTAAAACTAAGTTATGGGCTATAAAAATTTTCCTAAGAAAGGAAAGTGCACCTTCCATTCTATGGTTGCCTAATTAAATTAAATTAAATTAAATGAAGAAAAATAGAAGCTAATAGCCGTGCACGAGCGACTTTCGGAATTCGTCCTCAATTAGCTATAGTGGGGGGGGGGAGAAAGAGAGCGCGCTTGTGTTATATATGGGTTGGGTTCCCGAAATGCATTTCAGTGCACGTGGAAACTTAATACGTGCTAAATTCCAAATGGGGGAGAAATTGGCGGGAATCTTTTTGTTTAACACGTTGAGTGATGTATGGCGCTTAAACCATTCGATGACGAGGGCTTCGTTTTCAAGGATTTTGTAGCTGGAATTTAATTTAGCTACTGTGATGGCTGAATCGATGAGTGGGTTGTGATTTTGAGATTGGACGTGTTGTGTTAGTTCTGTACTTGCTGAATTAGTTTTGAAGCTATTAAAGTGGTAGTATCACTTTAATCACAGAGAAAAATATCTCCTTTTAGATCAAATACATACCCTTAAATTCAAACTTAAAAGAGAACTAACCCCCACGACTTGGTACAATTACGTACAACAGAACAACACACGAATTCAAGCAACTTTAAATCAGATTACCCAAAAGCACTCCAAGAAATGGGATACACTCACCAGGAGACACAAAAAACCCCCCACAAACTCAGTTTTTAACATCTCTACACAAACATTTCCCCTAACGAACTTGCCAGTCTAGAATACGGATTCAATTTTGCCATTTACAGCAACCACTACCCAGTTAAAGATGCCATGATAGAAATACAAACCAAACTTGATAACCACCCAGATAAATATTGAATCATACATGAAACTAATGCTGTTTTTAACTCCCAATTAACTAGTAAACCTAACATTCCCCAACAACAATTAACCCACATAAGAGACTTTATGAAAACCCCCAACATTATAATACAAAAGGCAGACAAAGGGGATACCATCGCAATCATGGACAAAAACACATATATAAAGAAAATGTTACACATCTTATCAGATTCAACAAAATACAGAGCTTGCAACACATTTAACATTAACAAGCTTAAAAATAAACTTGATGGGATTCTAAGAAGACTCAGAGCCAACAAACAAATTAATTTACATACCCTCCAGCAAATAGGCATATGCAGTAACATTCTCCCACACATTTTTGGAATAGTCAAACTCCATAAACAAGATTATCCTTTAAGGCCCATCGTTTCCTATAAACAGTCTGCCTATGCTAACCTATCCATATTCCTCATCAAAATTATTTCACCTTTAATGAGATTTTCTCGGTTCAGGGTCTACAATACTAAACAAGCGCACGAACGTATAACTTCCACAACCATATCTGAAAACGATATTCTCGCGTCCTTCGACGTTGTCTCCCTATACACAAACGTGCACATCGAATCCATATTACTGGCCCTTAAAGAACTATTAATTAAAGACGACACATTGACAAAACGTACCGACTTAAACATTAATGACATTTTAGAACTCACATCACTGTTACTTGACGGCAAAAAATTTAAATTCCAAAATAACATCTACGAACAAATTTTCGGCCTTCCCATGGGCCTCAGTATCTCTGCCTCTTTATCCGAGATCTACCTCGTATCTATCGAAGCAAAATTCTCCAACCACCCTTTCCCCCAGAAATTAAACTATACATGAGATATGCAGATGATGTCCTCTTAATAGGCAACAGAACCACCGTCGATACTTTACTGAACACCTTTAACACAACACATGAAAGACTCAAATTTACCCTCAAAGTAGAAACTGATAATAAAATTAATTTTCTAAACCTTACTGTATAAAAAATAAGCACATCTTTAGGCACCAAAATATACAGAAAAAACACACATACAGGTAAATTCTTATAATACCACTCACAACACACCAACCTCTATACATCAAAAAAGCAGTTCTATACAACCAGATATACAATGCTGTAAAATATAGCCACACACAAACAGACCTATCTATAGAATTGCAATACCTCACCAAAAAATTCATCGACAGAAAATACCCCTCACAACTAATAAAAGAAACCATCAGCAAAGTTCATAATAACACTAATAACCCAAACAAAATTATTAACCACATGAACAAGAAAAAGATACATAAACCCCTTATCGTGCTCCCATATCATCAACAATACGTTAGAAGACTTCAACAGATTTTTAAAAATACAGATATCAAATTAATATTCTCACAAAAACCATTCCCTTTACCATCAGAGGTAAAGGGAAGGGTTTTTGTTTTCGTAAAGGCGACTATGATGGTCTGAGACAGTATTTAAATTCTATACAGTGGGACCAACTGATGATGTTACCAACAGCAAACTCAAAATGGGAAGCATTCAAGGAACTAATCTTGGAAGCTACCAGCTTTACATACCAACTAAGAAATATTGTTCAAGGTTTAGGCCTAAATGGTTGTCAGATGAACTAATGAGACATGTGGCAGAGAAGAAAAATGCATGGAATACATACAAATTAATGGGTGACATGGAAGCCTGTGATAGATATAAGTTGGTCTGTAACCAAGTCACAAAGGAGATTAGGCAGGCAAAGGCAGACTACGAAAAATCCTTGGCAAAGGATGCAAAGAAAAACAGAAAAGAGTTCTTTACCTATTTAAACTCAAGAAGGAAAGGGATGAATCAGATTGGTCCACTGGATATTGATGGTTCAACAGTTGAAGATCCTGCTCAGGTGGCTAACAATCTAAACGAGTATTTTGCATCTACATTCACGCATGAGGAGTTATTCAGGAAGGAGAATGACGTAGGTAAAGTAAACATTGGCAGTGAGCTAGATGATTTTGTAATAACTGAGAGGAAAGTGGAGGAGAGATTGTTGAGGATAAACATAAAAAAGGCACCTGGGGTGGATGGGATCTATCCAGTTATATTAAAGGAGACAGCAAAGGAAGTAAGCAAACCCCTAGCCATAATTATGAGAGCTTCTTTGGACTCAGGGGAGGTACCCATAGACTGGAGATGTGCAAATGTAACCCCAATTCACAAAGGAGGATCAAAGGCTGACACAAGTAATTATAGACCTGTTAGTTTAACTTCTGTTCCAGGTAAATTAATGGAGGCACTGGTTAAAGAAGCACTGCAGGATCATCTAGACAAGAATTCAGTTATAGCTCAGAAGCAGCATGGTTTTGTTAAGGGCAGGTCTTGCCTGACCAATTTGATTGGATACTATGATGTAGTCACAAAAGAATTGGATGCAGGGAATAACTTTGATATTATATATTTGGATCTTAGAAAAGCTTTTGATACTGTTGCACATGGAAGACTGCTGCACAAATTGGAGCAGTGTGGCATTGGAGACAAATTGCTGCTATGGATAAGGGGATGGTTGAGTGGCAGAAGACAGAGAGTGGTAATCAATGGACACTGCTTAACGTGGACTAATGTTATTAGTGGAGTTCCTCAGGGTTCAGTGTTGGGTCCGTTGTTGTTTTCGGTGTTTATGAATGATATTGATGATGGTATATCAAGTTTAATGTCCAAGTTTGCAGATGATACAAAGGTTGGCAGGGTTGTTAAGGACACTACTGACACTATGCTGCTGCAACAGGATCTGGAAAGGTTGAACAGATGGGCTGAGAGGTGGCACATGAAGTTTAACATTGTCAAATGTAAAAGTACTACATATTGTTGTTGTTGTTCTGGAGGCTTAATGGCACTTAAGCTGCTAAGGCTATAATGTGCCTATTCACTTATTATATTAAAACATGAGTTTTCCCTAAATCAAAAGAAAATCTGAAATCAGAAATAATTGAAAAGCCCAGTTTGCCTGAGAAAGTCAAAAAATTCAGAAATATTTGCCTTATCACCAATGAGATTTTCAAGAGTTATTGGTTTATGGAGATTAACCAGTGAGATCAAGGATGAAGTTCTGGCTTGTTTATAATAGGGGCAGCCAATAAGAATATGTTTTACTGTCAAATTATTAGAACAATGTGTACATTGTGGTGGATCATCTCCTGTGAGTAAATGAAGGTGGGTCAGATGGGTATGTCCTATTCTTGCCCTTGAAAGGACTACTTCTTCTTGTCTCGATGTACGGATACTGGAGTGCCAGATTTTTGGATCATGTTTAAACTGAAAGAGTTTATTATTAGTCTGAGAGTGCCAGAGTGCTGTCCATTGTGATATGCAAGCAGCATGAACTGTTAGTGCATAATCTGATGCTGGAACAGGGATATTGGTTAAATCAAAAGTAGTTGGATTTTTTGCAGCTTTATCGGCCAGTTCATTGCCTAAAATACCAGAATGGGATGGAATCCAGCAAAAAGTGACCAGTTGGTTGCGTTTTTTAATTTTCAGTAATAAGCTTCTGATTTCATTAAGAATAGGGTGGACTTCATCTGAGGAATTACATAACGACATGATTGAGCTAAGGGAATCAGTGTAAATAACTGATTTGAAGGAACTGTCTGAACAGAGATTTTCTAAAGCTAGTTTGATTGCATATAATTCAGCAGAAAATATACTAAATTCTGATGGAAGGGAAACTGATACAGTTGTATTCGGAAACACTGCAGCTGCTCCAACATTTGAATTAGATTTAGAGCCATCTGTATAGATTGGGGAGAAGTCAGTATATCTTTGAGTGTGAACTGCATGAATTTGTTTGACATTTGATGCTTGCAAAGTATTCTTTCTCCATTGACAGAGGTAAGTGTCACAGGTTGGAAGAGGAGGAGGAGTCCATGGTGGCTGAGTACATGTGGCTACTTGTTGTACGGAATGGACGGAAATATTCCAAACTTGCTCCAATTCAAGAAGGCGAAGACCAGCTGGCTTTACTATGCTAGGTTTGTTTCTGTATAAGATTTCAAATGGTGGGTTGAAAAGGTATGACTGAACGGGATGAGAGGCACAACTTTGTATCTTTACAGCATATTTGAGTAACAGTGTTTTCCTGCGTAAAGCTAGTGGGGGCTCGTGAGCATCAATGTAGAGACTATGTGCTGGCGACGTTCTGAATGCACCAATTGCAATTCTCAAAGCACTGTGCTGAATTGGATCAAGCCAGCGTAATACACTCTTTCTGGCAGAATCATAGACAGGAGCACCATAATCGAGACGGGATCTGATTAATGCCCTGTATAAACGAAGAAGCGAGGTACGATCTGCACCCCATGTTTGGGCAGATAAAGCTCTGAGTATGTTTAACTTTTTTAGACATGACGTCCGTACATTTTTAATATGGTCTAGGAAATTTAACTTGTTGTCAAGGATTAATCCAAGAAATCTGATGTTGCTGGTGACTGGGACAACGATGTTAGAAATTTGAAGTTCAGGATCTGGATGGAGTTTGCGTTGTCTACAGAAGTGGATGGCAACTGTTTTCTGCTGCGAGAGCCGATAGCCGTTGAGGCTTGCCCATTGTTGAATTTTATTAAGTGATATCTGAAGCTGTCTTTCAACAGACCTCATGTTTTGAGAATGACAGGAGATGGAAAGGTCATCTGCATAAAGGTAAGTCTCAACTGTATTTGGAAGCTGCTTAGTGATAGAATCTATTCTCAGAGCAAAAAGAGTGGCACTCAGTACTGATCCCTGTGGAACACCTTCTTCCTGGATGAAAGTTGTGGAAAGGGCATGTTGGTATCGAACTTGAAATGATCTAGTATGTAAGAAGTTCTCAATAAATATAGGGAGGTTGCCTCGTAGTCCTAGAAGGTAAAGATCACTAAGTATACCATACCGCCAAGTGGTATCAAAAGCCTTCTCTATGTCTATTGAAACCATTACTAGATGTTCACGTTTGACAGAAGCATTACGGACGGCAAATTCAGCCTTGACCATAAGATCTAGGCATGACCTGTTTTGACGAAAGCCATATTGACTATGGCTCATTAGCTGTTCCGACTCTATGATCCAGACGAGTCTTCTGTGGATAATTTTCTCAAGAATTTTGCTGAGGCAGCTTGAGAGAGATATGGGTCTATAGCTATTCGGGTTGGATGGATCTTTTCCAGGTTTCAGGAATGCCAAAACTGTACAGTGATGCCAAGAAGCTGGAAAAACATTTTCTAAAAATATGCGATTGTAAAAGACCAGGAGGCAGCGCAAAGCTTTGTCATCAAGATGTTGTAGCATGACATAATAAATCCCATCTGGCCCGGCAGCACCATTGCGGGCAGTTTTAATGACATGTAAAAGTTCAGAATATTGCAGAGGTTTGTTATATGGGAGAAGACGGGCAGTTTGAAAATGAATAGCATGCTTTTCTTCAGTGTTTTTAATTCTTTGGAATGAGGTAGGATAGGCTGTTGCTGCTGAAATTTCGGCAAAAGTATTTCCCAAAGCATTAGCTATATCTACTGGATTAGAGAGATCTTTCCCATTCCAAGAGAGGATTGGAGAAGGTATGGTAGGAAACTTACCAGACAGCTGTCTAATTTTTTTCCATATTATTTTGGAATCAGTATTTCTGTGAAAACTAGAGGCAAAACGGATCCAGGATTCTGCTTGCTTTTGTATGAAGCGTGCTTTTGCCCTTAATTTCTTATAGTTAATAAGATTGACTGTGCTCGGACATTGCCGAAACAAATTCCAAGCTTTATTTTTTGCTCTCTTTGCTGTGGTGCATTTGTCATTCCACCAGTAATTATGATGTTTTCGGCCCGGGGGATTTGATAGTGGTATTGTATTTTTAGCCACATTTAGAAGATGCGACGTGATGTAATCTGTGGCATCATCAATATGTTGGAGGCGGATTTTTTCCTCATCAAGGTCGATTGACGATTGAAATTTTGCCCAGTCTGCTCGGACAAATTTCCACTTTCTGCACGGTTGAATTGAAGGAGTCTTTGCTATCAGAAAGTTGCATACTATTGGAAAGTGGTCACTGCCCATGGGATCATTTATTACATTCCACTCTATGGTTGGGACTAGTACTGGTGAACAAATTGTGAGGTCTATTGCTGATGTGTGTCCTGCTGGGAGCTGTACGTGTGTCGGTGCACCAGTATTGAGTATACTGAAATTTAGTGCCTCTAAAAAGCTTTCAATTAGTCGGCCACGTCTATCCAATTTGGGAGAACCCCATAATGGGTGGTGCCCGTTAAAGTCCCCTAATATACAGAGAGGTGGAGGTATCTGTATAAACAGGTCTTCAAGATCTCTTAAAGAGTAAGAACGGTTTGGTGGTAGGTAGATTGAGATAAGTGTTATTGCACTATGGAGAGTTATGCGAACAGCAACAGCTTCTATTTCAGTTTGGATTGGGATATGTCTAGTTGGGATCTTCGAGTTTACTAGGATTGCTACCCCACCATGGGCAGCATTAGCGGTATTTCGATCTCTTCGATAAAGGCAATAGTTCTTTATCGAAGGAGAAATTTGTGAGGTCAGGTAAGTTTCCTGTAGACAGAAGGCAGCTGGAGAATATCAGTTAATTAAGTATTGAATATCGTCAGTGTTGCAACGAAAACCTCTGCAATTCCATTGTAAGATATTGTGGTTCATTTAGGTTTAGTTGAGGATGATTCATCAGACTGTTTTTTGTTTGAGCACTTTTTCCGGTCTTTTTTTGGGAAGCTGGGGCGCCCAGTATCCATAGTGTCATTTGCATGAAGTTCTAGTATGGGTTCCTCAAGATCTGAGTGTACATCTACTTCCATACTATTGGTGGATGATTCAGGTTTCTTGTTGTCTTTGGTAGTTTTTAATTTTTCTTTATCATGCGAGACTGTCCGAGTATCAGTTGGGATGCTGATTGGAGTGTTGGTCGATTCACTGGTTTTAGTTTGATGTGTGTCTTTTCCTGAATTAGATAGTGTATTTTTAACCCAATTAGCCATAGATGTGCTGGGGGGTATTGATACATCTGTTTGTACTGCTGTTGAAATAAAGCTTCGAGTGTGAGACGCATATGAACGACTGGGCATGGTCAACATAACCTGTCTGCGTGCCTCAGGGTATGTGACTTTGTGTTCAATTTTATATTTTTGAATTTTCTTCCCTGTTTTCCACATTTCACAGGATTTTGAAAATGCTGGGTGACTTTCTTTGCAGTTAGGGCAAATGGGACTTGATGCTGAACAGTCTGCTTGTGTATGTTCCTTGGAACCACAAATAGGACAAATAGCTTCTCCTCTGCATGCTTGTTGGGAATGTCCATATTTTTGGCATTTAAAACAACGAATCGGGTTAGGAATATAAGCCCGAATTCGGCAGTTTAAATAGCCAGCTTTTACTGAGGATGGCAAATCTGGGGTACTGAAGGTTAAAATGATTGACCTAGTTGGGACGAGATTTCCATCTTTTTTGGTCATTATGCGTTTGGCGTTGGTTACTTTTTGATTACTCAGTTCTTTAACTAATTCCTCTTCTGATATTGTAAGTAGGTCCCATTCGGTTATAACGCCTTTCGAGGAATTTAAGGTGTTGTGCGGAGTAATAGATACTGGCAGGCCACCGAATGTCGTTGTTTTGAGCAGCCACTCGGAATGTTTGGAGTTGGCTGTTTCAATTAATAGGTCTCCAGATTGCAGTCGTTTAACCATTTTTGGTGTTCCAGCAATCGATTCCAGAAATCTTTGGATCACGAATGGTGATAATTTGCCTACAGGTTGGTTGGAGAGAGAGTGTATCACCAGAAAGTTTGGCATTTCATTGCACTGAACTTCTCTTCGGAGCCTTTTTGCTTGGTTCACGTCTTCATCATTAGGTTTGTCTAGCCTTGAGTTTGAAGGCTCTAGAGGTGGATATTCATTTTTATCCATCGTTGCTCCTTTTAGCCCTGGGGGATAACTTTTCCCCCAGATTACCGGCCCCGCCACGGGGAGGCAGGAGCAGTGCCGCTCGGAGGCCAAGCGGTTGAAGTGTTAGTTGGTTAATAAAACAAGAAATATAGGAAAAAGAAAGGTGTGTTTCCTTTCTGTGTTCTAACTTGTGGTTTTCAAGTATAGAACTAGTTATAAAAGAAAGGCTTTTGCTAGAAACGTAGGAACTTAAAAGGAAATAACTTCAATCACTTTAGAAGAGCGCTCTATATATCACCAGAATATCGCTTGGCCTCGAAATACGCTTGGCACCCGGGGCCGTACTACATATGGGAAACAGTAACCACAGAGCAACGTATCAACTCTGTGGTACTACACTGACAGTGGTGGAGAATGAAAAGGACCTGGGGGTAATTGTGCAGGCAGATATGAAGTTCTCTGAGCAGTGCAGACGAGCTGCAAGAGTAGCTCATGGTGTCTTGTCAATGATATACAGGAATTTTTCTAGCAGGGATAAGGAGGTGATTATTCCCTTGTATAAGGCAATGGTTAGGCCACATCTTGAGTACTGTATACAGGTCTGGAGGCCTCATTTCAAGAAGGATGTAGAGCTGTTGGAATGGGTACAGAGAAGGGCAACAAGATTAGTGAATGGAATAAAGAGTTGCTCTTACGAAGAAAGGCTTAAGTTTTGCAAATTACAGAGTCTGGAGACTAGGCACCGGCGAGGTGATCTGATAGAGGTGTATAAGGCTTTGAATGGTTTGAGCATGCTCAATGCCAATGGGATTCTTCATCTTGCTCAGAATAATCACCTCAGAGGGCATAAATTCAAATTGAGGAAGGACGGATGTCGGATAGATGTGCGGAAATTTGCCTTTGGCCAGCGGGTGGTTGGTTGGTGGAACCGACTTCCATCACTTGTTGTTGAAGTTGATAGCCTAAACAAATTTAAGGCTCAACTGGACAGGTATTTCGAACGAACGGAGGGGTGAAATGAGAGTGGTGTGTTTTTTTTTTTTTTTTTTTTTTGGCTGATGCTGAATAAGCTTGCCTTCTTGTATCATATGCCTCTACTAATGCTAATGCTAATCTTATAACAAATTAAGTTCCAAATTCAATTCATACAAGACAACACACGAGTACGAGACACAAGATCACAACAACATTATATATTTGATCAGATTGCCAAGCATGTTACATAGGCAGTACAACAGCAAAATTCGGGAAACAAAAATTTCCAACACGTATGCATACTACCACTTTAATAGCTTCAAAACTAATTCAGCAAGTACAGAACTAACACAACACGTCCAATCTCAAAATCACAACCCACTCATCGATTCAGCCATCACAGTAGTTAAATTAAATTCCAGCTACAAAATCCTTGAAAACGAAGCCCTCGTCATCGAATGGTTTAAGCACCATACATCACTCAACGTGTTAAACAAAAAGATTCCTGCCAATTTCTCCCCCATTTGGAATTTAGCACGTATTAAGTTTCCATGTGCACTGAAATGCATTTCGGGAACCCAACCCGTATATAACACAAGCGCACTCTCTTTCCCCCCCCAACTATAGCTAATTGAGGACGAATTCCGAAAGTTGCTCGTGCATGGCTATTAGTTTCTATTTTTCTTCATTTAATTTAATTTAATTAGGCAACCATAGAATGGAAGGTGCACTTTCCTTTCTTAGGAAAATTTTTATAGCCCGTAACTTAGTTTTAAACCCATAATCCCTGTAAGTTATTAGAATTCTATAACCACTATGTATGTGGTAAAACTCTCCACCAGCTAAGCAGATTACTATGAGGTGAGTGCTGAAAATTAAGCTAAGCTATATATACGATCTAGTTATTACATTACAGCACATAAGGACGACTTAAAAATCAAGAGACAAATATAATAAATAACAAACAGCTAGTATAATAAATATTAATAAAATAGGTAAAACAAAATACACTTGCTGATAATAAATCAAAAATTGGTAATCAGGGGGGGTACCAGATCATAACACAAGGAAATAATTAATATGCTTACATCATTTATAGATAAAGATCTGGAATACAAGCCAGTCGTAACTGGTAAAACTTGACTTTTTTCACAAATAATGCAAAACAACATACCCTAACAATTACCTCTTCAGTGATGAATGCCTGATGTAAGATTGCCTGAGAGCAAGATGTTTTTAAGGGAGCTGCTCTTTCCACACACACAGTAACTCTACATATATGAATAAATGTTTATACTATAGTAATTTAAATTGCATTTTTTAACACAACTTATAAAAAGTCATTCCAACAATATTCTTAATAAGCAATGGATTATAATTTGTTTCAAAATTAACTCTTTGAAATAGAGAAGAAAAAAATTCTTACATTAAATTAAACATGCATAGTATTAATTTAAGAATGGTGGCATGGAAGAAAACAGAGCCCACCACACTTATTTTTTAAGGAATGTTTTGCTTCCCACATTTTCTATTCCTAAGTTCTTACCCACCATTTTTCCTGTGTATGTAAAGTCATAACCATTTATGAGTTCCCAATTCTCTACACAGATTTTTTTCTTCACATACATAATGCAGCAAGTGGAAAATGAGACTAAATATGATGCTAGGAAAAGATAATGATCCCATGTATGAGTAAAGTAACCTTAGTTTATTCAAAGTAACTTTCTCCCACATCCACACACTGCATGCAATGATCACGAAGCAATTGGAATGATTGGTATACTGTTCAATGTTCTCACCACAATTCTTTGAATGGAGTTAAAATAATAAAAATAACAGTAGTGCCTTAAGCTTCAGGAACAAAAAGAAGTCACATGAGACTAAGGATGGTGAAAATGGTGGGTGCAACACTACACACTTCTTTTGCTAGCCAAAAACTCCCAAAAAATGAGAGCCTAGTGGCCTGGTGCATTGTCGTGCAAGAGGAACCAGCTGCCGACAGATTCTCTGCAACAAACATTTCAAAATGTCCAAATAGTAGACAGCGGTAACACTTTGACCACTAGGTACGCACTCTTTGTGCACAATTTCCTTGCTATTGTAGAAAGTGATGATTTGGATTGGATTGGTTTGGATTTTTGACCTTTCTTGACAAACATTTTTGGCTATGGGAGAGTTTGCCAACACTGTGTCTCTCACCAGTAATAATCAAATCTAGGAAGTTGGGTTTACTTTCAGAGAACTCATTAAAACCACTTTCAAGATGAAAGTGGTTTTAATGAGTTCTCTGCAGTGTTCAACTCGCAACTGACTTTCTGTTAACGAATGTGGAACAAACTATTAACAGACGTTCATTTTCTTCAAATTTTGGTTATAATTTGTCAAATGGTTTCCTTATTAATGCATAGATCTAAAATCATTCAGGGCATTGCACATTGGTCAATGGTAATGATTTCTCGCATCTTTTCAACAAACTCTGCCATTCAAACTGTTTTTGTTGGGCCCAGATGTTTGTCATCTTCTAGTGATAGGCAAAACATTTATATCTATTGAACAACCATGCACAAGACAGACAATTCTCTTCCTACACTTGATTTATCATTTGAAACATTTTCGTGGAAATTTTGCCCAGTCAAACAGAAAATGATGTTTGCTCTTTGTTCCACTTGTCCCTCTTCAACACAGACATAAGAGAGAGACATGCAGCTCAGCTCCCACTACTTTCTGAAATGGCAGCAATTTCCGCTGACCTTGACTAGGGTGCTCAAGAAACAATCAGTCTTTCATGTTTACTTCTAATAGATGGCAGCACCAGCACGTGGCTCACTTTTCAATTTGCCGCATTGTGTATGTTGAGTTTCAGGAAAGAAATTCTCCCATGTCACCAATAAAACTGGTGTAAAATTTCTTTGCAAGTTTTACATAGGTTTCTGTGATCTTAAGCCTCAGTGGAAATCAAGATGAAAGAATAAGAAGAAAGTTTCAGGCTTGGCAGCTTGTACCTGGCTTAGGATCATATGAAGTCCAGAGTCATTAGGATCATATGAAGTCCAGTTGACAAATTCATGCAAAAATCTTTCCACAATCAAAAGCTTCAGAGGGTTTAAAGATTAAGAATACTTGAAACCTTTACCAAAGAGAAACAAGTCAAGATTTGAACTGTGTCCTGGGAGTAAAAAGGCAACAAGGGTGTGAAAGTGCAGCAAAGAAATATGCAAATATCATATTGTCATAAACTACAAAACCTAACCTAAAAATACAAGTAATTACTAATGCTAATTAGCGTAAACATTTTTCTGTGTGTCAAATATGAACTAAATCTCACAACTGCAAGTTATAGTAACACTCGTTATTGTATTTCAGACAGACTACAGTTTGAAATTAAGCATAACTTACATACCAATCCACAGAAAGTGTTTTGCATTCACATGCACTTATGTTTTATTTGTTTTTGAATGTCCGTCAACATTTTGATTCTGTTAATATGTAATTATCTTATGTTGCTAGCATAGAGGTTAGTAACAAGTGCTACTAAGACCAAATTTTATCTATTTGTAGTTCATTTAGAAGGTTGTTGTTGTTGTTGGTGTAGAGGTTTTTCGGTACAGGGGCAACTGTGGCCAAAATGTGCCTATTCAAATATTTGGAATGGTACCGGAGTTTGCCTTATTTGTTATTAGATACATTCATAAAGTCTAGTTTGTTTTGTTTGAGATAAGCGAAAAGCTCATCCAGATTGGCATTGTTTCCCAATAGGTGGGTTAGTGATAAAGGTTCTTGCATTTGTGTCAGGGAAAGGAAGGTAGTATTTCTGATATGGGAGTAATACGAACAATCTAACAGAATATGTCGAACTGTAAGTTGTGATGAACAATGCATGCATACAGGAGGGTCATCGCCCATGAGCAGGAACAAGTGGGTCAGGTGTGTGTGCCCTATGTGCAATCTTGCCAGTATTACTTCTTCATGCCTGTTTTTCCTCAAGCTCGAGCTCCATATTTGTGGTTCTTGTTTAATTTCAAATAATTTATTGTTTGTCTGTGTCTTCCAAATGTTTAACCATTGTTCCCTACAGATACGTCGGATATGTTTTAATAAATCTATATAGGGTACTTGGTAAGATGGAGGTGCGTTGCTCTTTGGGTGTTTAGCTGCCTGGTCTGCTGTTTCGTTACCTGTGATTCCAGCATGCCCTGGAATCCAACAGAAACTTACAGTATGATTCCGATTCCTCAAATGATTTAGACGAGACTGGATTTCTTTTATTATGGGATGTGGGGTTGAGAAATTGTTACTTATTGCGGAAAGCGCACTCATGGAGTCTATATAAATTAAACTATTAGTGTTGAGACAGATATTGATATTGTATATAGCTAGGTGGATTGCATAAAGTTCTGCAGTATAACTGCTACATTCAGTCGGGAGAGATACAGATACTGTAAATGTGGGAAAGACTGCTGCAGCACCTATGGCATCATCTGATTTTAAGCCATCAGTATATATTAAGCAGCTCTGCGCATTGCTAGCGGCATGTGCTTCACGCAATTGCTTGATGTAACAGCTTTCCATGGACTTTTTTTCCCCATTGTTGGAAATAGGTATCACAGTAAGGTGGGTTTGAGGACCAAGATGGATTAGATATTTTGGTTTCTTTGAGCGTGTTTTCAAAATGAACATTCCAGCAATGCATCAAATCTTGTAGTCTAATACCAGTTGGTCTATTTTCAGTGGGTTTATTGTTATAGAATGTTACCCTTTCAGGATTGAAAAGCAGCGGTTGATTCGGATGATCTGGAAGGCTTTTAATCATGGCTGCATAGGTGAGGAGTAACATTTTCCTTCTGAGGTGGAGTGGTGGTTCGTATGCCTCTATATAGAGACTTTGGACCGGAGATGTTCGAAAAGCTCCAAGAGCAGTGCGCAGAGCACTGTGCTGTATTGTATTCAGTCTTGTAAGTACAGTTTTCCTGGCTGAGTCGTATACTATTGAACCATAATCTAGACGAGACCTGATGAGGGAACGATACAAATGCAGGAGAGTGCATCTATCTGCATCCCATGCCATGGCGGAGATGGCTCTGAGTATATTGAGTTTTTTCAAGCAGAGAGTTCTGAGATAAGTTATGTGCATGGCAAAATTGAGTTTAGTATATAATATTAAACCTAAAAAGCGGATATTGCTGGCAAGAGGGATTGGTTGGTTTTTTATTTTAAGTTCAGGCTCTGGATGTAATCTGCGCTTTTCACAGAAATGAACTGCAATTGTCTTTTGTTTTGACAGGCGATAACCATTTTGTACAGTCCATGTCTCTAACTTATTTATGGTAAGTTGTAACTGTCTCTCTATGCTGTTAATGGTTGGTGAATGGCATGATATAGCAATGGTCATGGTATTTAGTCTAATTGCGAAGAGGGTAGGACTAAGTATGGACCCTTGAGGCACCCCTTCTTCTTGAATAAAATATTGTGAAAGTACATTCTGGTGATGAACTTGAAAGGTTCTGCACTTGAGAAAGTTCTGGATGAATTGAGGTATGTGTCCTCTCAACCCTAGGGTATACAGCTCTCGAAGAATGCCATACCTCCATGTGGTATCGAATGCCTTTTCAATATCTAGACTCACCATTACCAGATGTTCATTTTTAACATATGCATTCCGAATGTTAGTTTCGGCTCTTACCATAAGGTCCAAACAGGATCTGTTTTGTCTGAAACCATATTGGTTGATATTTAGTAGCATTTTGCTTTCTAGTATCCATTTTAATCTCCTATGTATCATTTTTTCTAGTGTTTTACTCAAACAGCTGGATAGGGAAATTGGTCGGTACTTTTGTGGAAGCGATTGATCCTTTCCTGGTTTTGGAAAGGCAAGTAATAATCTTAAAGCTGCATTATTTAGGTGTTTAAGCATTATATAATAGATTCCGTCCAGTCCTGCTGAGCTGTTTGCTGATCTGTTCAGAGCTTCTTGGAGTTCAGCTAGGATGAATGGTTGATTATAAGGAAGGGATTGGTTGGTGTTGAAATTTAATTTATATTTTTCTGCACAGGTTTTGATTTTCAGGAAAGGATTGTCATACGCAGAAGCTGATGATATTTGACTGAAGGTCTCTCCAAGGAAATCGCCTATTTCCTTTGGAGAGGACAGTTTCTCGTCCATTCTTAATCAAGATTGGAGCAGAGAAGGGAATGTACTTATTATTTAATTGTTGGATTTTCTTCCATATTAGCCGATTGCTGGTGTCCTTTCGTGATGGTACTGGCAAATGTTATCCACGCTTCTTTTTTGGCTTGTTTCCTGATTTGTCGTGCCCTTGCCTTTTGTTTTTTATATAAAATGAGGTTGGCTGTTGTAGGAAATCTACGAAATAGGTTCCAAGCTTTATTTTTTTCTCGTTTTGCACTCTTAGGCCTCATTCCACCAGTGTTTTGCATGTCTTTTTTGGTTTGCAGAGGATTGAGGAATTGCCTCAGAAGCTGCTGCCAAAATTTGTGCGGTGATGTGTTCTGTGACTTTATCTATTGGTTGGGTTTTAATAAATTGATCATCAAAATTAATACAGAATGAATATTTTGTCCAGTTCGCTTTTGTAAATTTTCATTTTACTCTGTAATCTGGAGAGTGGGATTGTTTTGTTTGAATTTTACATATAATTGGAAAAACGCTGTTGTGTGGATCATATAAGGTTGACCACTCCATACTGGGGAACAGCATGGGAGAACAGATTGACAGATCAATTGCTGAAGAGGAGCCTGTGGGTAGATGGACATTAAGTGTGATGGCCAGTATTTAGCAAGGTTAACTGCTGTTGATTCAGTAATGTCTCTATCATATGTCCTCTTTTATCCATGCTTGAAGATCCCCACAATGGGTGATGCCCTCTGAAATCTCCAAAAAGGCAGAAAGGTTTTGGCAATTGTGCTATAAGATCTAGTTCTTTAAGCATGAAAAGGCTGTTTGGTGGGAGGTATATTGAAACAAGAGTTAGTGTTATTCCAAGCACAATACGCACAGCAACAGCTTCTAAGTCAGTCTGTAGAGAGATAAGTCGAACTGGGATTTTAGAGTTAACTAGTATTGCTACTCCTCCATGTGCGGATTTTGCAGTATTCCTGTCTTTTCTGTACATTGTGAAGTTTCTAATTGAGAGAGTTACCTGTGGTGTTAAATTTGTTTCTTGCAGACAAACTCACTGGATTGTACTTAGTAATCAGGTCATATACATCATCAATATTGGCTCGTATGCCTCTGCAATTCCATTGAAGTATGTGCTGCATTACTTGCTTTTAGGAGTTGTGTTTTGATCTGTCTGTTTTTTTGAAGCAGTTTGTTTATAACGATCTGATTTATTTCTGTCTTTTTTGGGGAAAACCGGTCTCTCTGTATCCATGTGTTCTTCTGCATGAAGTTCTAATATAGTTTCTTCTTGGTCAGTTTTGTTGTCAACATCCATATGTATAGGGAATTGTTTCTTGGTCTGAGCATGATCTGTAGGTACTGTTTTTTCTGCTTTTTTTGTAGTTTCAGGCACGTTAGGAGGAACTGAAATTGGTGTATTAATTGCTTGTTCCAGTTGCTTGTGTTTGGCAGGTTGTGGCTTAGCATTAAGCACGGACCTGGCCCAATCTGCAAAAGAAATGTTTGGAGGGACTGCAATGTCAGTTTGAGTAGCAATAGAATGATTGTGTTGGGTTGCTTGTGCATACGTGCGTTTTGGCATAAACTGCATGATGTGCTTTTTGGCTTCCTGATACGTTACTTTGTTTTCTGTTTTGTATTTTTGTATTTCTTTCCCCACTTTCCACAATTTTTTGAATATGCCGGATGGTTACCTTTACAATTGGGACAGGTGAAGGAGGTTACGGTACAATCAGCTTGAGTGTGTTCTGTTGAACCACAGTTTGGGAAAATCATAGTGCCGGCAAGCTACCTGGGAGTGTCCATATTTCTGGCATTTGTAACACCTGATGGGATTCGGTATATATGGACGTATACGACAATTTAGATACCCTGCTTTAACCATTGTTGGTAAGTTGGGGGTACTAAAGGTCAGTATTATGTTCCTTGTTGGCTTTAATTCTCCATCTTTCCAGATTAATATTCTTTTTGCATGTATTACTTTTTGATCTGTCAATTCTTGTACAATTTCATCCTCTGAGATGTTAATCAAATCCCACTCTGCTATAACTCCTTTTGATGTATTCAGAGTGGCATGAGGCGTTATTTTCACGGGAATTCCACCAAAAGTAGTCAGTTTCAATAAAAATTCAGAGTGTTTTGGCTTCATTGTCTCTACCAGCAGATCTCCAGACTGTAATCGCTTTACCATCTTCGGTGATCCTGCAGCATTTTCCAAGCATTTCTGGATTAGAAATGAGGATAATTTGCTAACAGGAGAATCTGATACAGAATGAATAAGGAGAAAGGCTGGGTGATCTTGTTGACATAGATCTGTTTTTTGTCTTTTATTTTGATAAGTGTCATGATCGGGTTAGTCTTGATCAGTAGGTGATCTCAACTGATCAAGTGAGGGAAAGGTTTCTTTGTCCATTTTATACTCCTTTTGGCCCTGAGGGTTGGATTTCCCACTCAGGTTACCGGCCCCGCCACGGGGAGGCAGGAGTATCATTTAGAAGGATATTGTGGCCAATGTTGAATTATATACTTTAGTATAGACCTCTACAATTTAAGTAGAGAAAGTTCTATATTTGCATCAAATTTTCAACATGGAAGGTGCTCTAATAGAATAAAATAATGGGAACAATTGACCCATAAATGAGAGAGTATAAGTTGAGTGTGGCAAGATATGTCAGGGAGGATGCATTTTCCACAATAGCAAGGAGAGTTTTATGATGTGTGTATGTCCAAGTCTCAGTCTTGCCAATACCACTTCCTGTCATCTATTTTATTGGAAGCTAAAGGGCCACAGCTTTGAATCCTGCTTTAATCTGATAAAGATTTTTTGGCTGGTATCATTCTTGGACAAGTTATCTCAATAAGCTTTGTATGGCCTGAGGTATAACAAAATGCCACTAACTGACTGGGCTCACTAGAGAAGAGAAACTGGGATTGAATGTGTTTCACTGAAAGATGAGAGATATTCTTCTTTATGGCAAAGACAGAGTGATTGTAAATTAGGTTGGGTGAGATTGAAAAATCAACAGTCTGACTGAGCAGTAGCTTTATGGCATATACTTCAGAAAGGAAAGCATTGCATGCAGCAGTAGTGAGATAGTAATAGTAAAGGATGGGAAGCCATTAACAGTACCTACCGGAATGTGTTACTTTTTGATCTGTTAGTATCTCTCTCTTACAGGTATGGAAGTTGAGAATAAAGTAAGTGTGTGATATTGCAAGATATAACCTTCTCCCAGTGGTTAAAATGCTCACCATAAAGAGCAGAAACATACATCCAAGGTGGAATAGGTAAAGATGTGTCCTGGAAAAGTTACCTTACATCAACATTCCAAGTTTGAACAAGTTCTTTAAAGCCAAAGTGAGGAGCTCAATTTTCAAGTGTTTGCTGTAATAGAAGGAATTGCATTGAGTGTTATATAGGTACTCCCAAATTAAAATCCCCCATTATAAGACTCTCTGATTTACTGGCCCACTCTATTTCCCTGTACAATATCTTATTATACTCATCAGAGTCATTAGGCCTATAGCACACTCCTACTCTCAATTTTGATTTCCCTATGCTTATGTCACACCAAACTGACTCGACACTGCCCTATCCATCGATGCTATTAACTAATAGCATAATCCCTCCTCCCTTCCAATCCTGTCTACCCTTTCTGTAGACATTGTAGACACTGTAGACCCTTTGTGAACTGTGGATATATTTGCACATATCCACTCCATGAGGACCTCCCCTGAATCAAAGGATGTTTTCATAATTATGGCTACAGTTTTGCTTAATTCCCTCGCTGTCTCCTTCAATATAACGGGATAGATTCCATCTGCCCCAGGTGCCTTTTTCATGTTTAACTTCAACAATTTTGCCCCCACTTTGCTCTGTTATAACAAAATCATTAAGCTTCCTGTAACAGTTTAGTAAACTTCTGTCCTCCCCTTCCTAACAGAATCATGTGTGAACGTAGATGCTTGTTAGTTTGTTATTTGGTTTTTAGGAGCATTAGCAACTAAGGCCATATTGCTCCGGTAATATGCAGTGGTCATTCCCTGACCTTTCGACATCCTCCGTATTTGGTGGTGACGGGATCGAACCCTGGTCTAATCAAGAAGCGTGTGTTACGCACTGCTGCTCCTTCCCACCTGGCTATGGAGGCGCCTAACGTAGATGCAAAATACTCATTCAGTTTGTCAGCTATCTGAACAGGATTATCAACAGTCGAACCACCACCATCAGGTGGACCAATCTGATTCATCCCCTTCCTAATATAGTTTACACAAGTAAAGAAATATTTGTTATTTTTCTTTGCATCCTTTGCCAAGGATTTCTTGTAATCAGCTTTCCCTTGCCTAACCTCCTTTGTGACTTGCTTACAGACTAGCTTATATCTGCCAGTCTTCTGTGTCACATGATAATTTATATGCGTCGCACGCATTTTTTTCTCTGCCACGGGCCTCATTATTTCATTTGACAACTATTTAGGTCTAAATCTTGAACAATATTTCTTAGTTGGTACGAAAAGCCTAGTAGCTTCCAAGATAATTCCTTGAAGCTTCCCATTTATAATTCACTGTTTATAACATCATCAGTTGATCCCACTGTATAGAATTTAAAAATTGCCTGAGACCGCTGCTGTTGTTTTGGTTTTTAGGAGCATTAGCAACTAAGGCCATATTGCTCTGGGATATGCGGTGGTCATTCCCAGACCTTTCTGCATCTTCTGTATTTGCTGGTGACGGGCTCGAACCCCGGTCTAATCAAGAAGCATGTGATACGCACTACTGCTCCTTCCCACCTGGCTACGGAGGCTGAGGCCGCTGCAGTCACCTTTATGAAAACAAAAACCCTTCAATCTACCCTTAATGGTAGTTATGTCTAAGTAAATCCTACATCAGTACACTGTGATCACTGTCACCTAGTGGTTCCTTTATCTTAAAATTCCTAATGCATGAATCACATAATCATATAATCAAGATCAAGAGTATTATTCCCTCTGGTTGCCCCTGTAGAAAACAATCCTCCAATAAATCCCCAAAAGTCTTGCTAGTGTGCAAGTGACCAATCCACAAGTTCCAGTCAATATCTGGGAAGTTAAAATCCCCCATTATAACAATCTGATTTACTGTCCCATTCTATTTCTCTGCACAATTGTTCATTGTACTCATCAGAGTCATTAGGCCTATGACACACTTCTACTCTCATTTTCCCTTTTCCAGTGTTCATGTCACACCAAACTTACTCAACATTGCACTGTCCACCTATGTCAACTGGATGCACTTGCTTAGATTTTATGTGTTTTTTAACTAACAGCATAACCCCTCCTCACTTCCTACCCTGTCAATCCTTTTTTCTGTACACTATGTACTCACCAAATTCCAATTCTGCACTGCTCATATCAGTGTGACACCATGTCTCCAATATTCCAACAATATCTACCTTTCATGCCTTGATCAGCACTTCAAATTCATCAAATTTATTTACTATACTTCTAGCATTGGTGTACATGCAAGTATACATGCACCCGTTCTTACTCTTTATTACCCTAACACAGCCCATGTATTTACTTGTTCCATGATGACTCCCAGCAGTTGTTGAAATACCCAGAAACTTGCTCTCTAGGCTGCTGCTCATTATAATAGAAGAATTGCAAGAATCGCTTTTGCCTCTGCCTGTGGCTATCCATCTCTGTAGACGCAGTCTCTCCTGTTAGCAAGCACAGACCACGCTGAAAAAAATTCTACCCCATGAGCCTTGCACAATCTCTCCAGGGCCGAATTGACTGACAAGGCTCTAATCATACACTCCCTCCTATCGTGTCTGGGCAAAATTGCATACACTTTCAAATTCAACCCTAACTCATGGCTTTTTTTCAACATTGACCTGTACTTGTTAAGTAATTCCGCCGGTCTCCTACTCTTAATATTATTAGTGCCAACGTGTACAACAATATCACCTTTTGTGCCCTTAAAAGATGATATCTGCTCTACAACGTCATCAACTTTTTCCCCTGGCAGACATACCCTGGTCCTGTTGCACCAATTCTTTTTGCATAATATATTCCCTGTCTCCTTGACAATAGTCACCAACAATAACTAGTTCCTGTGGGACCAGTGCATTCTAACTTGGAGATTATCGCTGTGTTGCCTGCACAGGAGTGAGCTCTGGCATTGATTTGGGCAGCTGAGAGCTTGATGGGCTCCTCATTTAATTTCCTCGAGAGCATCTACACTACATTTCAAACTCTCAGACACCCATCAGAACACTGAGTTGGCGCCTAATTTCCTCACAGTCTGCACCTAGCAACACAAAGCCATTTTCCTTGGCTAGATCATGTCCTGTTCTAGACAGGTCTGCAAACATTTCACACTTCTCACATTTTTAGACTGTGATGCGTTGGAGAATCGCCCCCTTCAGTTCACCCCCAATCCACAGCACTCTGGCTAATCTGCTCTGCTGGTCTAGTCTGGGCCATGATTACATTTAAGTATAATTTAATTATATAATGAAATTAAATTTAATAAGATTAGTAAATTTTACTGATTGATTGATAATACTATACTATACTAAGCTAAGCTAACTGATTTCTAATACAGTGCAACATGTTTCACTATCTAGTGTTATGTTAAACCTTTATGCTGCTTTGTAGTTCGGGATATACATTACGCTATTCCATATTGTATAACAATAGGGACAAGTTATGAACAGTAAAATCTACAGACCAAGTATTAACTTTCAAAATCGCTATCTAAATTCAAAATAAACCAAGGAGCTTGACTAGGACTATAAGCTACTTATAGAAAATAATTTAATTTAATGTAACAATTAAGTCAATAAAATGGCTAAATATAATTAAAAACTTAGCATTCGCCAGAGCTGAAAAATCTTGTCCAATATGTGAATACCCTCATACCCTCATACCCGTTCTCTGGTTTTTTTTTTAGCCTACATTAATAAATATAAGAACAATATGAAACTTCTTTATCCTTGCAATATTATTTGCACTAAATTAAGTTTCAAAATCAACTTAATGCCTTTATCCCTTCCCTATCCTCAATTTAATACCTCTCCCTATACCATGTGCTTGTTACTATTTACTATTTGTTTTAATTCTTCTAATATTCCAACACTAAATTATTTTAATACTTCTAATCTCCACAAAATTCCAACACAAAAAAAAAAAAAAAAATAATAATAATTCTTCTAATCTCCACATAATTCCAACACTAAAATATTTTTCCACATTTACTCAAAAATCTACATATATTTCAAAACCTTTTTCCCACTCTGAAAACACTTAATTATATATTTCTTAACCTTATCCTTATTTTTACCTTAAAAATTTACATTTCATTGACACTGCATTGGGACTACCTTGTCCATACTGTAAAAGAATGTGCTAAAAATTTTTTTTTCATTGTGCTTTTAGGCTTTATTTAACTTTTCTTCTACTGATACGGACATGTATAGAATTGCAGTTCCTGATACATGGCTAGGTGTAGTCCCCTGATGAAATACCTAGCCATGTATCAATATTTACTTCCGCTGACATTAGACTTTGCATTTTTGCCTTCCCTGTATTCGACCTATAACTAAATTTGCCCACCCATTTCTGACGACAGCTTTACCACCTTTATTTAATTTACTTTATTTAATCATTTGGTATTAATAATTTTACTTTACCTCCGAACTGGAAGTTCCTTCACCTACAAATTAGATTTGCAATTCAGTCCTTAATTTCCTTAATTCATCATAAATTTTAGGATAAATATTAACATTCTTTCGCCATTTTCAAATCCATATTACTTCGTTTTTCTACTATTCTTACCCTTGTAGTCCTTGGCACTTTGTGTAATTTTCACCTCCATCTATGCAAACTTTATCAGTCTTATTTATTCTTACACACACACACATATGAGAGAGAGAGAGAGAGAGAGAGAGAGAGAGAGAGAGAGAGAGAGAGAGAGAGAGCTTACTTATCTGTAATCTGCTTGAACAGCTTCACTGCGTGTTTCATATTTTGAACTTTTGTACCTCCAATAGCCATTATGATGTCATTCTGTGGATATATTTTTAAGACTGTTATATAATTTATTTTCTGCATTAAAAAGTAATCATTTACTACTTAAATTTTATAATTTAACTTCAATACTTCTCTGTTATTTATTATTTGAATTAAAGGATAAAAATAACCAACAAGAAACCATCAGCATAAACTTAACTGGTAAACAAGTAGAATTAGCAAAACTAGGTCAATATAATACCAGAATAGCAGGTATCACAGAAACAACAAAAAGTTTCTGTGATACATTGATATTAGCTGTTTTAGAATCAAGCAGGAGAAATAAGGCAAGCTGCAAACAATGATTAAATTAATTTATTCTGAAGTAAGATAAAATGCAAGAAAGGTGTAGTAAAAGCTTTTAAAACTAGCTTGGGATAAAGTTCAACTTACTTGGAGGCAACATCCAATAGAGTTGCACATAAAATTTAAAATGGAAAATTGAGTGGTGAAATTTCTGCATACAGTACAGTTGAAGGCTCAAAAGCAGTATTACTTGGAGCCTTAAATAGCAAGATTGGAACTGAAAATTATATCTACAGAGATATTTTAGAAAAATGTGTGGGGGGGGGAAGAGGGGTAAGATCAGCAAACAGTAATAATTCATGATTTATAACAAAACAACAAAAAAGCAATGATTTTTATGCACAAAGCGAGAGCATTTTGTTTCTGCACATCTGCATATTGTCCATTCATTCTCTGAAATAGCAAATAGCAACAATGATAATACCCACTGCTTCAGCTCCAATATACAATATATGGATAGCATATGTGATATGTATGAAAGAGTAATAATAATTTCTGAATTTCTACAGGTCCAATTTTAATGAAATTTAGGAGATTTTACAAATTGTTCTAAAGGAGCCAAATATAAAATTTCATGAAAATCCATCCACTGAAAGTCAAATTATTACATTCCAACTATGCAATAAATCAAAGTCATTTCAAGGCAATATGGGCCAGCTCTGGTTGTTAACCACCCTTCCTACCTTTAAATCATTAGTAAACTCTGACAACTTCATTTAATATTTCATGACTATCATTAAGGAAAATTAGAAGCAGTTAGACCAGGGAAGCTGTTGCTTCCCTGGTCTAACCTGAACCATGTCCATTTATGACTACCATCTGTTCCACAATTTTTTAGCCGGCCCATTATCCAATGAAAGACCATACCAGCAACCCTATTTGCAAGTTTATATAATAGCCTTTCACATGGAACCACACAAAAGTTTACTGAAGTTAAGACAAATAATGTAGAAGTTATTTCTTGCTTCCAACTGTTTTAAGACTACATTATAATAATTAACTGGACTAATCATGCAAGATTTTCCTTTCATGAAATAGCTGTGATCTACTGATACTATTCTTATCAAAATGGTTTTGTAATCATAACCACAGATCTTATCCACCAGTGAAGTTAAACTCACCAATGTATAGCAGCTGTCAGTCATGCCTTTCATGCCTCCTTTGTGGACTGGGAAGACAATAGCACTTGTTTAGTGCAGTGGGGATGGGGTGATCATCCCACAGTAATGATGATCTCATTAATGTTATTAATGGCTGATTCATTTACATGCAGCCTTTTTAAATCCACACTAGAATTTTAATTTCTTCCAGCTTCAGGAGCTTTTCAGATTCTTTTCTCTGAGGTTAATATATCACTTGAATGGGTTCAGCACGCTGAATTCTGATGGGATCCTTCCACTTGTTCAGATTACGAACCTAAGGGGGCATAAATTCAAATTAAGAAAAGACAGATGTAGATTAGATGTGCAGAAATTTGCCTTTAGCCAGTGGGTGGTTAATTGCTGGAACAAACTTCCATCTGTCGTTGTGGAAGTTGATAGGTTGAATAAATTTAAGGAGGAAATGGACAGGCATTTGGAGGGAATGGTGTGATTTTTTTTTTTTTTTTTGGCTGATGCTGCATAAGCTCATACATTTGCTTTCTTGCATCACATGCCACTACTACTACTACTTATTGTACAGCAATATGGCTCCCTTTCACTCTTTCCCCCATCCACCAAGTTCAAATGATTTTTTAACTGTAAACATTATTTCAAAGAAAGTATTCAATCATCTACCATATCAGCTTTGATCAAATGAGGTCTACCTGACTTGCTATCTCTTATTTTTGAATTAAAAGAAAATTAGAACTCCTTGTTTCCAATCTTAGCTCTCTTTGCTAGTGATTTCTCATACTAAACTTTTACCTGTCTCGCCACCTCATAAATGTGCCTTGCAGTACTTTAACTGTCCCATGCTTTTTATTTTGCTCAATTAGTTAACTAATCTCTCTCTTATCATCCATTTTGACATTTTCCTTTTGTAGAATTTCTCCACTGGAACAAATGCATTAGAGGCTTTCAGGATAACTCCGCTGATTACTTCAAATAATGAACCCATATCCAATAGTGCACAGTATCAATTTTATGATTTTGTGGTCACTACTGCTTCTGTACTTTCAAATTCCGGATGCAGTTTGGATCCTCGGAAAGAACAAGGTCAAAGACTAGTATTATTACTATACCGGCTGGCAAAATAATGCAAGGAAGCAGACTTTTTCTGCAACTGCCAAAAGGAAAGGGAGAAGAAAAATCTCCTCTGTCACTGAAATTCTTAAACCTAAGAACAAAGTCAGTAACTACAGACTGGTTAGTCTGACTTCAGTGGCAGGGAAAATCAGAGGTAATGATTAAGAGTGCAATCCAGGGACATTTAGATATGGCATTCTGAATAACACAGCATGGGGTTAAGTTTAACTTAACTTCATGTTTAACTAACTTAGTAGGCTATTTTGACAGTTACTCAGGAGATGGATTTAGGAAATAACTTTGACATCGTTTAATCAGATTTTAGCAATGCATTTAACTCAGTCCCTCATGAGAGGTTATTATATAAGCTAGAATGTGTTGGGATTACTGGAAAAATTCTAACATGGATTGCTGGGTGGCTGCAAGGAAGAAGGCAGAGGGTTGCGATTAATGGATATTCTTCAGATTGATGTAACGTCAGGAGTAGGGCCCCAAAGATCAGTTCTTGGACAACTGTTGTTTCTAATTTTTCATATACGACATCAAGGAAGGTATAGAAGGAGTGATGTCAAAATTTGTAGATAATGTAAAGATTGGTAGCGTAGTTAATGATCATTACCAAGCAGCAATCCTTCAGGATGACTTGGACAGGCTGCAAGAAAGGTCAGAAAAGTGGCAGCTATGTTTCTTGCATTGATTAGAATACCCCCAATCTGGTTTCCCCTTCTTTGGACCTATTCTAGAATCTCTGCTTCCTTGAAGTGTGTTCAGACCTCCAAGACCTGAACACAATATTCTAAATGTGGCCTGACCATGATTTTATATATAGAGACAATGACATCATATTCTCTGCTTATGAAGGTCCTATATAGGGTGGAATTCAGGCTAATTTAGACAGAAATGGAATTCTGAAAGATATACAGCATGGTTTTGTAAAGGGAAAATCATGTTTAAGAAATCTGTTTAGCTATTTTGACAGGGTCACTCATGAGCTGGATTTAGGGAATAGTTTCAAAATTGTTTATTTAGATTTCAGCAAAGCATTTGACTCAGTCCAACATGAGCAGTTACTTTAAAGCTGGAACAGGTTAGAACCATAGGGAAAATCCTTAGATGGGTAGCAGAGCGTTGTGATAAATGGAAGCAGAGGAATAAATGGAAGCAGGTAGCAGAGGGTTATGATAAATGGTTATTCTTCAGATTGGGTTAATGTAAGGAAGTGGGGTTCCCCAATGATCAGTATTGGAATCAGGGACTGCTCATCCACAGGCACTGCAGCATCCCCAGCTATTTAAATCTAAATATACAGTGAACGGAGTTATATGAAATTTTGTGAAGAACAATGCAACACAATGAATATTTTTATTAACAGGACCCGCATATAATATGCGCATCCTCTATTTCCAGTAATCATTTCAATACTAAATGAATAAAAACACAAAATTGTTTCCAACTTTGAAGTTTAATTAATCGTAGACCTCATTGTGTGCCAGGCAGTGACATATTTTGCATTCCAGTGAATATCTGGTAGTTTGAGTTCGTTGCTATTGGCAACTTGCCAATATAAATTTTTTTTATAGGTGAAACGAATCAAAGTCACTATAAAAATGCGCAGTGCAAATTTCATCATTGATCATGATGGGTGTGTAGCCACAATGTCGGTGTCTTTTTGTTATTCACCCGAATTCCCATTAACTAAATACAAAGTAGCTTTTGACGCTTCTAGCAGTTGGTCGTTGATATATATGACAGCATCATCTATTGGCAGGGGTTTCTATTAATTACTTATCCAGCTTAATTAATTGCATATATTTACTCCAATTAGCTTTTTTAAAATTCCATACTGTTCTGGTCTGTAAGAGTCGATTGTGTCTGTATGGAACATACTATCGGAAAATGATCACTGTGGTAAGGATCATTTAATACGAACCATTCTATACTGGGATAAATTGATGGAGAACATATTGTTAAGTCTATTGCAGAAGTGATACCTGTAGCCAAACTGATAGAAATGTGAGATCTGGTATTCAGTAAATTTAGTTGTTGATCATCTAGGAAAGTTTCGATTAAGCTATCTCTACTGTCCGTGTGAGAAAATCCCAACAGATGATGATGGGCATTCATATCTCCCATAAGGCAATAGGAGGTTGAAGCTGCATAGTAAGATCATTTAATTCTGATTTGGAGAGAGGAATATTTGGTGGAAGATAAATGGATGAGATTGTAATAGAAATTCACAATGGCTATTCTCACTGTTACTGCTTCTAAGTTGGTTTTTAATGTTGTTTGCTTAGCTGGTATATTAGTATTCACCAAAATCTGGAAAAGTGTATAATTTTGAAATGTGGGTGAAGATTGAGGTGTTAGATGGGTCTCCTGAAGGCAATGCAGACTGGTTTATACTGTTGAATAATATCTTTTATCTCATCCAATTTTCCACGTAAACCATAACAGTTCCACTGTATAATAATATACTGCATTATTTAGGTCTCAAAACTATTTGTTGAATCTGACTGCACTTTTGAGTTTTTTGTTTATCATATTTGGGTCTGTCTTTCTTCAGAAAATTAGGACAAGGTGTATCAATATCTTCTGCAGGGTATATAGTTCTAGTACGTTCTCTGTCTGTTCATCAGAATCCATTTCGTCTATGTTTGTTTGTTTCTGTTCACACGGTTTACTAGATGCTGTTTGCTTTGTTTTTGAAGATGTTACTTCTGATTTCTGCTTTCCAGGCATGGAAGTATCCTGCTCTTTAGCACTGGATATTTCTTGTGAAGTTGTTTTTGTCATTAATATTACTTTACTCCAGTCTATAATTTGATTTAGAGGTATTACCACCTCCGTTTGAGTGGCTATGGTTTGCTGTCGTTTCACTGCTGAAGCATAGGAACGCGGAGGTTTGTTTGCAAGTATCTGTTTTCTCGCTTCTGGATAAGACACTTTATTTTCTACTTTGTATTTGTTTTCCCAATATCCACATTTCGCATGTCTTCGAAAAAGCAGGTTGATTTCCGTGACAGTTTGGTGTAGAGGAGGTGCAGTTTGCTTGATTGTGTTCTTTCGATCTGCAGAGCAGACAGATGGGATCACTGTGACATGTTGCCCGAGAGTATCTGTATTGCTGACAGTTGCAGCGCCTTATTGTATTCGGTATATATGGTCAGATTTTTGCAATTTAATTATCCTGCTTTAACTGGGTGGGGAAGAGAAGGATTGTTCAAGGTGAGAATAACTGATCGGGTTGCAGTAAGAATGCTATCTTTCTTCATCATTATCCTCCTAACATGTATCACTTGTGATTCTGTTAGCTCGCGCAGTAACTCTTCCTCTGAAACAGTCAAAAGGTCCCATTCGGTAATAACACCTTTCGATGTATTCAGGGAATTATGTGAGGGAATTTCAACTGGCAGTTCTGCAAGTGTCTTTGTTTTTAGAAATTTCTCAGATTGATGACTTAGGTTTCTACTAAGAGATCACCTGATTGTAATCGTTTTATCATTTTTGGTGATCCAACCATGGACTCTATAGTCTTCTCGACTAAGAATGGGGATAATTTCCCAACGGGTTGTGTTGATAATGAATGTATCACCAAAAAGAAAGGAAGAGTAGGCTGAGAGCTGTTGATTTTAATTCTCTTAGCCTGAAATATGTTCAGTTGTAGGTCATCAGATTTATTGGAGTTAACTTTCTCCAATCTTGTGATGTTAGTTTTTGGTCCATTTTAAACTCCTTTTAGTCCTGGGTGGTGTCTTTTCACCCAGGTCCAGCCCCGCCACAGGGAGGCAGGAGTAGTGCCACCAAGTGACAAAGTGAGTAAAATAGAAGGGTAGTAGACAGAAAAATTAAGAAAGGTTACTTTCCTTTCTGGAAACTTCTTCCTTATGCTTTAAGAAAGAAAACTCTTATTATATATTTGAATAACGGAATAATAAACATCTGAACTCAAAGGGAAAAACTTATCTCTCTAATATAATCACACTAGAAGTCACAGGGAAGATCGCTTGGCACCCGGGATCGAGAACCACTGTACTAGGGGCATTGGTAAAATAATGGCAATGTCAAAGCTGGCTAGCATGTCTCCTTGTTATAAGGATGAGTATTATAGGTACCAGAAGTATGTGAGTGGACTGTGAAGAATAATTTTTAATGTATAGCAAAGCTTATTTTAGCTAAGGACTGGTGTGGATGATAGCTGCCATTCAAAACACTAGAAATCAGAAATCATTTCTACGTCTTCAGATGAGCTGGGATGCTTTCAAAGATGGGAAGATATCTTGAGTTGATAACATTTAAGCAGTTGTATTCATCTTCGTAAATTTTATTACTGATAAAGATTTTCCAAGTTTGTCCTTGAGTTGTTTTTCCAGTTGCTTTGTGCAGTCTTTGATGTGTTTGCAGCAATTCATTTGCAAGAACTTCTCTAATATTACTAATATTAAGGTTTCGTCCATTCCCTTCATCCACACACTATTTCTGCACAGCTTTTACTGCTTTCCTCAACTCTTCTTCTTCTTCTCTGCCTTCAATTTCCAGAGTATCCATGAACAGCAGATATCAGCTTTTGTATTGTGAGTGATACTAATCCCCCCCCCCCCAAGTTGTGAGTAGGATTCACTGTGCTGAAAAGAAGAGGGGAATGCAAAATGGCAAGGTTTATTATTTTTTTTATTTTTATTATTTTTTTTTATTCTGAAGAAATCAAAATACAGAGGTTACCTCCAGGTACTTTCTCATCCTCCAATTAGGGATGCCTCCTAACAAAATTTGTCTTGGGATTCTAGGTACTCAAGTTTTCTGGTGGGAGCAGACATGCAGGTTTCACGAGATGACTTAACACTTTTCTTGTATCGTCTCTTGCAATCATGTTAAAGCAACTATGTGGATATAAATTTTGTAAGAAAAACAAATTTTTTACTTCCCACTAAAGTTGAAAACTATTCAATGTTTTGAATAGTTTTCAGTGTCTTTATTATATGGTTTTCTCTCAGTTTATTTTTATTTTATTCTTACTGGACTTGAGAACTGGCTTAAACCTGGAAAATAATAGAAACCACTGATATTTTGAGGGGCAGCAACAGTGAAACAAACATATAGTTCATAACCCAACATAGTTCTCAACCAAACCAATTTCCTAATGTATACGAGGCCTGTCAGAAAAGTAATGAGATTAAATAAAAAATAAATAAAAAAAAAATTTATTTTGAATTTTATGCAGAATAACAATGGTCATCCTTGAAATAACTTCCCTCTGCAGCTACACAATACAGTGCCATTTCCAGTCGTTAAAGCAAGACTGGTAGTCTTCATCTGTCAGCCCCTTTATAGTGTTGGTTACAGCCAACACTACAAAGTTGGTTTCGTAATAATGAATTAGTCATAATTATGAAATTACTAGTTGTAACCGGCATAACATATGCCATCTTTCTGATTATGGTGTAAATAGTTTAATTTAGATTCTTCAGTCTTCACCATTCTTGTTTAGTAGTGATATAATTTTACAGCAGTGACCTATGGGATATATGCATATGCACACATTCATTGTTGGAATGGGCTGGGTTATTTGATGCATTTGTTTATATGACCCAGCAAATGGGTTAACTTGTTGCAGTGTCCCATCCAATTGTTGCATTACTTTGGCCATACACCCTTGGTTTGATTGTTTTTCAAGACGTTTTGTTGTCTTATCTCATTTATTTTCCTTCTTTGGATATAGCAGTGAGACCAAATGGTAAATCTGGCCGTGTATTCTTAAATAGTATGGACCATTTCCAGGCAGTGATTTAATCTCTGCACCCATTGATGTGAAAGCCATTGCTGAGTTGTACTCTTGTATATGTTCTCTGTAGTTATTTGCTTCACATGCATCCCCTGTAAGCAGCTCTCGTAATAGAGTAGGTGTCTCAGACAGTGGGTCGAGTGAAACCTTTCCATAATGACAGCATTTAGTGTATTTATTCAATGTGTTTAACTTGTGTCCCCAATATCTTGCATTGCAGTACTCACAGTTATAACACATATTTCCTATGTCATGCTCTTCCACATTAATTACAGCTTAATTATTCTCATCTGGTACTTCTATTCAATTAGTCCTACGGCATTTTGCCCATCTTCTAATTTCTAATCTTGCTTCTCTTTCTTCGATGTTTTCTGTTCATCTTCATAGTCTCAGATCTCGTTTCGTTCTCTTAGATCTCTCCTCTAATGTTTCATTAACATTTCTACATTTTCTCAAAGTTCTTACACATTGTTCAGCCATTTTTACACTTCTTAAAACTTAGAATGGTTTATTAAAATTGAAGACAGATAAATTAAACAATTAAAATAAACATACATCAATAGCTTTCAGGCATATGCTGCCTTTCTTCAGTCGAAAAACGTTAGTACAAAAATTAATAAAGAATGCTCACTATGGTGGTCATGCGAAGTGAACCGTGTTAACGGGTACTGGCAACAATTAGCAGTTGGAAAATTTGAACAGCATACCTAAGCATTTTATACATATGAAATTATTATGAATTATGAATAATGATTTCCTTTTAGTTTCTTTTTCAGTTTTGGGAACAAAAAGTATCAAATGGAGAGCAAGGTCCGGTGACTGAAATGAGAGGACTGGAATGCTTTTCTGTACCAAAAATTCTGTAATACAGATGGCAGAATGGGATAGTGCATTGTCATGGTGGAGGTTCCAGTTCTGACTGGTCTCTAGTTGCACATGAATTCTTTTCTGTAACCACTTGAGAATTTCTCTATAGTAATATTGGCTCATTGTTTGTCCTGTGGTATAAACTCTTTGTGAATGATGTCTCGATAATAATAATAATAATAAAAAAATAAAATAAAATCATTGCTTTGATTTGGTCATTCGAGATTTCTTTGGACAAGATGTTTTCGTGTGCCACTCCTAACTCTGGCATTTTGTTTCTGGATTGCGCTAGGAAAAACCAGTTTTCGTCACCAGTAACGACTCGTTTCAACACTTCAATTCCTAACCTTTCTAGCAAATCAATACGCATGTTCATGAGGTTTTGTTTTTGTCCATCACTTGAAACCTGTAGAACCATTTTTGAAGACATGTTTTGCATGGCCAAATCTTCATTTAAAATTTTGCGAACAGACTACCGATTTAAATTCAGTTTGATAACTATTATTCTGATTGTTAACTTTCAATCTCGATAAATTAATGCTCTCACTCTCTGGACAATATCGACAGTTCAAGTGGTAACTGGCCGTAGGCATGTGTCTCATCCTCCATCATTTCACGTCCCTATGAAAACAGCTTGTGCTAATGGAACACTTGAGATCGTAACATGGCATCCTCTCCATATGCCATTCTCACTTTTTTGTACACATCAGTTGCACTTTTTTTTTTTTTTTTTTTTTTAGTTTCATACAAAACTTGATTACATATAGTTTTTCAATATTTCGCTGTTCCATCACACACTTAACATAAACGTGATTCGCTGTTCCAACACACACACTTAACAAACATATAATTGCTATAACTGCACTAGCATCAAATGTACTGCCTCTAACGAGTTGTAACACACAGTGAGGTTAAGGAAAGAACACACTACATGTTATTGCATGTCACTTGTTTCCAATGTTGCCACTACACTTGTTACAAAATTAAAATCATTACCTTTCTGATAGACCTCATACATAAGTGATATTAAGATGTAATGTAACAGTAAAGCTTAGTGCTCCCATACAGTGAGCTCTGAAATCTGTATTGCCAAACACACTGCAAAACACAAAATATATTTATTACTCTCACATTCAACGTTTTTTTACCCATAAACATAATTAAATTTAAAGAAAAATAAAATGCCTGTTTTATATGGTGTTATATATGTATATCTAAATAAAAAAAAAGTAAATCACGAAATGAAGCGCAATAAACAGAATACAATAGCAAACTTTTCAATTACCTTTTTTATTCCAGCTAATGCTGCTGGTGAGTTAGGAGAAACAGTTTCAACAACAACACAACTGTCAAATTTATCTACATTGAATTCCTTTAAAATAAAATAAAAAAATGCATAATTATTATTTGCTGAGAAAAGTCCACTTTTGTGTGTTATATACATTCAAACAACAATAACCAAAGAATAAAAAAAAATTTCAGTACATTACTATGATGTGGCCTTAACCTTAATCTACAGAGCAGTTTATGTTCCCATAATGTGCTAAGGTCGTTCCATCTATTTCAGACAAGCAATGCTAGTGAGAAATATTCGGAAACTGGGCACTATCCAAATGTTCATGCTTTTATCAGTTAGTAGGGCATGCCACACTGTTAGTACCCCTGCCTTGCAGGTGCTAACAGGATGTCAACCACTATATCTCAGTGATCAGACGGGGGGGGGCCTACTCTACTACCTCAGAAAAGAAATACCAACTGAAATTTTAAACCTCCAGCTTGACCTTGCAATTAACCCCAAGATTGAGAAAAAGCAAATCCCATAACACCTACAAGCGATATGGCAACAGAAATGGGAAACCATGCCGAAAGGAGAGATCACAAGAATCACCCACCCAAACCAATTTTTATCCCAGCCCAATTGAAACTTTATAGATAAAAAAAAAAAATAAACTTTCAGATTCAAAATTTAATACTAATAATTATATAACAATAATTATTCAAAATAATTATCAATATTAATTATAAAAAAATTTAATTTACCATATTTAATATAATTCCAAAACGAATATTGATATCTACCTCTACCAGCCCAGCCACCTCTTAAAATGCTTTTTATTGCAAACTGTTGTGCAGAAATAAAATAGAGTCAACACTGCCGCTACTTAAATTGGTTTGACACTCTTGCACTACTAATCCGGCTGCACTAAAATTTCTTTTGAAGCTTGCACTGCTGGTGAGTTATTTCCACAAAAGAATACAAATTTCGGTGAATTTTGGAGACATTGGGAAAATGCGCTTTATTGGTCAATTAAGATTGTCAACAGACAAATAATACACATTGTTTCTAAAAAACCTTTAAGAATTTAAATACCCAAAAAAAGTTTTAAAACTAAAGATATAATAAGGAAGGCTAAAGCAGAGTCATGAGATAGATTTATAAGCACAATAGAACATGATGAAACACTTGAATAGCACAGAGAAAGACACTTCAAGAATAAATATAATAAAGGAAGAACAATGGAAAAAACATTCTGAAGAATTGTGGAAGGACCCAACATATCAAAACAGAAGAGATGCAGTTAGATCTAGTTAGTGACATAGATCCGACAACGAAGGAAGAATCGGAAAAGGCATTGAAAACTACAAAAAATAGGAAAGCAGTAGGAATGGATGGTATAAATGCAGAACTGATCAAGTATGGAGGAAGTTTTTTAAAAGACATGATACTAAATTTATTTAATAAATGTTGGGAACAATATAAAATACCAGAAGAATGGAAGATAGCAAAAATTATTTCAATATTTAAAAAAAAAAAGAAAATAAAAATGATACAAAGAATTATAGAGGGATTAGCATACAAAATACAGTATATAAAATGTATAGCAAAATAATAAATAACAGAATTAAAATTATCTCTGATGAAATATTAATAGAAGAACAGGCAGGATTCAGATTTTAAAATGAAATCTAAAAAAAATGTGAATTTTAAAGCGCCGTGAACATTTTCCGCCATAAAAAAACGTGTGGCTAAAATTATCTTTCCCGGTCAAAACAGCACTCAGTGGATGGGGGAGAGGGGTGACAAAATTGCGAGCGTGGATGTTTCTCACTAATCCTTGTTCAGTATGTGTTATGTGCTTGTCATGGAAGGTTTCGTCGTTTGCTTTTAATTTATATGCTTATAAATTGAATAAATTTATCAATTTATAAATTGACAAATTTATTCAATTGCATGTCAATTGCAATCAATTTATAAATTGATATGCGTACAAAAGTGACAAACCTACCGTTTTCAGTGTAAAACAGACTTTTTCGAGTGTGTTAACGGAAGAAAGTGACTTTATTGTGGACAAATTCTTTCTAACATGTACAAAAATATGGCTACGAATAACAAGAGAAATGTGAAAAGATCAAAGAAGGTGATGACATTAACGAATAAAATTTCTAATGGTGAAAGTGTCTTCTCAGTGGCAAAACATTATAAAATCAATGAGTCAACGGTACGATCAATCAAGAAATCGGAAGAAAAAATCCGCCGTAGTGAAAACGCACTAATTGCTTCAAAAATTTGCTCTGTAACTCATGATGTTAAATTAGAAAAAATGGAAAAAGCTTAAATTTGGTGGATAGAAGACCGAACACAAAATAAAATTCCGTTAAGTTCACTCATCATTCGTGAAAAGGCAAAACTCCTCTATCAACACTTTAGCGAAACTTGTGATAGCACTGGCTTGAAAGATTTGTTTGAAATTTCTAATAAATATTACATTTAATATTAAATTGTTTCTTATTTTCATTTCATTTCGATGCCATATGCTTGTATTTCACTGTGTACATAGTCATAATATGAAGGTACATATAATACATAGACAAAATTTTAGACTAGTTTTTCTTATATATTTCATACTTTGGAATGGAACACCTTTATTACTATGGGAGCCATAACTCAGTATTCGTGGCATTTCCCAGGAACGTAACCCCCACGAATAGCGGGGGTTTACCGTGTGTGTGTGTGTGTGTGTGTGTGTGTGTGTGTGTGTGTGTGTGTATTGAGGATATGTTATGCAAATGGAAAGAAGAAATTAATACAGGTATATATTTAAATACAAAGAATAGGATTAATACAATGTTATTTGTAGATGATCAAGTAATTATTCAAGATAGTGAAGATAATTTACAAACCAAATAATAGAAGAATATAAATTTAAATTTCAATGATGAAAACTAGAACAGTGGCTTTTAAAGGTAAAAATACGGTGAGAAAAAAAAAATAGTTATAGACAATAAAATATTGAAACAAGTAAAACATTTTAAATATCTAGGATGTGATATAACATATGATGTCGAAGAAGTATGAACCAGAAATTAGAGAAATTTCAAAATATATGTGGAACAATAAAAATAACTCTGGCTAAGAAAACAAGGAAAAAAAAACAATTGAAATTTTACAAAGTAATGGCAATACCAACACTTCTTTATGGTTCTGAAATATGGATACTGAAACAAAGAGACATTAGAATACAAGCTGCAGAAATGAAATTTTTAAGATATGTTAAAGGATGTACAAAATTAGATAAAATACCAAAAGTAAATATTAGAAAGGAATTAAAGATTTACTCAATTAACGGAAAAATTATAGAATATAGACAAAGATGGACAGAACATGTAGAAAGAATGGAAGATAATAGATTCCCTAAATTAGCTTATACATATTGAGCAAAAGGAAAAAGAGACAGAGGAAGACCAAAGAAAAGATGGGCAGACTTCTTTGAAATCGGAACAGGCAGATTGCCTAATCCATGAAGGAAGATAAGATTAAAAAAAAAAAAAAAAAAAAAAATTTTTAAAATATATGTAAGAAACAGCCCGAAATGTTTGAAATAACAATTAATTAAGATTACTTTCACCTGAGCTGAGCCCAAACATCATTCGCGCTACCCAGGTCAGGCCCATGCAAGACCTCTACAAGGCAATTCCAACCAACCATCAATGTAACTCACCCAATGTAACTCATTCATCATTACTGGACACGACCCCTACTGCCAAAAACCGACAATCACAGGGAGTGAAAGAAATCCACAAAGCCATTACGGCAAAACGGAGTCTTGGGGGCATCTCATGTATGAGTGCCCCACCTATGACACCAGTAGACTCAAATTCCTTACGTCAAGGATCAGGTGTTTCAAGTTCCGAACTGAACAGGAGTGGGATAGTCTCCTGGCTGGATGACCGTCTGGATGAACATTCTAACTCAACAGGGTTGAATTGATGGAGAAAGTATGATGCAACGTGAAATAAACAGTAACTCCCTTTTGTGAACAGAGCCGTGCACTCACTAAGAAAACAAGCGTACTGCTGGTGCCACTAGGTGTGGGATTGCTGGCTCTCTTGGATTCCTCCTGGAGAGCGGGATTTAGCTGCTAACTCACAATGGGTAGGATACTGCAGGCACTGAAACAGTGCAGGCTCTCCTGGACCCCTCCTTGGAGAGTCTGATTTGATGCTAACCCATAGTAAGTAGTGCTGGCTCTCGTCAGGGTGCAGGTTACAGAGTTCTAGTCCAGATGGCGATCATACAGGGGCACCTTCCCCCTGTAACTTTAACTCCCCACACACACCCCCTACTTCACCCTACCCAAGGTGGACTACCTCCTTACCTATCAGTCTGACCTCTCTTTTCCCTCATTAAAACTCAACTTGTCTATAACCTATAATCGTATCTTCCTCCTTTTTTTTTTTTTTTTAACTTGGGCTCTTGCAACAAGCTAAGGTAATCCTGGTGGAGGCCAGCCAGAGTACGATCGGAAGCCTGGCTCACCTCCCAGTGGTGGTGGCGGGCAATTCAGGGGTCTCACTAGGGGGCCCTGCAGCCAAGCAGCCAGAGACACAACAGAACATAACACCACTCTGACACAAACCAGAACATTAACACTTTTCTGGCTTTTACAGAGATTCTGTACTTCTTCACAAAGTACTATGGTGTAGATGTGAGAAACCACCGGTGGTGCATTCCACAAAACACTATGACTGTGCTATCACTGCTGTAGTGGATGCATTCCTGAAGGCCCCAAGAGAAAACTTTCTTCACAGCTGGAATCAGCATATTGTAGCATTGGTTGCAAAAGAATATTGACCCCAAAGGGGACCATGTTGAAAAGTAACGTGTTACCAGACTCCTCAAATAAAGCCTTTATACTCAGACCATGAACTTTTAAAATGCCTCTTGCAAGACCCTTGATATGGAGGGGAATTTTTTTTTTTTGACATAGGAAACAGTCAAAACAATCTCATGAATATATGAACAGACATGAACTAGTAAATTCAAAATAGAACAAGAAGTAGAGGGGAAACTGCCATTTTTGGATATCATGGTGCAGAGAGAAAAAAAATTTGATTATCACTCAGGTGTATAGAAAAAAAGGATGGACTCTAGACTATGTTAATTTCATATTGAATTATTCAATGAATATCAAATATAGTATTATCAAACATTAACATGCAGAACACTAAGAATTTGTGATCAGGAAAATTAGATGAGGAACTTAAAAATCTCTCAACCCTTTCTAACAATGATTTCTGACAAAATCATATGCAAATATAAGAGAAATTCTGGGAATGAAAACTTAGTTAATAATAATAAAATGTCAAACAGAGAAATTTTAAAAATGTACATAACAACCCCTTATATAAAAGGAATAGGAGAGAAAATCATGAGAATGTGCAAAAAATATGGACTGATGTGGTTTTCACACCAATAAACAATATAAGTAATTCTCTGAGGGACACAATTTTTTAAACAGGACCTAGACATGTTATTTACTAAAGCATATTAGGATGTGGGAAAGTTTACGCCAGGGAGACAGGATTTGGTTGGTTTAGTGTTTAATGGCACATGGGGGAGACAGGAAGGTTATATGACATAAGAGTGGAGGAGCATTATAAACATGTAGCAATGGGAAATGCCAGGAAACCATAAAGAGCAGAAACAGAGATAGCACACATATAGTTGTTCCTACACTTTTATTGTAAACCATTTTAAATTATGGGGGGGTAAGGAATTGTCTTAAAAGAAAAAAATTAAAGAAGCAGCTATGTACATAAGAAAATTAACAGAAGACAAGAATAAATATAAAGGGAGATAGGTGCATTATAGATGGAGCTTTTAGGCAAAAGAATATAAATTTATCAAGTAAAAAAAATAAATTCTAATTCAGACTATAAAATTCATGTATATATGGGAATTGATCTTTAAAGGATAGGATAGGTTTCCTTGGTATCCCTCATTGACCAGTCAGGTTAATTATATAATTCTGAACTGGAATGTGTAACTAATTCAACCACTCCTCCAAGAGAGAGGTTGCTGACTCTCTTTACAAGTTCCAGCTGTGAATTACAAGCTCCAAAAAAGATCAGTGTTATGCTATTTTATTTACTTAATTGTCATACTGTATTGTACTTTATAAGTAGCTCTATAGTTCTAGTTACACTTATTTTTATTTTAGATATTTTTGTAGGTTACTACTTAATATACGTAAAACCTTTGTCTCGTTTGAATCTTGCAGCCATTGATTTCGTATAGAGTGAGCAGTAGGAAATTCAAATTTTGAATTGTGGTAATTAGGTAGCTCTAATGTAAAATTACATAGTGTAATATGTATCAATGCATTTAGGAATCTAATGTAAAATTACATAGTGTAATATGTATCAATGCATTTAGGAATCTAGGAATCTAGGAAACTCTGGGGAGTCACAGCACTCCTTATGAAATGTTTGCAGAACTCTCTGGAACAGAACATGATCTAGCCAAGGAGGATGTCTTTGTGTGTGTGTGCTAGGTGCAGAGAGTGTCAAGAAATTAGGTGCCAACTCAGCGTTCTGATGGGTGCTTATGAGAGTTTGAAGAGTCCAACAGATGCCCTAAAAGATATTAAAATGGGGGACCCATCAGGCTCTCAGATGCTCAACTCAATGCCAGAGCTCACTCTTGTGCATCAGGCAATACAGAGGCAATCTCCAAGGCAGAATGTGCTGGTCCCACCGGAGTTAGTTATTGTTGGTAACTCTATTGTCAGGGAGACGGGGAATATATTATGCAAAAAGGATAGGTAAAACAGGACCAGGGTATGTTTGCCAGATGCAAAAATTGATGATGTTGTAGAACAGATATCATCTTTTAAGGGCACAAAGGGTGATATTGTTGTACATGATGGTACTAATGACATTAAGAATAGGAGATCTGCAGCTTAACTTAGCAAGTACAGGTCAATGCTGAAAAAAGGTTGCAAGTTAGGGTTAAATTTGAAAGTGTCTGCAGTTCTGCCCAGACACGATAGGAGGGAGTATAGGATGAGAGCCTTATCAATTAATTTGGAGGGACTGTGCAAGGTTCACGGGGTAGAATTTTCCTCAACATCATCTGTGCTTGTTAACAGGAGAGAGTGCTTCTACAAAGATGGGATACACTTAAATAGAAGGGGGGCAAGAGTGTTTGCTGATGCTATCGAGGCAGTGGGTCGGAAAACTGCTAGCTTGGGGAGATTCACAAACAAAAAGGTTAAAAGTAGATGAAAGTGATTCTTGCACTGCTACTCTTAGAATAAGCAGAAGCCTGGACGGCAGGATGCTGGGGGTTTCAGGGACTAGTGGGAGTCTCATGAAACAAATACATGGGCTGTGTTAGGGTAGATAAGAATAGGTGCATGTATACTTGCATGTACATCAATGCAAGAAGTATAGTAGTAAATTTGATGAATTTGAAGTGCTGGTCAAGAAAACAAAGGCAGATATCGTTGAGATATGATTGATTGATTGATCGATTTTGATTTTTGTGGCACAAAAACAGCAGGGTTATAGTGCACCAGGAAAAAGTTAAAATATAAAAAGGTAAGACTGGTAACTTGTAAAAAAGTTACTTCGTTTAAAGGTGCATACAATCATAAAATCAGTACAATGATAGAAGCAAATTGTATATTTCATATGAGTGTATACAAATTGATCGACTTTAAAAATTTAAAAACTGCTGACACATTGTCATTGTCATTTAAAATCTGACTAAGTGTATACGGATCAGTCAGATGGGTAAAAGCAGTAAAACGAGCATTTATAAAACTGGAACAATCACATAAAATGTGTTCGACGGTTAAAATGGTGTCACATTGCTCACACATAGGAGGGTCATCAGCCCTCAGCAAAAAGGAGTGTGTCAAATGACAGTGTCCTATGCGGAGCCGAGCAAGAACAACTTCCTCTTTGCGATCCCTGTGTAAGCTGGACCGCCAAGGATGGATCACAGGCTTAATTCGACATAGTTTGTTTGTAGTAATCAGTCGATGCCACAAATCTTGCCACTGAGATTGCAGGTTACTATGGATCACTTGCCTGTAGTCTGTATAGGGTAGATTATCAAGGTCAAGATTATCCGTCAGGGCTGCCGATTTGGCTGCAATGTCAGCCAAATCATTTCCTCTAATCCCAATGTGACTGGGGATCCAGCAGAAGCAGATATCGAATCCACTTGCATCGAGGCTGTATATTATCTGCTGAATACGGGACGGTTGGATGATTAGTGCGTGACACCGCTGATAAAGCCTGTAGTGCACTCATTGAATCAGCATATATAATACACCATTGGTATTGGTGTTTTCTTATGTGATCTAGAGCTAACTCCATAGCATGCAGCTCTGCAGTGTAAATGCGCAGTTAACAGGTATCTGCTCTGATATGGTTTTATCTGGAAAAACAGCAGCAGATCCTACATATGATTCTGACCTCGAGCCGTCTGTGTAAACTGGCAAGAAGTCAGAATGTTCTGCACGGTGTTGTGAATAGAGCTGAAGGTAGACAGAAGCTGGAGTATTAGACTTCGTTGCAAGTTTGAGCGAGAAGTCACATGCTGGTGTTTGTGCATGCCAGGGTGGAAAGGGCTCCTTTGGTGATTGAGCAACCTTGTCTACCGAGATGTTAAGTTCATTGAGTAGCTCTTGAACACGAATGCCGAATGGCCGATTGGCAGTACGTCATGTGTTATAAAGATTTTCCCATCGAGGCTCGAAAACGGATGTCCATGTGGGATGGTGTGGTAGGGACTTCAGCTTGAAGGCATATTGCAGAGACAACTGCATTCGCCGAAGCGACAAAGATGGTTCATTTGCTTCGGCATACAGACTTTGGACAGGCGAAGTTCTAAAAGCACCGGTAGCAATACGGATGACTTGATGATGGACGGGGTCCAACGAACAGCGCTATTTCTGGCAGATGAATACACCTGAGACCCATAATCCAATTTTGAGCGTATTAGTGCACGGTATAAGCGGAGTAGAGTGCATCGGTCTGCACCCCAAGAGGTAGAAGAAAGAGAGCGGAGAATGTTAAGACCTCTCATGCACTTTGTGCATAGGTGACGAATATGTTGGACAAATGTCAGCTTTTTGTCAAAAATGAGTCCCAGGAATTTCGTCTCTGATAAGACTGGAATGGTGCTTTGTCCAAGTCGTAATTCAGGCTCAGGGTGGAGGTTGCGTTTGCGACAAAAATGTACGCAAACGGTCTTCTCCGGTGAGAACCTGAAACCATTGGCCGTGGCCCAGGAGTTAAGACGGTTAATAGCTTGTTGTAGTTGTCTCTCAATAACCCTCATATTGCATGATTGAGAGAATATGCTGTAGTCATCAACGTAGAGTGCACTGTTTATAGTTGGAGGAAGTTGTTCAGAAATAGAATTTATTTTAATGGCAAAAAGCGTGACACTTAAGACAGATCCTTGTGGTACCCCCTCCTCTTGGCAAAAGGACCGGGAAAGGGCGGATCTTACACGAACTTGGAAATAACGGCAGGATAAAAATTTTTAATAAAAATGGGAAGGTGGCCTCGTAGACCGAGGTTGTAAAGGTCTTTTAATATACCAAATCTCCAAGTTGTGTCGTACGCTTTTTCCATATCAAAGAAGATGGACACCAAGTGTTCTCTTTCTAGGAAAGCATCTCGGATAGATGTTTCCAGTCTTATTAAGTGGTCCAGTGTGGACCTGTTTCTTTGGAAGCCGCACTGAAAGCGGGAGAGAAGGTCATTCGATTCTAAATACCATAAGAGACGAGCATTGACCATTCTCTCCAATATTTTGCACAGGCAGCTGGTCAGAGCAATAGGACGATAGTTTTTTGGGCATTTAGGATCCTTTCCTGGTTTAGCAAAAGCAAGAATAGTTGCCTTGCGCCAGGTATCCGGAAAATACTCTTCGAGGAAGATTCTGTTGTACAGGAAGAGCAGATGGTCCATGGATTCTGGTGAAAGATGTTTGATCATTTCATAATGGATGTCTGGTCCAACAGCGGTAGGTAGCCTTTGTACGGGCGAGTGCTGTTTTCAGATCATGGATGTTAAATGCCCACTGTATGGGTGGGAACCCTTCGATGTGAACTTAAGGGCCTGTTTTTCAGCGTTGCGCTTTAGGACCAGAAACTCTGGGGAGTAAGATGATGTTGCAGAGATGTTAGAAAATGTTTCCCCAAGAGCACTGGCTATTGCAGTGAAGTCTGCGATAGTACATCCATTATATTCAAGGACCGATGAGGGGTGTGTGTGCTGTGTATTTTCCCTTAATTTCCGGATTTTTTCCCAGACCACCTTAGTGCTGGTCGTCTGGGTAATGGATGATGTGAAACGGATCCACGATTCCTTTTGACTATGACGGCGGATATAGCATGCTTTGGCTCGTGCACGTTTAAATGCTAATAGGTTGACCGTGGTAGGATATCGTCGAAATATCCCCCAGGCTTTGTTTTGAGCCTTTTTAGCTGCTGTGCATTCTTGATTCCACCATGGTTTTGGAAAGGGAGGAAACCATGTGGATGTTTTTGGAATTGCAGTTGCAGCTGCATGGACAATATTTTCTGTTATGTACGTAACTGCATCATTGATAGGCTCCTGACTGATTGCAGAGTTGTCAAATTTTGCCAGGTGTTGAAAGGCACTCCAGTCAGCTTGATCAAACTTCCACCGCAGTAACCTGACAGGAAGACAAGGTCTCCCAGTAATTAAGGTGGTTATCACGGGGAAGTGATCACTTCCATACGGGTTCATTTCTACCTCCCAAGTAAGTGAAGGGAGAAGAGAAGGCGAGCTGATAGAAAGATCAATGGCAGAAAACGTACAGGTAGGCATGTGGAAAAAGGTGTTTGTTCCCACATTAAGAAGGCAGAGGTCATTGTCAGTGAGCATACACTCTATGACTCGTCCCCTTCTATTAATGCTAGCACTACCCCACAGGGTGTTATATCCATTAAAGTCCCCAAGAAGTAAGAAAGGGGGAGGCAACTGCATTACGAGATCATCAAGGTCTTTTTGGCAGATGTCAGTACCAGGTGGCAAATATATAGAGCAAACTGTTAGTAAAAACCCCACTGTTATTCGAGTTGCTACTGCCTCTATGCTGGTAGTAAGTCGCAGATGCTGAAAAGGGGTATGGTTGGCCACAAGGATTGCGACTCCTCCATGCACGGGGCCATCTCCAATTCTATCCTTGCGAATGATAGTAACGTTATGCATCCTGGGGTCATCATTTGCCCTTAGGTAAGTCTCCTGTATACAAAAGCAAAATGGTTTGTGCTTTTGCAGGAGTGCCTTGATGTCTTCTGCATTTTGGCGGAATCCATGACAATTCCACTGTAGGAATTTAGCCATTATTTTGGCTTGGTGGTTCCTTCAGGCGGCTTCCGAGGTGCTGAGGGCTTACTTTTATCAGTCTTGGGTTTATCTTTTTTGGGGAAGAATGGACGTTGTCCCTTGTCCATTTCTTCCTCCGCAAAGAGTTCCAAGACTGAATCTTCGGGTACCTCCTTCTGCTCGACATCCATCTTTTCTTGGGTACTGGGGGAGGACTTTCCCTTTCTTATTCTTTTCTTTCATAATTACCTTTGTTACTTGTGGAGCATTAGGAGGTACCGATATAGGAGTGGCAGCTGATTGGTCCTTCTGTGCAGGTTTTTGAGAACTTAAAAGATAACGCGCGATAGGAGTGAAAGACTCCTTTGGAGGAATGGTCATGTCCGTCTGAGTTCCGACGGAACATCTCCCTGCTACCTTCTGGGCGTAGGTAGGTTTGTTGGTATTTAGGGGTTTCACAGATTTCCTTGCCTCCTGGTATGATATATTTAGTTCTGCCTTCAGCCGTTGAATTTCTTTTTCTTCTTTCCACCTCTGGCATGCTCGTGAGTAGACCGGGTGGTCTCCTTCACAGTTAATACAGGTTGGTTTTGCAGCTGAACATGCTGTTGTTACGTGGTCCTTTGCGCCGCATCGAGCGCATGCAAGGACTCCACGGCAGGCCATTTCAGAATGTCCATACTTCTGGCATTTAAAACAACGTAAAGGGTTCGGAACATATGGACGCACTGAACAGTTAATGTATCCAGCTTTAATCTCATCAGGAGGTTCAGGAGAGTTAAGTCAGGATAACGCTCCTGGTTTTAACAAGTTTTCCATCCCTTTGCGCAGTGATTCTCTTGACGGCAATAACTCCCTGTGGTTTTAATTCGGAGCAGATTTCCTCCTCGGTTACATCGAGAAGGTCCCACTCCGAAATGACACCTCTCAATGAATTGAGTGTTCTGTGTGGTGTCACTGTTATAGGTATTCCTCCGATTGATGTTGTTCGGAGTAGATGTTCAGATTGCCTGTCATTTTTAGTTTCAATTAAAAGGTCTCCAGAATGGAGCCTCTTAACTGATTTGGGTGAACCTGCTAACCCATCTAACCCTTTTTGAATGAAAAAGGGCGACATTTTACCAATCGGTGTTTCATTGGTAGAATGCATAATTAAGAACCTTGGGACAGGCCCTGATGGTAATTCAGTTCGCTGCCTCTTTTTAGCAATAATGCTATCTGCATCTTTGTCATTTGTTTCTGATAGGGACCGGGTTGGGCCCCCTGAGGAAGTAAGTTTATCAGGATTCATGTAAATTTTAAGTGGTTCAGTGCCCGGGCTCTCCACCCACCACAGAGCCCAAAGGGACGCCCACTACCCGGCATGCAATAAATGCGCTCGGGAGTGGAACGCCAGGGCTACCCAGACACCATACCCGCACCGCCGCCAGCCTGAATCCTGTCCCTCGGACCATGAGGGTAGGGGCGTGGCATTGACACGGTTGACTCTTGCAGGCGAGCCTACTAGCCGATTGATCCTAGCCGGGCCTTCCAGGACCTCCCGTCTTGTCGAAGCAGGGGCCAAAGTGGTGTATTGAAGCTGGGCCCCTCAACCACCAGGATTCCCCTTTCCGAATTTCCATGGGTCGCAGCGCATGGCAAACACGCCGGATTCCATTGATGTAAGCCTGGAACCTGGGCTGTGGGCGCTGGATCCCAGTGATGCTAGTCTGGAAGTCCAGCAGCGTCACTGGGAGGTCCCCTCACCACGTACAGGTGCCCACGTCGAGGGGTCGTTGAGATATTAGAGACATGGTGTCACACACACACACAAAAATTGCAGAATTGGAATTTGGGGAGTACAATGTGTACAGAAAGAATACACAAGATAGGAAGGGAGGAGGGATTATGCTGTTAATTAAGAAAAACAAAATCTAAGTGCATCCAGTTGACACAGATGGACAGTGCAATGTTAGGTCAGTTTAGTGTGATATAAGCATTGGGAAAGCAAAAATTAGAGTAGGAGTGTGTTATAGGCCTAATGACTCTAATGAGTACAACGAACAATTGTACAGAGAAATAGAATGGGCCAATAAATCAGATTGTGTTATAATGGAGGATTTTAACTTCCAAGATATTGACTGGAACTTGTGGATTGGTCACACACACACACTAGCAAGACTTGTGAATTTATTGAATGGTTGTTTTCTGCGGCAGCATGCTCGAGAGGCAATCAGAAAGGGTAATACTCTTGATCTGGTTATCAGCGGTGATTATTTGTGTATAAAGAATTTGCAGATAAAGGAACCATTAGGTGGCAGTGATCACAGTGTAGTGATATGGGATTTACTTAAAGACATAATTACATTAGGGGTAAAGGGAAGGGTTTTTGCTTCCAAAGGTGACTACAGTGGTTTCAGACAGTTTTTAAATTCTGTACATGTATGAAGTAATGAAATTTTTGCACTAACTGATGTCACCAACAGCAAATTCTCAATGTGAAGCATTCAAGGATCTAATCATGAAAGCTACTAGGCTTTTCATACAGATTAAGAAATATTGTTCAGGGTTTGGTTGTCAGATGAACTAATGATCCCTGTGTCATGGAAGAAAAATGCATGGGATGCATATAAATTATTAGGTGACACAGAAGACAATGGCAGATATAAGCTAATCTGAAATCAAGTCACAAAGGAGGTTAAGCAAGCAAAGGCAGATTACGAGAAATCTTCGGCAAAGGATGCTAAAAAAAAAAAAAAGATAAGGACTTCTTTACTTATATAAACTCGAAGGAAGGGGATAAATCAAATTGGTCGACTTGATATTGATGGTTCGACTGCTGATGAACCTGCTCAGATAGCTGATAATCTGAATGAGTATTTTGCATCTACATTCACAGATGAAGAGTTATTCAAGGAGGGGAATGCCAGAAGTTTATCAATCTGCAACAGGACTAAATTATTTTGGAATAACTGAGAGCAAAGTAGAAGAGAAATTGAAGTTAAACATAAGAAAGGCACTTGTGGCAGATGGGATCTATTCGGTTTTATTAAAGGAGGCAGCAAAGGAAGTAAGCAAACCCTTAGCCATTATGATGAGAGCATCCTTGGACACAGCGGAAGTCCCCACAGACTGGAGATGTGCAAATGTATCCACAATTCACAAAGAGGGATCTGAGTGGGGATCTAATTACAGACCAGTTACTATAACTTCTGTTCTGGAAAAATATGGAGTCACTGGTTAAAGATGCATTGCAAGATCATCTAGAAGACTGCAGTAATAATTCCGACATAGGATGGGTTTGTAAAGGGAAAGTCTTGTCTGACCAATCTGATTGAATACTATGATGTGATTACAAATATGATGTGATTACAAATGAACAAGAGGCAAAAAATAATTCTGAAATCATATACTTGGATTTCAACAAAGCTTCTGACACTGTTGTGCATGAAGACTACTGTACAAATTGAAGCAGTATGGTATTATGGGAAAGTTGCTACAAAGAATAAAATGGTGGTTGAGTGCAAGAAGACAGTGGTAATCAATGGATGCAGCTCTTCGTGAACTAATGTTATTAGTGGAGTTCCACAGGGTTCGGTGTTAGGCCCACTGTTGTTTTGTATATTTATCAATGATATTGATGAAGGTATATCAGGCCTAATGTCGAAGTCTGCAGATGATACAAAGGCTGGTAGGGTTGTTAATACAAGTAATGGCAGTGTGCTACTGCAACAGGATCTAGAAAATTTGGCAGATGGGCTGAGAAGTGGCAACTGAAGTTTAAAATTGACCAATGCAAAGTACTGTACATGGGTAGATGTAACCCCACATAAAAACATACCAACTGTGTGGTACTACACTTAGGGTGGTAGAAAATGAAAAAGATCTGGGAGTAACTGTGCAGTCTGATATGAAGTTTTCTGAACAATGCAGACATCCTGCCAGAGCAGGTCATGGGTAATTGTCAATGACATACAGGAATTTTGCTAGCAGGGAAAAGGAGGTGATTATTCCCTTGTATAAGGAAATGGTCAGACCACATCTTGAGTACTGCGTACAGGTCTGAAGGCCTCATTTTAGTAAGGATGTAGAGTTGCTTGAGTATGTACAGAGAAGGTCAACAAGATTGCTAAGGGAAACGAAGGGTTCTCTCACCAAGAAAGGTTTAAGTTCTGCAAATTGCAGCAGCTGGAGACTAGGCACCTGCGAGGTGATCTGATCGAGGTGTATAAGGCCTCGAATGGGTTGAGCACACTAAATTCTGATGGAATTCTTCTGCTTCCTCAGATTACGAACCTAGGGGTGGGGGGGGGCATAAATTCAAATTGAGGAAAGACAGTTGCAGAATAGATGTGCAAAAATTTTCCTTTAGCAAGCGGGTGGTTAACTGCTGGAAGAAACTTCCATCAGTCATTGTGGATTCCATTGATAGCTTAAATAAATTCAAGGAGGAACTGGACAAACTTTCAGAGTGAATGGATGTGTGAAATTGTTTTTTTTTTTTTTTTTTATTATTATTTTTTTTTTGGCTGATGCTACATAAGGTCATGCTTTCTTTCTTGCAGCACATGCCTCCATTATTTCTTTTTTTTTTTTTTTTTTTTTGTTTTATTAAAACGCCAAATACAAGAGGTATTAGAACCTATAGTATTTAGTACAGTGCTTAGGTTGGAGGTTGAGAAGACGAAAGAAGATATTTGTTGACACTAGACTTCAACTTCTGCAGACTGTAATTTTCAGTAAATACGTATGAAGGAAGGCTTGACTAAAGTGCATATTTTCAGTATGAAGGATGGTTGTTCCAGAAAATGGCAGTTGAATGAATAAACGCATTAGATGAAAAGTTGGTTCAGTGAGTTTGAAGTAGGAGAGTAAATGGATGTTGGTGGCATGCGTTTGGGCTGTTTTGAAAGAGAGAGAGCGGGGATTATAGATGCCAATTCAGAAAAACAGTGCCCATGGAAGTATCTGTAGAAAAGGCATGCAGCAGAAACAGTACGTCTATGAGACAGCAAGTGAAGAGACACTGTTAGATATGAGTCATTAATTAACCAAATTGCCCTCTTCTGAATGGAATCTAGAAGCCTGAGAGAGGTTTTGGGGCATCCTCCTCAGATTTGGGAACAATATTCCATGGTAGGGTGGTTTTGCGATTTGTATAGAGTGAACAGCTATTTGGAAGAAAAGTAACACAGAGAGCGAAAGAGCAAACCAAGTTTTTTAGATGCAGAGGATACAATATTTGTATTGTGCTTTGCCAAGAGAGATTAGAAGTCAGGGTAATCCCCAAAACAGATACATCAACTTGCCTAGAAATCGGAGTGTCACCAAAGATAAGCATAGGAGCAGAAGAATCCTTTTTGCGAGATATAAGGCAAGACTGAGTTTTAGAAGGATTTAAATCAACTAAAGTTGTCTTTGCTCCACTGGAGAATTACCTGAAGATAAGCATTTAAGGAATTGTTAGCAGATATTTCAGAAGCTGAAGCTGATTGAACAGAGCAAGGTTTCTCAAACTGGAAAGTGAAATGCAATGTACCACCATCAGCAAAGCTGTGGATAGGATTTCCGGTCAATAGAAGAAGGTCATTAATATACAAGAGGAAAAGAATGAGGGGAAAGAACTGAAACTTGGAGGATACCAGCATTAGTGGAGAAGTTAGAAGACAGAGAGCCATCTACCATCACCCTCTATGAGCAGTCAGAGAGATAACTGGATAACCAATTACAAAGAATAGTTGGCAAACCATAAGATGGAAGCTTGTTTAGAAGATCTTTATGCCAAACATGATTGAAAGGCTTTGAGATGTCAAGAGCAACTGCTTGTGTTTCACAGACCTTTTTCATTTAATTTGTCCATAAATTAGTAACATAGGCCAGAATATCACCTGTGGATCTACATTGACGGAATCCATACTGCCGTTTGTTGATCAGATAGAAGGTTTCTAGGTAGTTTAAGAGTTGGCATTTAATTGATTTCTCCATTACTTTAGAAAGAGTAGAAGTAATTGCAATGGGACCGTAATTGGATGGGAGGGATTTGTCAGTTTTTCGGAACTGGCTGAATATGAGCAAATTTCCAAGCAGAAGGAAAAACACCTTTGGAATAAGAAATTTAAAAAAAAAATTGGCAAAAACAGGAGCAAGTTCAGGAGCACAGGTTTTGAGAACAAGTGGAGAAATATTACAGGACCTGGAGATTTCTGAGCATCAAGATTCGTAAAAATCCTTCTAACATCCTTTTGACGGAAGACCACAGGAGGCATTTCACGGAGCGTGCTGGATGGTGGGAGGTGTTTTCCCAAGATCATTAATACACGAGTTGGAAGAAAAATGGGATGCTAGCAGGTCAGCTTTATCCTTGGCTGAAGTGACAACAGTTATGACCAATAGATTTGGCAAGGGACCAGAATGCTGGGCTACCATTAGGGCAAGAAGCAAGTTTTCTACTCCTAGCCTGTTCAAAATCTAGTTTGGACTCATTAACAACTGATTTACAATTAATACACAATTGCTGCGAGCTTTGGTGTAGGCAGAAAATGAAATTGAAGAATTGGAAACAAGCAAATTAATTGGCTTGTTTCCAATATGCAACATTTTTCTCTTGAATAGCCTTAGCACATTTATTGGAAAACCAAGGTTTAGATAATGGATGAGATTTTAAAGTGGAATGTGGAATGAAGGAGTCCATTCCTACAAGGATAATTTCACTGACACGATCTGAGCAAATGTTCACATCAGAAGTTTTGAAACAGTAATCCGACCAAGGAAAAGAAATCGCACATGTCATCCCATTTTGCATTCTTGTAATGCCAAACAACATGAGGTTGGGAATAGCCATAAGATAAAGACTCCATTGGAGAAGAGACAATCACCAAGTTGTGAGAGGTGCCCAAAGGACCACTTACTTCGACCGTGTACTTAGAAGAGAAAAAATGTTTGTGAGAAAAAGATCAAGCTTGTTGGCTGTACAGTTAGGATTGTCTGGTATTCTGGTTGGTAAATGAATAATCTGTGTGAGGTCATAATTATTGCAAAAGCCTCAGCATCCTAGCCAGCTGGGTCTGTGTGACTAGAAAACGGAAGCCAGCTGGAGTTGTGAACATTAAAATCACCAAGGAAAATTACCTCACTGTTAGGAAAGTCAAGTTGGAGAAAGTCAAGTTGCAAAGAGTTCCAAGTAATTAGTGGAATTGGGAGAACAGTAAAGATAACAGATGAATTTGACAGAATGAGGTAGAGAGATTTTAAACCAGAGGAGATTCCAAATTACCAAGTCTCGGAGAGGGAATATCGGAACGGACATATGCACAAGTACCACCTTTGAGGCAAAAAGAATTATACAGTAAATAATTTGGGCAACTGAGATGAGCAGTAGTTGAATCAACCGATAATTGAAATTCTGTCAGCAAAAGTACATGGGGTTTGGCATACTGCAAGCGGAAATGGAGATCGTTGTGATTAGAATTGAGACCATGTATATTTGTGAAATGAACTAGGAAGTGTTTGTTAAGTTTAGATCTTTTTGCAGATAAGCTTACTCTATTAGTTTGACAATTCAGGGTGTTTGACAATTCAATAGTAAGAAAAAGTGGGGGACATGCTGTATGAAGTAATGAAATTTTTGGATAGGGCTTACACATTGTAAGAATATACCCAAATCTTTGACATAACGTGGCCTCGACAATGCTCCCTCCCCCTGCATACACAGTACTCGGACTCCCTCCCATCACTATCTGGCAGAGCAGAGGTAGCATGATTATACACTAGATGATCTGGAAGCCTCCTAGAGAGTTACCAATAGGTTTGGGCCAGTGTACTAACTAGAGGCCGGCCTGCGAACATAGTTTTAGAGCTGTACTCTCGAAATGTAAGGGAGATTGGATCTCGCCATGATGTCTCATGTAGGAAAGCTGTGTTTGTAGGAAAGCTGTGTTTGTCTAGCGATTTTAGTTTTCTGGTGACTAGGCTAGTGCTCGGGTGTGTGGCAAAAGTTCTCCGCGACTGCAGACTGGTCTGGTTGCTAGCTCGATTGCTACTGTTTTCTTGTGTTGTAACATTAATTCTTGATATATTTATTTATTGACGTTATAGTTTTTGGCGTAGTTAACTAATCTTCAGTTAATAATATTGTTGCGTCTCAGTTAATAATAGTCGGTTGCTTTGAACCGACTATTATAGTTAATGGAAGGCAGAATTAATAGTAAGAAGCTTGGTAAAGGAGGGGGGAAGGAAGAGAAGATTGGAGCTTTCCCCCCACTTCCTTCCAGAGTTCCCACGTTGTACAATACTGATTCTGTAAAGAAATTTTCTGAGAAATCGTCTAAAGTTAAAAATATTAAAGCAAGTAGTGTTTTAAGTAGTGGTGCAATGAGTACTGTTAGTGTGAATACTAAAGCTGGGACGTCTGGTAAAGCTGATTCTCATATCCAGGTAGGTGGTGTGGAAAACGTAGTTAAAGTTGGCTGCATGGTTGAACAGGGGGTGCAGTTAGAAGAAGATGTTGCCGTAACAGATTTCACAAATGATTTGTCAAATGGTAAGATAACTGATTTTCCGGATATTCAGCCTGATAATATGGTTTCTGATGTAGATAGTTTTTATTCGTAATCGGGGAGGAGAAGTACAGGCACAAATGTTCGTGAGAGTGAAATAATTGTTGCTAACATACAGGATCAAAGGCAGGGGTACCCTGACGGGTCTACTATTTTTGAGCTTGTAACAAAGTTGAAGAAAAAAGTTATTGACTACATGACTAGTGAAAATAATAAAGTGACTAAAGCTGCAACTAATTTCTTACTTGACGTATGAATAGACATGGAGACTATATCAACATTAGTCATTGACAATGAACGTCTTAAAACAAGGGTAGAGGAGATGGAGGTGTGTGCCAGTTTATTAGATGACATTGTAAGAGGGCAGCCTTTTCTATCTAATGTTGCAGAACAAAAGGGGACTTATGCGGACAAGGTTAGGTCTGGATTCAGCCAGCCTCAATTAGGTGAACAGGTAATATTAAATGATATCTGTATGGTGGATAATAACAGGAAGCTGAGCAAAGTGGCAAGATTAAATAATAAGGTTATTTTCAGGGCTGAGGAGTCCTCAGAACAGTATAAGTCAAGTCAGGAAGTCAAAGAGGTTATTGTTAACACATTAAAGGAAAAGTTTCAAGAAATAAAAATTAGAAATCTAAGAGCTATACGAAATAAAGGAGTCTTAGTTGAAACAGATAATGATAAGGATTTGGATAAACTCAGTAAGGCAGAGGTATTTTTTCAAAAGGGTATTAATCTGGATAAAGTAAAGTTACAGAACCCTACCATCTTAGTGTATGATGTACCTAAGGAATTAACTCAGGAGGATATTATTAGGGATTTATATAAGAAAAACCTTCAAGATTATGGATATGAGGAGCAAGAGGTCAGAGAGGGCATTGTTTTTAGATTTAGTAACAGTTCCAAGGCAGGGTTTAATAATTGGGTGATTGGGGTAGCTCCTCATATGTTGCAAAATTTGATGTGTAATGACAGGTTGTATTTTGGATATACGTCACACAAATTCAGGCATTTTACAGTTGTGACTAAATGTTTTAAGTGTTTGGGGTATGGCCACTCTATACAACACCGCACACACAAGACTGTGTCGTGTGGTCACTGTGCTCAGGGTGGCCATCTTTTTGTTGATTGCCCAAATAAAAATAAAGATCCATGTTGTGTGAACTGCAAGCGCAGAGGTAGAGCTTATGATCACTCATTAAGGAGTAGTTGTTGTCCTGAGTATAAAAAGGCCCTAGAGTTCGCCAGTACGCGTACCTATGATGGATAACTGTAGTACTTTTAATGTGAATGGTAGTTTTCAAAATAAAGATGAACGTAGTGTGCTTAAGTTGGTTCAACTCAAAGCCCAAAGATGTCGTGCGGTTACTGATGAAATTAGAATGGTGGCCGTGCAAGAAAGTGTTGACATTTTGTGTATGCAGAAGTCGCATGTTGGTTCCTTTGCACATGGACATAAAATTGTTGGTTTTCCTGCTGATGCCAGAGTTATAAGTGTAGTTGATGTGAAACCTAAAACAGCAATTGTGGTCTTTAATAAGTTATTGCAGGTAACTGTACTCTCTGGGCTGTGTAGTCAGAACTCAACATGTGTGAACATTAGTACTCCTAGGTTGACTTTTAATTTAATATCTCTTTATTGTCCTCCAAGTCACGAAATTGTTAATTCTATCCATTATATGGAAACTGTTTTCAGTGAAATTGGTTGTAGTAATTTAATTATTGCATTGGATTCCAATGCAAAGTCTAACTTATGGTTTAGCGGCATGACTGATCAGAGAGGTCGCTTAATGGAGGACTTTATTTTAATGAATAAAGTGTGTGTAGTCAATATATCAGGTCAGCCTTATACTTTAATAATGTTCATGGCAGGTTGAATATTGATTTGACTATAGTTACTCAGGGGTTATCCAGACGAATCTGTTATTGGCTTGTGAAAACGGACTATACGAATAGTGATCATAGATCTTTGGTTTTTCATATTAATTTGGCTGATTTAAATACTTCTTTAGATTTTGATAATTTTGAATTAACTAGATTTACTTATAAGAAGATTAACTGGTCTAGTTTTGCACGGTCAGTGGCTTTAGATTTTTCAGGAGACAATACGGTTAATTTGAATTTTTTAAATGCTTGTGAGTATGCTGCTTTCGTTCAGTCTTCATTGCTTAGAGCCCTCAGTTGTGCCTCAAGAAGACGAGTTAAGAGGCGAGTTGTTAATTGGTGGAATGCGGAATTATCCAGGTTAAGGAAAGAAGTATTTTTATGTAGGAAGGCATATCAGAGGTATAGGCGGTGGGGGCTGAATGAGGCTCAATTTTATCATGCATGTTATAGGAATAAAAAGAAAATTTATTATAGGGCTATTTATGAGAGTAAATTAAAGGCTTGGAGAAATCTAGTTACTAGTGTGGGCAATACAGATCCTTGGGCATTAATTTATAAACTAAGTATGAATAAAGTAAGACCTGGAGAGATAATGAATACTGTAATCGTCAATGGAGTGGAAACAACTGATTGGATTACAACAGTGCAGGCAATAACATCGGAGTTGTTTCCTCATGAGGAAGAAGGGGGGGAGACAACAGAGCAAGAAGGCACCAAGGACTCTAATGTAACATACCTTGGGTCTGTTGATATTAGCTTATTTACTTTAGAGGAATTGAGAGCCGTTTCTAAGAAAATTAACATTTCCAAAGCCCCAGGAATCGATTTAGTAGAGAATATCGCTGTTCTTAAAATGATTGAGCTTTATCCTAACATCTTGTTAAACTTGTATAATAAATGCTTACTTCAAGGTACCTTTCCTGGGATCTGGAAAGTTGGTTTGATCAAACTGTTAGTTAAGCCGGGTAAAAAACCAAATGACCCAAGAGGGTATAGACCAATTTCGTTATTGGCCAATCTTGGCAAAGTTTTTGAAAGATTGTTATTTTTAAGATTGAACCAAGTCATGGATAAAAATGGTTTGACCCTGCCTTATCAGTATGGTTTCAAGAGAGGGCATTCTACGGAGGATGCCATTAATTATCTCATCAATTTCACCAACCAGGCAGAGGATAAGTATGTGTTAGCCATCTTTATAGATTTTACTGGAGCTTTTGACATGGTGTGGCATGAGAGTATTCTGTCTGCATTAAGGGGTATGCAATGTCCAGACTTATTGTATAGGACGATACAGAGTTATTTGTATTGTAGGAAAATTATACTGAAAGCTAAGCATCTACAGTTTAATAGGAATCTTTCGAGAGGGTGTCCTCAGGGGTCTGTATTGGGCCCACTTTTTTGGAACTTAGTACTTAATTTATGGCTAGAACAATCAATTGAAAATCTGCATAAGATTGCTTATGCAGATGTATCTGAGGTGAAATATCTAGGTATAAGAATTGATGATAGATTATCGTTTTTCCCACATTTAAATTACTTACACGAAAAAATTAAAAATTTAGTGCAGCAATAATTCGATTAACACGGTCAGATTGGGGGTTGAAAAGGAAAGTTTTAAATTTATACTACAAGGCAGTCTTCTTACCCATAGTTGCGTACGGAGCATCAGTGTGGTACTTCAGAGTTACTAACGTTAAATTTAAACAGAAATTGTTATCGATTCAGCGCTCAATGCTTTATGTTATTTCTAATTTGTGCAGAACAGTCTCAACGAATGCTATGCAGGTTTTGGCAGGGCATTTGCCTCTAGACTTGTACATTGTGTATCAGGCCCTTTGTTATTACTTAAAAAAAGGCATAATGGTTTCTTTCATGAATATTACACCTGATGTCACTATAGAGATAGCTAAAGCTAAGAAAAATGTTCTAACACAGTTGATTGGTATGTGGCAACAGAGATGGGATCTTAGTGCAACTGGGGAGGTGACTAGATTGTTTATTCCAACAGTTAAATTTACTTATGATAGTAACAACAAATGGTTTTTCCTTCTATGGTAACATTGTTTATTTTAACTGGCCATGGCTCATTAAATTTTAAACTACATTACTTTGGTCTAGTCAGCTCTCCTTTATGCACTTGCGATCAACCTGAGACTTGGAGTCATTTATTATATGATTGTAGTTTGTATGTTGAACATAGAGAAAGGCTAAAAGTGAAGATTGGTAATTTAGTTAGAGGCTGTGAAAGTGACCTTATTGCTAATCAGGATAAATTTCAAGCACTGCAAGAGTTCTGTGTAACTGTTTTTCAATGGAGAAGACATTGGAATAATCTAATGATTACTAATTAAGATTTGGTTATATACATTTTGATTATTTGTGTTTTTTTTCTTTTTTCCTTTTAGTTTGTTTATATTATGTGTGTGTATATATGTATTTTATTTATTTCTTTTTTTTTTTTTTTTTGCTGGCTCTCAGGTGTGGGCAGCCTGGGAGCGGGATTGCTGGCACCCACCGGTATAGCACTACTTCCGGTGGGTGCGGGATTTTTGTGCATGAGGCACTTAAAATAGAAGACCAGGCCCAGCACCAAGTGAATATGGGCGGCCATTAGGGTCTATTCGCCAAGGGGCAGCGGCTGTGCAGGTGACAGCTTCTCCCTGATGGCGAAGAGACCTTCCATACAGGTCTATTTTGCAGAGGTTCTGCACAAAGTCAACTTTATCAGGTGGAGATAGACGGAAGTCTAGGTGGCACCTTAGACATAATAATAATAATAATAATAATAATAAATAAGTCATACTGCATGATGGAAGAGATGGGAAGGGTTGACCGTAACTTAGCTCTGGAGGCCAAACGTGGGTTCTACCACTCCAAGCCTCTTGGTGGTATTGCACCGGTTGATGAGATTTATCTCCCACCTAGTATTGCCTGATAACACAGAGAGGCAGCATTCCTCCATCCGGTGTGAGCACCAAGCCTCATCCCTTGCTTACGTTGGTTCACACATGGGTGGCCACCCACAGTGTGCTTTCGCATGGGGGTTTTACCTGGGATTACTAACAGTCCCACCATCACGAAGGTGCGAGCAGAGGATTTGGCTGTCAGAGACCGTTCGGACTTCATCGAAATTGGGTCCACTTGTCTTGAGTGTCACCTGAATATCAGTTCCATCAGCGTTTTTGACTCCCAAGTAGCAAGTATAGCTTGTCTGGCATATGTGAGAGAATGTCTGCGACAACCTCAAGGACTAAAGGTACTACTCAAGTACTTTTGAAGGCATACACATATCGGCACGGCATATAATATGCTAGAAGAAAATGGATGTCAATGATATTATTGCATAAACCTTGAAAATTCTATTGTATTATGGTGTTTTGTGTTTAAAATAAAACAATCCCTCAAATATACATATTTCCATACCCTTGATTATTTGTAGGCTTCCCCATATCCATCTCTCCTTTTCAGGTCAGGTTCTTTAGTTTTTTTTTTTTTTTTTTCTTCTCTAATTTTCATGTTGTGGTTGTGTATATTGTGTTCTGCAGTTTTGGGTTTGTGGGTATTTTTGATGAAAACGAGATAGACATTAACTTCCTTTCCTAGAAACTGTAACAGGATGAGTATTTCTCACCCCCACACAATCTTCTATTGAATGGTATTTTTGTTGAAAATGAGATAGACATATTAACTTCCTTTCCCAGAAACTGTAACAGGATGAGTATTTCTCACCCCCACACAATCTTCTACTGAATGGCATTTTTGTGTAACATGGGCATAAAATAGTTTAGTTGGGTATTGTTGGCCAGACTGCTTTCTTAGCTTCTTGGTAGCTTGTACTGTCCTATTTCTTTTGTATATTGCCTTTTCCATATTTAACAAGTTCATCCCCATCTTCCCTGACAAAGATACACTTGCTCCTGTTACTTCTTGTTTACTAATTCCTGGAGTATCTCATCTCTTGTCACATTAAAGTCCCACTCAGTGATTATTCCTCAGGATGAGTTAAGGGTTGTATGGGGGTAATTGTGGTCAGCATGTTTAAGAAGTTTGTTGCCTTTAATAAATTCTCAGAAAGTTTGGCATTTTCTAGCTCTACTATCAGACCTCCAGATCATCAACATTTGATTGACTAAGGCATTTCTGCACTTCCTTTGAATACTTTCTGAATGAAAAATAGAGCCATTCTTATAACATTCTGTTCTCCTGTAAAGTGTATCATTGGTATAATGGGATAGCATTTGAGTGGATTTGTTCTCTGCTTCATTGCAACACTATTTCCAGTGTCATCCATTTTTCTGCTGGTTTAAGTCAGTGCGGTTCTGCCAGGTGGTCAAGCAATTAATAAAAGTTAGGCTAGTAAGACATATTAAGAAAGCAGAGATGAATTTCCTTTCTGGGTTCTTACTTCTAACTTTTCGAATATAGAACTACTTAAAATAAAATTACAATAGCATAAATAAAACTTCACTCTTGCTAATCAAGTGCATCATCTAAACCACACAGGAAATGCTTGACCATGAATAAGCATGACACCCAGGGCTCTTATTGAAGGACAACATGAAATAAAATTTTAATTAGAACCACACACACACACGGTAAACGTTAAACATCTAACACAAAGTATAGACACATGATGACCAATTCATTAACTAGAGATGAAAAACATCTGAAGCAAAAATTCTCAGAATTGTTTTAAAAATCCAAATTTAAAATAAAATCAGTTTTACTGCTATTTTGAAGAAAAGATAAAGTAAAACTATGTTAGAATGGTCAGAAAATGGGCCAAAAAAATTCTCCATTATAAATCTGAAGGGTTAGCCTATAAAAAAAAACAAAGACCTGATCACCCTCACATGAGTCTAGACCAGCTAATTATTCTATTTCCTCTTCCATTTTACCACATAGCTATTAATTACAGTTTTCTAATACTCCAGCAACAACACCAGATTTTACATAAAAGTCACTCCAGTGGTTCCAAACTAGCTACAGAAAGACTCACCTGCTTAAAGAGTATGCCTAATGGCTGTCCTTTCTGGCGTATAATCTCTAATTCCAAGGAAATCCAGGAACCACCATAAAACTGTACTACATCTACCCAAGCAGTTGAATCTAAAAATAGAGAAAATATTTATATTATATTTTGCAAAATGAGTACATAGCAGATAAAGTGGAGTAAGGCAGCTTTGAGAAATTTGTGGAAAAATTTGATTTGGAAAATACACATTAAACTATGTTCTGTATGGTCCTTTTTTCCTACATTTTAAACAAATAATGAATGTGAACAAAACCAAAAATCCCTTTTTAAGTTCAGATTTTTAACATTATTACTGTACTACACTCTGTATTGAAGTCCTATTATCAATATTCTTTATCAACCTATTATAGTTTTTACAATACGCTCTGCATCAAAAAATTGCCCATCCTTAAAGGAGTTAATGGAACAGCCTGAAAATCTATTTACTTAAGATGAGCATTCAGCTAGAAGAAATTAAACTGCAAAAAAGGTGCAGTTTAACAAGAATTTCAGCTTAATCATTATGTTGCATTAACCCATTCAAAAGCGATTTCCCTGAACATATGTAAGCTTCCTATAGTGAGTTTTCAATATGGGCAGACTCTGTGGAGTGAGTTTATTATATTTTAAAATTTTGTAAATATGAAAATTTTATACATATATGCATTTAAATATTAATCTCTTCTTATTTCGATTTGACTTCCTATTACTGAAGAAAAATTATTGCCAAAATGAAACCAGATTTAAACTAAATAATTCTGTGTAAAAAAAAAAAAAAAAAAAACGAACTAAATTCATTACTTTTTTTAAGCAGTAATATCCAGACAGATCTTCAGATATTAATTCCAAATTGTTTTCAAAAATCAATTGCATGAACATAAGACTGATTATACCAGTCACATACCTATTCAGCCTATATAGATGTCATGTGTCTAAATAGTTCATCTTGCAACCATTTAGGTCTAAGCCTGGAACACTGTCTTCATCAGAATGAAAAGCCCAGTAGCTTCTATGATTACTTCTCTGAATGCTTCCCAATTAGAATTTGCTGTTGGTCAGTTGGTCCCACTGCACAGAATTTAAAAATTGTCTGAGACCATTCCATCCACACTTATGAAAGCAAAATACATTCCATTTACCCTTGATAGTAGTTATCTCTTTAATTAAATTCCACTAATACACTGCGATTGCTGCCACCCACTGAGTAGGTCCTTATCCTGCAGATTCTTAATGCACAAAGAATCACTGCTATTAACCAGATCAAGAGTATTGCTTCCTCTTGTTCCCTATCTAATATGCTGCTATAGAAAACAGTCATCCAATAAAACTACGAACGAAAGTCGTTGTTGTTGTTATTTGGTTTTTAGGAGCATTAGCAACTAAGGTCATATTGCTCGGGGATATGCGGTGGTCATTCCCTGCCCTTTTCGCATCTTCCGTATTTGGTGGTGACGGGCTCGAACCCCGGTCTAATCAAGAAGCATGTGCTACACACTGCTGCTCCTTCACACCTGGCTACGGAGGCGCCTACGAACAAAAGTCGTAGTGTCACTGACCAACCCACAAGTTCCAGCCAACATCTGGAAAGTTAAAATCGCCATTATAACACATTCTGATTCACTGGCCCACTATTTCTCTGTATAGCTGTTTGGCCTATAACACACTCCTACTCCCAATTTTGTTTTTCCTGTGTTTATATCACAGCAAACTGACTAAACATTGCACTGGTAACCCATGTTGACTGGATGCACAGCCTTTGACTTAATATGCTTCTTAACTAAGAGCATAGCCCCCCTCCTCCTATCTTGTCCGTCCTTCCTGTATATATTGTACTTCCCATATTCAAATTCGGAATCACTTATGTCTGAGTGACACCATATGTCCACTATCCCTACGCCTGCATTTGATGATTTAATCAGTACTCAAATTCACCAGATTTATTTACAACGCTCCTAGCATTAGTGTCTATGCAAGTATACATACACATGTTCTTACTCTTAGTTACCCTAACACAGCCCATTTATTTACTTGTTCTATGATGGCTCACAGCAGGGCTTGAAATCTCCGAGACCTTACTTTCCAGGATGCTGTGTGTTCCAACAGAAGCAGTGCAAGAATCACTTTCACCTCTGCTTGCTACTCTAGTTAAACTATTAGAGTGTGTATGCCCCCCCCCCCCCCCAAGCTAGCAATTTTCCAACCCACCTATTAATGTTGTGATAGCATCAGCAAATAATCTTGTACCCCTTTTATTTAAGTGTATCCCATCCTATCCCTGTAAAAACGGTCTCTCCAGTTAAGAAGCACAGGCCATACTGCAAAAATTGATTCTACCCCCTTATATAAGGTTATCTAAGTCTGTTTCAGTGTATATGATCTGATGGAAGGTATACGGAGACAAAAGTGAATCAGATGGTGTGAGCAATATGCACTGCAAAGGCCTCTAAATGAGTACATTGTAGTAGATGTTTGGATGGAATTCATGATTCCACCAAAATGGCAACATCTCCATTAGCTGTGTTTGTTGAATGTCTCTTCTGCAGAGATTATAATTTTAAATAGAAAGATAAACTTCAGAAATCAAGTTGGTTTCCTGCAAACATATACCCGCTGGGTTATATCGAGTGCAGTAGCTCACCCTGATTACTGTCGTTAACCGCCCTGCTAATCTTTGTATCTTCTGCAAACTTTGACATTAAACTTGATATACCTTCATCAATATCATTGATAAATATTGAAGTCAACAATGGGCCCAGCACTGAATCTTAGGGTATACAAGACAGGGTGGTTATTAATAGGCACTGCTCTTCATGGACATTAGTCCATGAAGAGCAGTACCCATTAATAACTACTGTCTTCCTCTTCACCATCCCTTTATCCATAGCAGTAAATATAGCTTTTCCACCATAAATCTGGAGAGCTAGCAGATTAAAACTAAGAATTGCATAAACTTAAGTATGGCAAGCACTCTACAGTAAAATAAATTCTGATGATGATTGGCAGAAAATAAACTAAATACAAATATGCAAATTAAAATATAAAAAATTATACTAACAAAAATGAAAATATATTTAGTAACAGATAACTAAATCAATATCAATCCACATAACTAACTAAATGAAAAAAAATACTCAAATAAACAAAAGGAAATAAAAAAGGGAGAAGGGATGGTCAAACAGTTTGTAATTTTCTTAGTTAGGGGCACTAGTGAACTCTGCCTCTTGACAGTTCACTATGGACATACACCAATGAGCCAAAACATTATGACCAGCGGGTGATCATGCAAATCTAAGCAACTGCAGGTGAACTACAGAGCATGTGTGGGTCAGGACATGGTATAAAAAACACCGGATATTGAGCTCCGTTAATCAGTGTTACTCTTGTTCTTCAGATAGGAAAGGCAGCGGACCAAAGTGAGTTTGATAAAGGCCAAATTGCAATGGCCAGTCGACTGGGTCAGAGCATATCCAAAACAACATGGCTGCAGCGATGCTCACAGTCAGCCGTAGTTAGTCCCTACCAAAGGTGGTCCGAGGAGGGGAACCCCGAACCGCTGGCAAAGTGTTGGACGACCACGACTCATCAATGCTTGAGGTGAGCGAAGGCTCTCCCTTACATGGCAACAGAAGGGCAACTGTGGCGCAACTCGCCGGTAACTGGAATGCTGGTGATGGTAGTAATGTGTCACAACACACAGTACATCGAACACTGCTGAAAATGGGGCTGCGTAGTCGCAGGCTGCTCTGAGTGCCTATGCTAACCACAGTTCACCGGTGACAGCACATACAATGGGCAAGCGAGCATCGAAACTGGACCTTGGGTGATTGAAGGTCGTCTGGTCCAATGAATCACGTTTCCTGTTGCACCACGTGGATGGCCGGGTACGTGTGTGCGTGTGTGTGTGTATTGTTTACCTGGGGAAGTGATGGTGCCGGGATGCACTGTGAGATGAAAACAAGCCAGTGGCAGCAGTATCTGGTGGGTCCAGCCATCCATGTGCTGGGCACTCTGACGTCTACCACCTACTTAAACATCATTGCTGACCAGGTACATCCTTTCATGGATGTACCTGGTAAATGCCATGAAAGGCTCCTCCAAACCATATAGGAGCTGGTGATATGCTAAGTCATTCACAATTTCAGTTCATTCATGAAAGCTGAGCGCCTTCACAAGTATATTTAATAGTGGGCACATTAACACCATCCATACAGTAAAAACAGGAACTAATTTAAAATTAATAACGGATTCCTTCAAATAGGAGAATGCAGACTAGGAACAAATTTTTTAATTTAAGTGCAATACCAGAAAAGAACTTTACTTACCTAAAGTGAGAGTGCAGAATAGCTGAGATGTAGTATCAACAGTTGTTAAACGTGAGCATTCTACAACCTCTACTTCTAACTTCCCTTCTAATAAACGATCTTCATCATCAGAAACAGAAGAACAAATAGGAAATTCTGGTAGTGGGAAAAATGGGGAAAATCTCATTTTGTAATTTGGCAAAGTGTGTTTCTTCCTTAATGTTCTTCTTATCTAAATCAAAAAGATATGATAGAGATAACTAAAATTTATTATATTAGTCATTTTGAATAATTTTATTTTTACATTTAAAACAGAAATTTATCATAAGTCATTTAGATTTCAGGTAAATCAGCAATTAAGACTGTGCAGAAGTTCAATTTCTTTAAGATTTCAAAAAAAAAAAAAAAAATGAAAGTTGTATGATTATAATAATTTTTACTGGCTGATTTTGCTATTAAAAATAATTTACAATTTCATAAGTCAAATTTTGGAGCCAAAACAGAACTTTATCGAGGATGTGGCAGTGTAAACTGTGCAAACTAACTAAATTTGAATTCTTACCAATTGTGTCCACATTATTAAAATAATTATGGATTGCCGGATCTCTTCTCCTGAAACAAAACAAATTCATAAGATATATAGAAGAGAGTAAGTCATTTGCAAGGAACAGCTATAATAATATATCAGGTCCTTGCAAATGACTGAACCCTTGCATTATGGAATAATTCAAGTATTTGTCTAGTTTACGTCTTAAAAAATGAATTTAAATTTTCTGAAGTGGCTGAAAAGGAGATTCCAAAAAAATAAAAATCTAAAATGTGAAGTTTCAATTATTGGTATGGATGAGCATAGTTACAAAGTAAAAGCTAATTAAAAAAAAATAAACTATATTCATCAAATGTAAGTTCTGAAAGTTTACAAGTTAACATGTTTATCACAAATAAGATTCTACTAATTACGGTGGGCACCTCTTAAAATTAATAAGCCTTTCTAAATATGTTTAAACAAATAGCAAAACGTCTCATAAATGAACCTTAAATAATATATTAAAACTACATATAAATTAACCTGAATAGTTTTTCTTCCATGCAGAAAATAAAGGCTTGTTGCATGTTAAAAGTTTGATTTGGTCCTCCTAATTCTTTAGGTATAAAAAGCATCCTCATTCAATTATAGTTCCAAGCTTTTTTCAGTTGGCCACCAGAAAAATTAATTGTTCCAACATTGAAGGATATGCATACTTAAGGTATTCACAATATGGAAAGCTCATACCTTGTATTCTCTTGGATACAAACCAGAAAAGAAATATTCCTCTATTATCATATTAAATAATTAAAAAATACTGAATATCTGTAAAGTAATCTTTTTGCTGAAGCCAAACAATTTCTGTGATTGCCTTCAAATGTTAATGCTTAATATTACTTCATAAACAGTATAATTAAGCAACTCTAATTCTGCAAAAATCAAAGGATTAACAACAGATAAAAAACATAATCAGAGAAAATAACTTAACATGGGAAACAAGATTATCTTTCAGAGTTAGAACAAATATTACGATTAGATAATCGGCAGTAAACCGTTACAGGAAAAATTCATTTAGTACTTTTAACTTCAATCCATACTCAATTCCTATTTTACCCTACTCCTCTCTGAATAACATTTTTATGCTGAGCACTCGGCATAACAATGTAATTGTTCATAACGACATAATTGTTGTTGTGGGTAGCTCTATTGTCATGGAAAAGGGGAATATATTGTGCAAAAAGGATTGGTGGACAGGACAAAGGTATGTCTGCCGCGGACAAAAGTTGATGACATTGTAGAGCAGATATCATCTTTTAAAGGCACAAAAAGTGATATTGTTGCACACGTTGAAACTAATGACATTAAGAGAAGGAGATCTGCAGATTTACTTAGCAAGTACAGGTCAATGCTGAAAAAAAGTTAGGGTTAAATTTGAAAGTGTCTGCAATTCTGCCCAGACATGATAGGAGAGAGTATATGATGAGAGCCTTGTCAATCAATTCGGCCATGGAGGGATTGTGCAAGGTTCATGGGGTAGAATTTTTCTCAACATGGTCTGTGCTTGTTAATAGAAGAGACTTCTACAAGGATGGGATACACTTAAATAGAAGGGGTGCAAGAGTGTTTGCTGATACTATAGAGGTAGCATTGGGTGGGTCGGAAAACTGCTAGCTTGGGGGGATTCACAGAGTAAAAGGTTAAAAGTAGCTGCAGGCAGAGGTGAAGGTGATTCTTGCATTACTTCTCTTAGAATGAGAGGAGTGCTGGGGGTTTCAAGGACTGATGGCAGTCGTCATGAAACAAATAAATACATGGGCTGTGTTAGGGTAACTAAGAATAAGAATAGGTGCATGTATACTTGCATGTACACCCATGCTAGAAGTATAGCAAATAAATTTGATGAATTTGAAGTGCTGGTCAAGACATCAAAAGTGGATATTGTTGGGATATCAGAGACATGGTGTCACACAGATATTAGGAATGCAGAATTGGAATTTGAGGTGTACAATGTGTACAGAAAGAACAGGAAGGGAGGAGGGGTTTTGCTGTTAATAAAGAAAAATATAAAATCTAAGAAAGGGAGTTGACATAGATGGAAAGTGCAATGTTGGGTCAGTTAAGCACTGGGGAAGCAAAAATGAGAGTAGGAGTGTGCTATAAGCCTAATGACTATAATGGGTACAACAAACTATTGTACAAAGAAATAGAATGGGCCAGTAAATCATTCTGTGTTGTAATGGGGGATTTTAACTACCCAGATATTGGCTGGAACTTGTGGGTAGGTCACTAGCACACTAGCAAGACTCTTTTGGATTTATTGGATGGTTATTGTCTGCGGCAGCATGCTCGAGAGGCAACCAGAGAGGGTAATACTCTTGATCTGGTTATCAGCAGTGGTCACAATGTACTGATGTGAGATTTACTTAAAAGATGTAACTACTGTCAGGGATAACGAGAAGGTTTTTTGCTTTCGTAAAGGTGGTCTGAGACAGTTTTTGAAGTCTGTACAATGGGACCAACTGATGATGTTACCAATAGCAAATTCTCAATGGGAAGCTTTCAAGGAAGTAATCTTGGAAGCTACTAGACTTTTTTTGTCCCAACTAAGAAATACTTTTCAAGGTTTAGGCCTAAATGGATGTCAGGTGAACTAATCACACTTGTGGCAGAGAATAAAAATGAATGGGATGCATATAAATCATCAGGTGACACAGAAGCCTATGGTAGATATAAGCTGGTGTGTAATCAAGTCACAAAGGAGGTTAGGCAGATTACAAGAAATCTTTGGCAAAGAATGTGAAGAAAAACAGCAGAGTTCTTCACTTGTTTAACCTCTAGAAAGGCGGGAATGAATCCGATTGGTCCATTTGATATGGATGGTTCCTCTGTAGAGGACCCTGCTGAAGTAGCTGGAAAAACGGAATGAGCATATTGCATCTACCTGCACACGTGAGAAGTTATTCAGGGAGGAGAATGCCAGAAGTTTATCAAATTCTGGCAGGGAGATAAATGATTTTGCAATAACTAAGAGCAAAGTGGAGGAGAAATTGTTGAAGTTAAAGATAAGAAAGGCACCTGTGGTGGATGGGATCTACCCAGTTATATTAAAGGAGGCAACAAAGGAAGTAATTAAACCCTTAGCCATAATTATGAGAGCTTCCTTGGACTCAGGGATGGTCTCAATGGACTGGAGATGTGAAAATGTGACCCAAATTCACAAAGGAGGATAAAAGGATGACAAGTAGTTATAGAACTGTTAGTTTAACTTCTGTTCCAGGAAGATTAAGGGAGCCACTGGTTAAAGAAGCACTACAGGATCATATAAACAAGACTGCTGTTGTTGTTATTTGGTTTTTAATAGCATTGGCAACTAAGGCCATATTGCTCCAGGAATATGCGGTGGTCATTCCCCGACCTTTCCGCATCCTCCGTATTTGGTGGTGACGGGCTCGAACCCCAGTCTAATCAAGAAGCATGTGCTACATACTGCTGCTCCTTCCCACCTGGCTACGGAGGCACAAAAAAAACAAGACTGCAGTTATAGTTCAGACACACATGGGTTTGTTAAGGAGGTCTTGTCTGACCAATTTGATTGGATCCTACAACGAGGTCACAAAGGAACTGGGTGCAAAAAATAATTTTGATATCATATGCTTGGATTTCAGAAAAGTTTTTGATACTGTTGCACATGGAAAAGTAATGTACAAATTGGAGCAGTATGGCATTGAAGGCAAGATGCTCCTATGGATAAAGGGATGAGTGGGAGAAGACAGAGTGGTAACCAATGGACACTGCTCTTCGTTATTAGTTGCATCCCCCAGGGGTCCGTGTTGGGCCCATTGTTGTTTTCTGTATTTATAAATGATATCAATGAAGGTATATCATGCTTAATGTCCAAGTTGGCAGACGATACAAAGGTTGGTAGGGTTGCTAGTGGCACTAATTATAGTACGCTATTGCAACAAGATCTAGAAAATTTGAGCAGATGGGTTGAGAGGTGGCAACTGAAGTTTAACATTGACAAATGTAAAGTACTGCATATGGGTAGTAGCAGTGCTTTTTTGGAACGGTATGCATTTTTATGGCATAATAGCCCTTTTTAACAGTGACGTGTGACGTTTGGATGCAGTACATTTCGTAATTTGTAATATTCAGTAAAATATGTTCACATTACCTGCTATTCAATAAGCTTAAAATTATTTAACTAAATTTCCATTTTTCACTGTCTATTGTTAAGATATTTGCTATATAAAACTTTATAACCATTTTTTGAATTTTAAAATACTCAGTTGGACCTCTGTTTAATGAACTTATTTACAGCCAATTTTTTTATTTAGCGATTTTTTTTTGAATTCCCCTTGGTAATTACATTTAAAATAGTTTACGTTGAGTAAAGACTCATTTCGGTAAACTCACGTATCTTTTTCTTGGTTCTCCACTAGTTTTTGTGCGACTTTTGTTACAATGTAAAAGTTCGTTCAACATTAATAACTTCTGTATTTGTGCATTTTCAATTTAGACGCAACAGTTTTATTTAACTGCTGGGCGATAGAGTGGTAATGAGATTGTCAGTGAATGAGCGTTAAAAAAAAAAAATTGTCTTGAACTATAAAGTAAAAAAATGAAGGAATTAATAGTTTCTTTTCACCTTCCACAGTTAAGAAATTAAAAAAAGTGAGAATGTGAGTGAAGACTTAACTACAGACTGTTTCTGTTCCTGATGGTATCTGCATCCAACAGCAAGGGATGACTGACATAAATGACTGTCCAAGCTGCTGGATGTTGATAAAAAAAAAAAAAAAAAAAAAAGACTTCTGTGCAAAGTATAATTTGCTAAATTGACAAAATAAGAGACTTGGCTGTGCATTATGTAAACAAATCGGAACACTTGGAGTGGAAAAGAAGATGGGCATTTCTAAGAATGGGCAAACAAACAATGAAGTTACCTATTTTGGCAAAAGCAGACAGCAACAGCTACTGTCTTTAAGGAAAAAAAATGGAAACAGAGATAAAGCTGCTATAAAACTGTTTGTAGAAGCTGAGAAAGAGTCCCTTGAAAATCTGTGTTTATCTCATGAAAAATAATAAGAGGAAAAATTTTTTACACTACATATAAGATGAAATGAAAAACTTTTTAATTTTTTTTTTTTTTAACTGTTCTTAATAATATACAATTTTTAATATTTTCATTAATTTATTGAAACATTAAAACAATACAAATTCTTTCTTTCAAAAAACAAGTACTTTCTCCCACCGATCACGAAATGTTGGCTGAGCTGTTCACATAAATCAATCAAATTTGATTTAATTAAAATATTGCATGTATTCAAAAATTTGGTGAACAAAAAATTTATTTCCCCATTGCACCACCTTGCAAAATATCCTGCTGGTGCACATGCATGAGTCGTATTCTTCATTCAACTAACGTTGCATGAACATCTTGAATCCGGGTGGAAAAGACCTGAGTTTGAATCCCATCAATGATGAGAGGAAGTTTTATGAGTCTTTTTCACAACATGGCTGAGTTAGTTGGTCTCAGGAGAGAGTAGCATGATTTTTTTCTTCTGGAAACTGTTTTTTTTGTCTAGCAAACAGAAAATTGACCACAGAACACACTATTTACAGACCATATACATGGAGCAACATGGCCTTAGTTGCTGATGCTCCTAATCCAAACTACAACCAACCAACGTTCAATCACATTAGTGATGAAATCAGAAAAAAATTGACTAATAAAATTGTTACCGTCAAACAGTAAAAAAAATTTCATCAATAATTGGCGAATCGACCATGGTGAGTAAGAAATTCACTTTGATCATTTACTTTTGAACTTGTATATTTGACAGTGGAATGAGATCTCTCATAAATTTGTTTTTGGACTTGCCAAACTGTAAAATGTTACTGCAAAGGAATATTTGCAGATATTTGATTCTCTGCTTGATTGTCTTCAGTCTTACAGTATGAGTGAAAACTATTTAAACACTTATTTAGTTTGTCTCAAATGTGATGGTGCAGCTGTTATGATGGGTAGTAAAAGTGGCATTATGAAACTAATTAAAGAAAAATTCTCTTCGTTAGTGTGGCATTGTGCTAATCACCGATTAGAACTATCAGTTGGTGATACTGTGAAATACATTGCAGGTATCGATAGATTTAAAGCATTTATTGATAAACTTTATGTCATGTAATGTGTCGCCAAAATATGTCAGAGAATTGAAGGTGTGTGCAAATTCACTGGACATTTAACTATTAAAAATTGGCAGAATTTTAAGTAGATAATGGGTGGCATTGAGTTTCCGGCCTGTTTCGGCTGTTTGGAATGACTATGAGACTTAATCATTTTCAAGAAAGCAAAGAATGACTCAATGTAGGACCAAAAATAAAGATGTACATATGAAGGATTACAGAACAAAACTGCGACTACAACCTTTATTTTAATGTGTGATACTCTTAGGTTTAATGTGTGATACTCTTCAAGAATTATCAGACTTGAGCTTGGACTTGCAGGAGCACAAAATATTTCTGTACAGGGCAAATAAAAAAAATAGAAATTATTGTACAACTTTTACATGAAAGACAAACAGTTCATGGTGGTAACACTGCTTTCAGCCATTTGTTTCTTGACCTTGACAGCTGTATGGAGTGAGCTCAATTTATTTTTGAGATTATCATGTCAAACTTATGCTGAAAAATGAGTAAAATGTCTTCATGCAAGTGTTTGAACAAGTTATGTAGTAGTCTTCAAGCAAAGACAAGATATTACAGAATTTGTAAAAAAAATGTGTATTGTGCTTATTTTGGAGTGAAATTTGGTGACCAAAATAAACAATGGGTTCCATATTAAGTTTGCTGAACCTGTGTTGAAGCATAAAGACTGAAAAAAAAAAAAAAAAAAAAAAAAGGTAAAAAGAAAGCCATGGTATTTGCAATTCCCATGATTTGTTGGGGACCAACAAACCACTGTGATGACTTACTTTGTATCCTAATATTTCATCTGCCATTAGACCACATGGAGATAACCTGCTGATTCCATGCCCTTCATTTATATTGCAGAATACAGCAGCAGAGATGCTGAAAGTGAAGCTTCTGAAGATGAAGCTGAAATTTAAACAGCAGGAGACATTGAGTCCAGCCCTCAACTGTTTTCACAGCATGAACTCAATGATCAGGTAAGAGATTTGAATTTATTTAAATAAAATATATAAAAATATATTTAAATAAAATAAAAACAGCAGAACTCCCTGGTTCTAGAATTAAGTCAAAAAATCTTTTAGCATATGGCATGTTTTTGTAATGGTACAGACATAGACAATGAGAACTAGTCTTCTGAGAATTCTATGGTTTTTGCAGTAATATAAATGACTCAAAGAACTATTTAGGAATTAGTTGCAATATTACACAGTGGAGACTTTCTATTGACTCAATAAAGAATCATTTCAAAGATGTGCAAGTTGCTTCACAATGTAAATAAATATGGATCAATTCTAGTAGCTCACTCTTTACATTTGAAAAAAACATAAGAATTTGAAGTTACTGACAAATATTAAGTATGAAGAACATGGTTGGTTGGTCTGTACTGACTTTAAAGTGATAGGCATGTTACTTGAACACCAACAGTTTGCATTTTGCGTGAGTGTGGTAGTCGAGCAAGGAGTAAGCACTGGGATGTCAAGGTCTGACCAAAGAGGGGCAGTTTTTTGTTTGGATCAAAAAACAGTTTGCAAACCACTAGTATCTCCTTCTACTTGTGCACATCAAACTGGGTTTGATGGAACAGTTTGTGAAAGCTTTAGCATTAGTAGAGGCTACGATGCAAGGAAGAACGCTTATACAGCATCAACCAAAAAAAAATCCCTTCCCATTTCACCCATCCATTCATTTCAATCTTTGTCTAGTTCTGCCTTGAATTTATTTAGGCTATCAACTTCCACAATGACAGATGGAAGTCTGTACCAGCAATCAACTACCCGCCGGATAAAGGAAAATTTCCACTCATCTATTCAACGTCTTTCCTCAATTTCAGTTCATTCCCCCTCAGGTTTGTAATCTGAGTAAGAGGAAGAATCCTATCAGCATTGAGCCTGTTCAATCCATTCAAGGTGCCTTATACACCTCAATCAGATCACCTCGCAGGTGTCTCCAAATGCTGCAATTTGCAGAACTTAAGCCTTTCTTTGTAAGAGCACCCCCTTTGTTCCCCTCACCAGTCTTGTTGCCCTTCTCTGTACTCGTTCTAGCAACTCAACTTTATCTGAGGAAGATCCCTGCTTCAACTACCTTTGTACAAAATTCCCATCAATCACACAAGAGAAGCTAAAACAAGGTATGTCTGTTGGACTTACAATTTGCAAACTGATGGACTGAGATTTTGAGGGAACTATGAATAAAAGAGGAAAACAGTTATGGATTAGCTTCAGGTCTGTTGTTGAGAACTCCTTAGGAAACAACAAGGATCCAGACTACAAGAATATAGTTGAAAATACGTTGCAAAACTTCAAGAAGCTGAGCTGTAACGTGTCAAGGTAAAATTTTTACACTCCCACATCACCTACCTCCCAGAAAATCTGGGAAGTGTTAGTGAAGAACAAGGTGAGAGGTTCAGTAGCATTGCACAAATTCTGCAGAAATGAATAAAAATTTGTGAAAAATCAAATTTTCTTTTGTGATCTTTGAAGAAACTGACATGATGGAAACAAACGGAAGTCAATTTTGAAATCTAAATGATTCAGAAACACCCTTTTCTGAGAAAACATTAGTGAATTTTTTGCACAGTAGTATAATAGGAGATAGTGATAAATTAGGTCATCCTACAGAAAAGCCAATTTCACATTGACTTTTTCTTTTATTAAAGGGAAAGGAATTATTTTTTAAAATACATAGCTAAGCCTATACACACACACACACACACACACACACACACACACACATATATATATACAGGGTGTCTCAAAAATATTGGTACAAACGTTTAGGGGAGGTGGGTAGGTAACATCTAAAGGAATGTGAATCGCATAGGAATCCATAACCGAAAACGTCACGGGTTTGTTTGTTGTTTGTTTGTTTGGGTTTTTTGGTGCATTAGCAACTACGGCTATAATGCGCCAAGACTAGGTAATATTATAAAAAAATTTAAACTCTCGGTGACCTAATTAGTAAGGCCACCGTGTCCAGAAATATAATAACAAAGATATAAGAAATAAATCAATAGAGACGTAACAATAACATGAATTAAATACAATTAAAAACTTTTATTGATTTAAAATAGCTAAAAACAGCAGACACATTGTCATTGTCGGATAAAATCTGACTGAGTGTATAAGGCTCAGTCAGATGATTAAAAGCGGTAAAACGGGTGCTGCTAAAATCTGGACAGTCAATTAAAAGGTGTCTGATCGTTAAAATTGTGCCACAGGACACACACATAGGAGGGTCATCAGCCCTCAGCAAAAATGAATGAGTTAAATGACTGTGTCCTATGCAGGTCCGGGCGGACGTCACAGGAAAGTAGTAGCAGAGGCACAAGACAGTAATTAGTGGCAAACATTTATTTGATATAATATTAACAATGGAGAACGAGATGGATGCATTTCATGATGTTACAACAGATGCCCGAAGGTTCCACCATGAGATGCGATGCATGCGTGACACTGACGCAGCATGGATTGGCGGACACGGTCGAACACACCTGGAGTTTCTCTGACAATAGCAGCAGCGCAGACGAGTCTCGTCACAAGATCCATTTCAGTCTCCACAGGCATTTCATACACGATAGATTTTGAGGGCCCCCCCACAGAAAGAAATCAAGGCTCGATAAATCAGGTGAGTGTGGGAGCCAGGCAATGGGTCCACCATGGCCAATCCATCGATGCCCAAAATGCCTGTTCAAATGGTCACGAACACACTTTCCATAATGGGCAGGCGCCCCATCATGTTGAAACCAAATGTTGAGTCTCACATTTGCTGGAACATTGTCAAGTAACCCGGGTAGAACTTGTTCAAGAAAGATCTGATATTTAGCGGAGTTCATGCAGGATGGTAACAGATATGGGCCGACTAAGCAGTCACCGACCATACCTGCCCACACATTTATTGTGAAGCAATGTTATGCCACATGGGGGCACACACCATGTGGGCCCTCTGGTAATCCATACACTAGGTGCATGTTTGCCAGCTCACAGTTCATATATCGATGCATGCTCTTCATACGGCGATTACTGTTTGAATGAGTAAACCAGAGATTTTCCCTCTCGCGAACTGATGAACAGCGCCGTGTACCGACTTACGGTGACGTTTCCGGTTATGGGTTCCTATGCGATTCACATTCCTTTAGATGTTACCTACTCCCCTAAACGTTTGCACCAATATTTTTGAGACAACCTGTATATATATATATATATATATATATATATATATATATATATATATATATATATATATATATATATATCATACAGAAAAAATTGTTTTAAAAGTGGACCAGACAATTGAGTTGCACAAGCCTGGTTTAGAACAATGCAGTAGCATTCAAAAACAGACTACTACAAATCCAATAACTACTAAAGCGAATATTTACCTGAGTAATAATCAATGATGTGATCTGAGGAAGAGGTCTACCTTGAAACTGAGATTCTACAGAAAACTCTATTATAGGTTCCTGGGAAATTATGAAATATGAAGTTACCATGAATAAAAATGAAAATAAGTTTGACATACTTTATATAATTAAATCTGTTAATATAAAACAATATTCACAATAATTTGTGTGTACATGTATATATACATATATATATATTTTTTTTAAATACAATGAATGCTTATATTCAATACACAATAAATAATAAGGATACATTAAAATTTAAACATTCACAATAAAACAAACAAAGAATTCAAATATTGATAAAGAAAGGGGGTACTAATGAAATATATTTTTCATTTTGCTATTTATGAAATATAAACAACAAAATTTGATTCATATGAATTGAAATATGAGATCTTGACAACTAATAACTTAGACTTGGGATTATATCCCCAAAGTGTAGCATACTTTGGGGATATAATCAATAACATAACTAAGATCACATGCATTGTATCTTGCTCAAATAAACAAAAGGCACCTGCAAAGAGACCCAATTAAAGGCTCAAATTGGACTGAATAAATGCTAATGGCATCCTTACTTTCTCAGAGAACATACACAGACAAGGGAATAAATTTAAATTGGAAAAGGATTATTGCAAGATAGTTGTTAAAAATTTGCTTTCAGCCAGAGAGTATTCATGTATCTTTGTGATCTGATGTAAATCATGAGGGTCAACTTGACTGGTTCCAAATTTACCTAAGCTCAGCATTCTATGCTGTTTGCCCATTAGTGCTTCTGCATACATGGGAAAAATTTTATGGTGTGCAATATAATTTTCTTTTTATAATGCAGCAATCCCTCCACTGTAGAATCCTTTTACAATAGAATGATTCCTTTCTAATTAAATACTATCTGCTGGAATCCATAGGGTGGTATTCTTTCTGCTCTTCTCTTCTTCATCTTAAACCCACCTCTATTTCTTATAGAAGTATCCCTTGTCATTATGTGGATTATATTAAAATCTGTGCTGTTTCCACCTCACTTCAGGAGGCACAGCAAAACAACCAACTTATTAACCGTGGTTACTAATTATTTTAGTCTTTTGGGCCTTCATACTAATCCTGATAAGTGTGTCCATATTTCTTACTCCAAGAAAACTACTACTTTTTATCTTGGCCCGTTTATCGGATTTCAGCCAGTTAAATTAGTTCTCTATTAAAAAGAACTTGGGTACTCTTTCCTACTAAACTTATATTTTTCATTCTCACATCAACTTTCTTAAAGCTATCTCTTCATAAGAGTATTGTGACAATAGCTGCTTCATGTCTGAACCAGAATTCTCTGCTATATAAAAGCCTATCTTCTTTCTTATGCACAACTGAAATATGGTCAGCTGTAGCATCCTTTCACATTAAGGGTCTCCTCTTGGTTAAATATCAGCTATTAACAGGGGCTAACTTAAAAAATTAGCCATGAACGTACCATCTGTCTTGCAACGCTGACAGAAAACTTAAACCGGGTTCCAGACAAGATGCTTCACATATAAATCTTTACATCCAGTTACCAAAATCTTCTAAATGCTTGGCAGTGTCCTATTTGAGATAAAGTTGGCAAACACATTCCACAGGAATATTAGACAGAAGCCATCATTAATTCCTCCCACTAATTGAATCTTTTCTTTTGATAGATTCTTTCCTTATCTCTCGCTCAAATTTATTCAGCATTTCATTATTGATATATTCCTATTCTCTGTGGACACCAATATCACAAGGAAACTGTTCATGCCATTCCATCTACTATTATGCATGTATTTGATTCTGATGCAATTAAGACTAATTTTGTTATTATTCGTGTAACTTTACGATACGATGTAATCCCTTCTGACCTTGGTCATAATGGGTATGTTGACTCTACCTCTCCATAAGTTTGAGGGACGAGAGGGAGGGAGTTTGAGGACGAGAGTTTCCTGTGCGGACATGCCTTTCTGCCGCTCTTGGAACAGAGAAGTTTTTTCTGATTTATTTTCTGCTTTATTAGTTTAAATTGACATATTAACTTATTTCTAGAGTAGCTTTATATTCCTATTTACGGTACTTAAAGTTAAAGTAACTTAGATAGAGATTTGTAGGTATTACTTAGTATCGGAAAGGGTATCAAATCCACGTGTTTACCGTTCATAAACAGCCGCCATTGTTACGTGAAAATTAATCAGTAAAATCTATTAATCTTGTCGAACTTCATTGGCAATTAAATTGTACTTTTAACTATACATATAACCACTTAGGTTACGGAACATAAATAATTAGTAAAAATAAATAATTAATACATAACTTGATACGGAAGTTATATAAAGGGATTTTTCGAAGATAACACTCGTTACTGAAACGCGATACAGCATATCCGGAATTCGATAGCATTAGCTTTGTATAGTATAGTGCATAATATAATATTGTCAATTCATCAGTAGATCTATTAACCTTGTTAAACTTCATTGTCAATTAAATTGTACTTTTAACTATATATATATATATAACGACTTAGAGTACAAACGTAAAATAATTAATACATACTTGATACAGAAGTTATATAAAGGGAACTCGTAGATAACACTCGATACTGAAAAATAAATATAGCGTTATAACTGTGTTAAGATATAAGTTTAAGGTTTTAATTTTGTTCTGAAATTGTAATTTTATTGACATTTAAATCGAAATCATGACTCTGACCAGAGCAGCAAAGCAAAAGGCTCAAGCTAATGGGAGTGCTGTGACTCAGGGGAGAACTGAGGGGGGCAGTTGCCCTCTGAATCACAGCCTTTTAAGATGCACTGTTTGCTTGATGTTTGTGGAGCAATTGGGTACGGGACATGATACTGCCATGGGGGATGTCTTTGTGTGTGCACGATGCAAGGAGTGCAAGGAAATTAGGCGACAACTCGGCGTTGTTATGGGCCTATATGAGACCTTGAAGGACAGGGTGGATGCCCTCAAAGGAAATAAATTGAGGGGCCCATCAAGCTCTCATCTGCCCACATCAACGCCAGAGCTTGCACTTGGTCATCTTGCAACACAGAGGCAGCCACCAAGGCAGAATGCGCTGGTCCCACAGGAACTAGTAGTTGTTGGTGACTCTATTGTCAGGGAAACGGGGAACATGCTTTGTAAAAAGGATAGGTGGAACAGGACCAGGGTATGTCTGCCAGGGGGCAAAGGTTGATGACGTTGTAGAGCAGATATCATCTTTTAAGGGCACAAAAGGTGATATAGTTGTACATGTTGGCACTAATGATATTAAGAGTAGAAGACCAGCGGAATTACTTAACAAGTACAGGTCACTGTTGAAAAAAAGCCGTGAAGTAGGGTTGAATTTGAAAGTGTCTGCAATTCTGCCCAGACACGATAGGAGGGAGTATATGATGAGAGCCTTGTCGATCAATTCGGCCCTGGAAAGAGTGTGCAAGGCTCAAGGGGTAGAATTTTTTTCAGACTGGAATGTACTTGTTAACAGGAGAGATTGCTTCTACAGGGATGGGATACACTTAAATAGAAAGGATGCAAGAATATTTGCTGATGCTATCGAGGCAGTGTTAGGTGGGTCGGAAAACTGCTAGCTTGGGGGGAGACAAAGACTAATGGATTAACAGTAGCCACTGGCAGAGGTGAAAGAGATTCTTGCACTGCTTCTATTGGAATGAGCAGAAGCCTGAAAAACAAGATGCAGGATATTTCAGAGACTGCTGGAAGTCATTGCGGTACAAGTAAACACATGGATTGGGTTAGGGTAGCTAAGAATAGAAACAGGTGCATGTATACTTGCGTGTACACCAATGCTAGGAGTTTAGTAAATAAATTTGATGAATTTGAGGTATTGCTCAAAACATCAAAGGCAGATATTGTTGGGATATCAGAGACGTGGTGTCACACAGATATAAGGAATGCAGAACTGGAATTTGGGGAGTACAATGTGTATAGAAAGGATAGACAGGACAGGAGGGGAGGAGGGGTTATGCTATTAGTTAAAAAACACATAAAATCCAAGGAAGTGAAGCCAGTCGACATCGCTGGACAGTGCGGTGTCGAGTCAGTTTGGTGTGACATAAGCATTGGGAGATCAAAATTGAGAGTAGGAGTGTGCTATAGGCCTAATGACTCTGATGAGTATAATAAGATACTGTACAGGGAAATAGAATGGGCCAGTAAATCAGAGAGTCTTATAATGGGGGATTTTAATTTCCCAGATATTGACTGGAATTTGTGGGTTGGTCACTCACACACTAGCAAGGCTTTTGTGGATTTATTGGATGATTGATTTCTACACCAGCATGTTCGGGAGGCAACTAGAAGGAGTAATACTCTTGATCTGATTATCAGTAGTGATTCTTCATGCATTAGGAATCTGCAGATAAAGGAACCACTGGGTGGCAGTGATCACAGTGTGCTGAAGTGGGATTTACTCAAGGAGGTAACTATCATCAGAGGTAAAGGGAAGCGTTTTTTCTTTCGTAAAGGCGACTATGATGGTCTGAGACAGTATTTAAATTCTATATAGTGGGACCAACTGATGATGTTACCAACAGCAAATTCAAAATGGGAAGCATTCAAGGAACTAATCTTGGAAGCTACCAGCTTTACATACCAACTAAGAAATATTGTTCAAGGTTCAGTCCTAAATGGTTGTCAGATGAACTAATGAGACGTATGGCAGAGACGAAAAATGCATGGGATACATACAAATTAATGGGTGACATGGAAGCTTATGATAGATATAAGTTGGTCTGTAACCAAGTCACAAAGGAGATTAGGCAGGCAAAGGCAGATTATGAGAAATCCTTGGCAAAGGATACAAAGAAAAACAGAAAAGCGTTCTTTACCTATTTAAACTCAAGAAGGAAAGGGATGAATCAGATTGGTCCACTGGACGTTGATGGTTCAACAGTTGAGGATTCAGCTCAGGTGGCTAACAATCTCAACGAGTATTTTGCATCTACATTCACACATGAGGAGTTATTCAGGAAGGGGAATGTCGTAGGTGAAGTAAACATTGGCAGTGAGCTAGATGATTTTCTAATAACTGAGAGGAAAGTGGAGGAGAAATTGTTGAGGATAAACATAAAAAAGGCACCTAGGGTGGATGGGATCTATCCAGTTATATTAAAGGAGGCAGCAAAGGAAGTAAGCAAACCCCTAGCCATAATTATGAGAGCTTCTTTGGACTCAGGGGAGGTACCCATGGACTGGAGATGTGCAAATGTAACCCCAATTCACAAAGGAGGATCAAAGGCTGACACAAGTAATTATAGACCTGTTAGTTTAACTTCGATTCCAGGAAAATTAATGGAGGCACTGGTTAAAGAAGCACTGCAGGATCATCTGGACAAGAATTCAGTTATAGCTCAGACACAGCATGGTTTTGTTAAGGGCAGGTCTTGTCTGACCAATTTGATTGGATACTATGATGTAGTCACAAAAGAACTGGATGCAGGGAATAACTTTGATATTATATATTTGGATCTTAGAAAGGCTTTTGATACTGTTGCGCATGGAAGACTGCTGCACAAATTGGAGAAGTGTGGCATTGGAGGCAAATTGCTGCTATGGATAAAGGGATGGTTGAGTGGCAGAAGACAGAGAGTGGTAATCAATGGACACTGCTCAACGTGGACTAATGTTATTAGTGGAGTTCCTCAGGGTTCAGTGTTGGGTCTATTGTTGTTTTCTGTATTTATAAATGATATTGATGATGGTGTATCAGGCTTAATGTCCAAGTTTGCAGACGATACCAAGGTTGGCAGGGTTGTTAAGGACACTACTGATACTATGCTGCTGCAACAGGATCTGGAAAGGTTGAGCAGATGGGCTGAGAGGTGGCAAATGAAGTTTAACATTGACAAATGTAAAGTACTACATATGGGAAACAGTAACCCCAGATCAACGTATCAACTGTGTGGTACTATGCTGACAGTGGTAGAGAATGAAAAGGACCTGGGGGTAATTGTGCAGGCAGATATGAAGTTCTCTGAGCAGTGCAGACGAGCTGCAAGAGTAGCTCATGGTGTCTTGTCAATGATATACAGGAATTTTTCTAGCAGGGACAGGGATGTGATTATTCCCTTGTATAAGGCATTGGTCACACCACACATTGAGTACTGTATACAGGTCTGGAGGCCTCATTTCAAGAAGGATGTAGAGCTGCTGGAACAAGTACAGAGAAGGGCAACAAGATTAGTGAATGGAACAAAGGGTTGCTCTTACGAAGAAAGGCTTAAGTTTTGCAAATTACAGAGCCTGGAGACTAGGCATCGGCGAGGTGATCTGATAGAGGTGTATAAGGCTTTGAATGGCTTGAGCATGCTCAATGCCGATGGGATTCTTCCTCTTGCTCAGAATAATCACCTGAGAGGGCATAAATTCAAATTGAGGAAGGACGGATGTCGGATAGATGTGCGGAAATTTGCCTTTAGCCAGCGGGCAGTTGGTTTGTGGAATAGACTCCCATCGCTTGTTGTTGAAGTTGATAGCCTAAACAAATTTAAGGCTCAGTTGGACAGGTATTTCGAACGAACGGAGGGGTGAAGTGGAAGTGGGGTTTTTTTTTTTTTTTTTTTTTTGGCTGATGCCGAATAAGCTTGCTTTCTTGCATCATATGCCTCTACTAATGCTAATGCTAATAATTCAATTATGTAATCATCTAGAAAAACAAATAAATGGATATTTATTTAAATTCATTGTTGAAATAGTGCCATATGGTGTTGTGGAAGTGGGTAGTTTGAATAAATTTAAAGAAGGATTAGATAACCTAATCTAACCTATCAATAGTTTTGCAACCAGTATAAAACAGTAATTAATCAATCCAAACTCAATTTTGAACAGGTTAAGACAGGAACGCTTGCTTCATTTCCGTATCAGAGTCAACCATTCTGGTTACTTGCCGAGGCTATAGGCAACTTCTGATGATCTATACTTTGAACCCTCTTACAATCTAATGGTTCTACTGCATCCTAAGTTAAGATAAAGACAACAACTTATTAGCATCCTACTTTTCGTTTAACTCTTGTATTGATCAATTATTGGTAAATCACCTACTGTATTCAACATACTTCACTCCCTTCCTCCCATAGTCTTCCAACAGGATGTTACAAGAATTTTAAACAATCCTGATGCCAATCCACTTAATTAATGATATTTACTAATAATATGTTTCTTATTTTATTTTTTTTTTTATGAAAACTCCAACACGGGTATTAGAACCTGCAGTACTTATTATCGTGCTTGGGTTGGAGGTTGAGAAGACGAAAGAAGATTTGTTGACATTACACTTGAACTTCTGTAGACTGTAATTTTCATGAAATACGCATGAAGGAAGGTTGTTCCAGAAAATGGCAGTTGAATGAATAAACGAGAAAGATGAAAAGTTGGTTCTGTGAATTTCAAGTTGGACAGTAAATGGATGTTGGCGGCACATGTTCGGACTGTTTTGAAAGAGAGAGCAGGAATTATAGAAGCAAATTCAGAACAGTGCCCATGGAAGTATCTGCTGAAAAGGCATGCAGCAGAAACAGTATGTCTATGACACAGCGAGTGGAGAGACTCTGTTAGAGATGAGTCATTAATTAACCTAACTGCCCTCTTCTGAATGAAATCTAGAAGCCTGAGAGAGGTTTTGGACAGTTGGCTGGTGACGGGATGGGTTTGGACTGTTTTGAAAGAGAGAGCGGGAATTATAGAAGCAAATTCAGAACAGTGCCCATGGAAGTATCTGTAGAAGAGGCATGATCGACCACCAGGTGGCCGGTAGTACAAGTTGATGGTAAATTGTGCTCTCTAAAGTAACTTAAATTTAGTAAAAAATCTAGGTTATTGCCCAATATGATAGATATCATCTTATAGTGGACGCCAAATTCTTTCCAATCATACGGGTCATGGAGGCACTGGACTTATAACAGATAAGTAACTTTTAATTTTAATTTGTGTTTGAACAATTTTGTTAAAGCCAAAGCAAACTACTGCCATTGTCCAACCGGCTGAAGGTCACTGCTGTGAAGAGCGCTTTTTGGTTGCTATATTGCCTTTGGCAGTAGTTGCCCGCCCGCGACCACCTGTAATTAACCCAATAGATTTAAACGTTATTGTTCTTCCTACAACTCTACTGCAGAATAGTAAACTGACTACCCTTCCCCAATTAATGCTTGATTTGGCATGTGCTGCTTATAGCTCTGCATAATGGCTGGAAAAGTAAAATTAAATGCACACCGTAGAGCTTCACTGCGTTCCTGCAGGCAACCGCACCAGTCCTCGGGGGAAGAAAACTCGGAAGGGGTTCCCTCCTCGATCGCGATGACTAGAAACAAAATTCGGACCATGAAACAACAGGCTTCCGCAGCAAATGAACATGGCATACCTGCCGCGGACAACTCTCCTGGCGGCGACGATGCCGATTGTAATGGGGGGAATAGCGATTGTGCTCCCGCAGCATCCACAAAGAGACTTCCTCTCCTCAATAAAAAGGTTCTCAGAAGACCCGAAGCATCTGGTTCATTCCCCCTAAACAATGGGTGGATGAAGAGGAATGGGATGAAATGCCAAATTTATTAAGCAAAGATTTTCCCAACCTTAAAATTATGCACAAACTGAGGCGCAAAATGGAATACTGCCTCAGTAGCAAAAATAGCAACATCACCAGGGCCGTATCATTACAAATTTTGCACTGTTGGGGCTCTTTAGAGAAGTTATATGAGGTCATTATAGAAAATGAACAGCTGAAGGCCACCAATGCCCAACTCCAACAAACTAATAAAACCCTATCTAAAGTAACCAAAAATCCAACTATAGCAGCTCTGAATGCTGGGCTACCCTACAACCAAGCTTCTGATGAAGAGACTCGGCACCAGTTGTCTTATGCTGCCACGCTCAAACTACCTCAGATCCCCACCACACAGAACAAGCATATGCTGATTATAAAAGCTAGAGAAGGGTGTGACATCCCAGATAGCAATGGAGTGAAGGACACCGTCCTAAAGAAGATAAAACCAAAATTAGACAATCTCCAAATCAAAAGCATTCGCAAAATTCGCGACAAAGGGATAATATTAGAAGCAGCCACTAAGTCAGATCTAGAACAGATCAAGTCTTGCGGCACAGCTGAAGATCTAACTCTTACCTTTGAAACCCCTAAACTCAGGGGGCCAAGTTTAATTGTATTTGATGTAGATGGCTCAATCCAAAAAGATGACCTACTGGAGAAAGTGTATAACAGAAATCTCTATGAATCCATGAGCAAAGAAGAAGCCATATTAGAGATGAAAATTCAATTTTCCACCAATGCATGGACTTGTGGTTGACTTAATTGGGTTATAGAAGTGTCCCCCAGGATAAGGAGATTCCTACACAGCCAGGATAGAATTTTTCTGGACTGGTCATCCCACAGATTCAGAGATTTCGTACCAGTCCTGAAATGCTACAAATGTCTTGGTTTTGGGCACACCTCTGCTAAGTGTCTTAAAAAACAACCTGAGGCAGGGCATCTCTACAAGGACTGTCCCAACAAAGCCTCGCCTCCTAAATGTTCAAATTGGAAAGCAATTAACGAACACTACGACCACTCTGTGCGGGATGGAGCATGCCTTGTATATAGAAGAGCAGCAGATATAGTACACAATAAGACTAACTATGGAAAATAGGATGCTCAACCCCCCCCCCCCAGACTTCACATAGCTCAGATCAATGGCCAAAAATCCATCTCAGTGGCAACACAGCTTCATCCTCTAATGGAAGAGTTGAATCTAGATATTCTTCTCCTTCAGGAACAATACTGCGTCCGTGGAAGGGTCTCTGGTTACCCTCTGGCTTTCAGGAAAATCCAGACACAGATAGAATCACTCTGCACTCCCCACCTAGCGGGGGCTACAATAGAAGGCAGCTTCTGCCGCATTGCGGTCCTAACAGCATATTTCCAATTTGGTACAGATATCCTCCCGCACATAGCTCAACTGGAACAAGCTCTTGACCTCCTGGAGAACACTGATGTCATTATAGCAGCAGATTTGAATGCCCGGTCGACACAATGGTTCAACACCTCTACCGATGCAAGAGGAGACATGTTAGATGAATTAATTGCCTCACGTGGCCTTGAAATCATCAATAGACCAGGACAACCAACCACCTACTCTTCGGGAACTATAGAGTCTAACCTGGACATCACACTGACTACTTCTTCTCTTCGCAATAGACTCCTTCATTGACAGGTGCATGACACGGCCACTACTAGCGACCATCGACCATCGCCTCATCACTTACAGTGTCACCGATTCTGCCCTCCCTCGTCAAGTGTCTATCCAGGATATTGTAAGATTCTCTGCTAAAACAGCGAACTGGGACCAGTTCGCTGTAATTAAAGATGTTCTTCATGACCCAGCTAGCAACTCCTACCAATCAATGAACGGTGTGCAGAAAACAGACTTTGTGCAGAGTCTGCTTCACAAAGCTTCAGAGGCTTCCATGAAAAAAATGTTCCGGGAACCCAAGATCTGTACCATGGTGGTCGCATGAACTCACTAACCTGAGCAATTCTCTGAAACGCGCTCGCAAAGAGTACCAACGCAAGAAAAGGACCGAACCTGCTCACATCGTAGAAGAGTATAGAGACCGATTCAAAGCAGTCCGCCGTGAATATACTAACAAAATTTACCATGCCAAGCAGAGCTCCTGGCGTTCCCTTGTCGACTGAGGGGAACCGGAATCCGTGGGGTTTAGTCCACAAACTTGTGAGGAATAAGTTGGGATCCATGGATGTCATACACTCTGTCTGCTCTGATGACTCATCTGAGACTACACACTGGGAAGAAACAATCAAATGGATTCTGGATGAACTAATATATCAGGACAACACCAACTCTGACACTGACATCCACAGGATGATAGCAGTACAAAATTCCAGCCAGATATTATGGAGGAACCATTCACAGAGGAGAAGTTGATGCAGCAATTAAAAAAATCAAAAAAGGTAAAGCTCCTGGTCTGGATTTTATTGAAGGCGAGACTGTGCAACGTCTCTGGGCCATAGCTCCAATGATACTTCTTCAGCTCTTCAACACCTGTCTGAATGAGGGTAACTTTCCATCACGTTGGAAGCATGCTAACCTGAGGCTCTTACCTAAGGATCCCACAGGTAGCGCCAAGGCATATCGCCCGATTGTGCTGCTTCCCATTCTCGGCAAAGTTTTTGAGACTGCTGCTCTCCCACTTCCAACCCTGATATAAAGCCAGTGGCTTGGCATCCTTGCTTCAATTTGGATTCAAACAAGGGTGCTCCACAACTGATGCTCTATCTAAAACTCTCAAAGTTGCAGAACAGTCGGATGCAACTTATGTACTGGCCATCTTCATTGACTTCAAAGGAGCTTTTGACAGTGTGGTGGCCAGGCAATCTTCAGAGGGCCAGAGTCTCTAACTGTACCTGGAATTTCTACCACTGCCTCAAAAGCTACTTCTCTAATCGCAAGGTCAGCATCAAAACAAAATATCACTGCATCACCCGACATCTAACCCGAGGCTGTCCCAGGGCTCCATCCTGGGGCCGGCTGTCTGGAATATGATACTCGATGACTCGCTCCTGAGGGACTACCCACACACACGCTACTCAGCTTTCTTATGCCGACGACATGGTTATCATCATCGAGGGCCCCACCTGCGCCACCATAGAAATCCAGGCTATGGTTGTTCTCTCTTCTCTGTCCGTATGGACCACGGAAAATAAACTCTCAGTCTCCACTGAGAAGAGCAAAACCCTCCTATTAAAAGGTAAACTGGACTTCTCCAGACCTCCTACCTAATAACCGCCCACTGAAAAATTACTGATCAGTGAAGTACCTAGGAGTAATTTTGGACGACAGAAGAACTTTCATCCCCCATATCCAAGCACGCTTTACCCGTAAGGACTGGGGTCTTAAAGGACCAACTCAACGCCTTCTATACGCAGCAGTATTTATACTAATTGTCACATATGGAGCTGCAGTATGGTACCACCGAATGACTTTAGTGCATGCTCAATGTAAAATTCAGCAAATTCAACGACTTATGCTACTGCAAATGACCCGCGCATGTAGAATGACATCAACTGCAGCCCTACAGCTACTAACAGGCTGCCTCCCCTTGGACCTCCATGTCGCTTTTATCGGACTCTCTCTCATGCCATGAAGAAGAATAAGGAAACTGATTTCCTCACTATTCAAACCCGTACCGATACAAACATCAAACAGAAACATAAACGTGCGTGGCTAGAACTGATAAATCTATGGCAAACCCGCTGGAATAACTCCACAACTGGTGCAACTACTAAACTTTTCCTCCCCGAGGTAATCTTCAACAAACAACGTTCCATTTGGTTCTTCCCAAACATCTATGCTTCCTTCCTATTAACTGGCCACGGGTCCTTCAAGAGATGCCTTCTGGAGTTTGGCCTAGTCGAGGATGCCCTCTGTACCTGCAGAGAACCTGAATACTGGGATCACGTGATGCACTCATGCAACATATACTTAGACCTAAGAATCCAACTACTCCTAGACCTCCACACTTCATCACTTCGGCCAGAAACCAAGTTACTGGAATCGAACAATGCTTTCCGTGCACTAACCACTCATGCAAACGAGGTCTTTCGTAGTCGCTGGCATCACCTGCAACTCCCGAACACTACTCCTGGATAACCTCTTCCACACAGCAACTGATACAAAGCACCGAAAACCTCCAGTCATGAAATTGAAAATTGAGGCCAGCCCTGCCGACGCCGCTCTGTGATTCTCTATTGTGACGATCTTAGACTCTTTAATTTGAACTTTACCTGTTCTCTTCTTCCTACCCACAGTCCTTCTCCAGGACTCCCACAACTGCACCAGCACTCTTCCTGATCCTTTTCACCTGTGGGGGATGCCTGTCATCCCCTGCTATCTTGCCTGTCTTCCACTTTCCTGTCTCTTCTCTGCTCTTTCCTTGGTCCACCCCACGCTCGTTCCTGCAGGAGTGTGGATGATGCGCCAGATGTCTTTTACTCCCTGGTTGGGCTCCTCGTGCCAGTGGACGGATGCTGGGAGGCTCCTTTCTGGTGATCGCACCTCCCAGTAACGAAGAGGCCAGTCAAACAACACAAACAACACACTACTCACACATAACCCACACTGACTGGCTTTGATATGTTAATCGAGTACTTAACAAGATTTGTGGGAAACCATGGGAACCGCATAACAAAAAACACTATGTCCACTATGTAGAAGAGGCATGCAGCAGAAACAGTATGTCTATGACACAGAGAGTGGAGGGACTCTGTTAGAGTTAAGTTATTAATTAACCTAACTGCCCTCTTCTGAATGGAATCTAGAAGTCTGAGAGAGGTTTTGGGGGCACCGCCCCAAATATGGGAATAATATTCCATTGTAGGGCAGATTTGTGATTTGTACAGAGTGAACAGCTGTTTAGAAGAAAAGTAACTCCGAGAGCAAAAGAGAAAACCAAGTTTTTTAGATGCAGAAGAAGCAATATTTGTAATGTGCTTGTACTAAGAGAGATTAGAAGTCAGGGTAATCCCCAAAAGAGATATATCAACTTGCCAAGAAATCGGAGTGTCACCAAAGATAAGCACAGGAGCAGAAGAATCCTCTTTGCGAGATATAAGACAAGACTGAGTTTTAGAAGGATTAAAATCAACTAAGTTGCCTTTGTTCCACTGGAGAATTACCTGAAGATAAGCATTTAAGGAATTGTTAGCAGATATTTGAGAAGGTGAAGCTGATTGAGCAGGGCAAGGTTTCTCAAAATGGAAAGTGGAATGCAATGTGCTATCATCGGCAAAACTATGGATAGGATTGCCAGTCAAGGGAAGAAGGTCATTGATATACAAGAGGAAAAGAGTGGGGGAAAGAACTGAATCTTGGGAGACACCAGCATTGGTGGAGAAGTTAGAAGACAGAGAGCCATCAACCATCACCCTCAGTGAGCGATCAGAGAGAAAACTGGATAACCAATTATAAAAAACTGTGAAGAGCAACTGCTTGTGTTTCACCCAACTTTTCCATTGAATTAGTCCATAAATGGGTAACATAAGCCAGAATATCACCAGTGGATCGACCCTGACAGAGTCCATAGTGGCGATCATTGATCAGATGGAAGGTTTCTAGGTAGTTTAAGAGTTGGCAGTTAATTGATTTCTCCATTACTTTAGAAAGAGTAGAACTAATTGCGATGGGACGATAATTGGATGGGAGGGATTTGTCACCCTTTTTAGGAACTGGTTGGATATGAGCAAATTTCCAACCAGAAGGGAAAAACACCTTTGGAATAAGAAAGTGAAAAAAACACAGCAAAGAACAGTAGTAAGTTCAGGGGCACAGGTTTTGAGAACAAGTGGAGAAATACCATAAGGACCTAGAGCTTTCTTAGCATCGAGATTCTCAAAATCCTTCTAACATCCTTTTGGCGGAAGACCACAGGAGGCATTGAATGGAGCGTGTTGGGAATGGTGGGAGGTGTTTTACCAAGATCATTAATACATGAGTTGGAAGAAAAATGGGATGCTAGCAGGTCAGCTTTATCCTTGGCCGAAGTGACAACAGAACCATCTGGTTTTGACAGTGGTGGGAGCAGAGATGGGCAAAAGTTGGACCCAATAGCTTTGGCAAGAGACCAGAATGCTCAGCTACAATGAGGGCAAGAAGCAAGTTTTCTACTTTTAGCCTGTTCAAAATCTAGTTTGGACTGATTAATAACTGCTTTACAATTGTTGCAAGCTTTGGTGTAGGCAGGAAATGAAACTGAAGAATTGGAAACAAGCCAATTATGATATGCAACATTCTTCTCCTGAACAGCCTTAGCACATTTATTGGAAAACCAAGGTTTGGATAAAGGACGAGATTTTAAAGAGGAATGTGGGATAAAGGATTCCGTTCCTACAAGAATAATTTCATTGACAAGATCTGAGCAAACATTGACAGAAGTTTTGAAACAGTAGTCCAACCAAGGAAGAGAAATCTCGCAGATCATTCCATTTTGCATTCTTGTAATGCCAAACGACACGAGGTTGGGAATAGTCACGAGATAAAGGCTCTATTGGAGAAGAGAATCACCAAATTGTGATCTGAGGTGCCTAAAGGACCACTCACTTTGGCCGTGTACTTAGAAGTGTTGTTTGTGAGAAAGAGATCAACCATGTTGGCTGTATGGTTAGGATTGTCCAGTATTCTTGTAGGTAAATGAACAGTCTGTACAAGGTCATTAGTAATTGCAAAAGTCTCAGCATCTTGACCAGCTAGGTCAGTGTGACTAGAAAACGGAAGTCAGCTGGAGTTGTGAACATTAAAATCACCAAGGAAAATTACCTCACTGTTAGGAAACTTGGATTGGAGAAAATCAAGTTGCAAAGTGAAGTCAAAGAGTTCCAAGTGATCAGTGGAGTTGGGAGAACGGTAGAGATAACAGATGAATTTGACACAATGAGGTAGAGAGATATTAAGCCAGAGAAGATCGAAAAGAGGAGATTCCAATTTACCAAGTCTCTGACAGGGAATATTGGAATGGACATATGCGCAAGTACCACCTCTGAATCAAAAGGAATCATACAGCGAATAATTTGGGCAACTGAGATGAGCAGTAGTTGAATCAACCGATAACTGTGATTCTGTCAGAAAAAGTACATGAGGTTTGGCAGACTGCAAGTGGAAATGGACATCGTTGAGATTAGAATTGAGACTACGTATATTTGTGAAATGAACTCGGAAGTGTTTGGGAGGTTTAGATCTTTTCGCAGATAAGCTTACTATATTAGTTTGACAATTCATGGTGTATTCAATAGCTCCAGATCATGATGATATATCTCCACTTGCTCTCAAAACTTGTGTTCCTGAGCTTTTTCCTGTTCTGTGTCATCTTTTCACACTTTCATATTCCTTCCTAGTGTTTTTCTTTCTGCTTGAAAATTTTCAAAAGTTCCTAAAAATGGATGACAACTGCCTCCTTTCCAATTACACTGGCTGTAATTGGAAATAAAAAATTTCTTTTTGTATTCCTCTGGACAAAAGTTGCAGATTCTAAAGTAAATTGTTCCACTAATTTCAAAAATACCAATTTTTATATCTCTATGATGTCCCCATTGAAAGATATACAGAAATTTTATAAACTTAGTAAACGTCTGATTTAAATATCATCCAATAATACTTATGCTATCTTAGACATTAGTCCTATTCATTTTAAAATACTTTAACCAAACATATAATATGTTATAGTACATACATTCTATTTCCTTAGAAATGTTTGTTAGAGAGTTCTACTAGTACTATTTTCTTTCCCCTCTTAAGAAACCAGCAGTAATCTCACATCATGGAACTACCCTAGTGATCTTGGTACTGCTTTTTCACCATAGATACATCCTGATGAAAGCATTCCCCTTGCTCAACATCACTTAAACCTCCCAAATTTTGAGGGGGGGGGAGAAATGAGATAGGAATAAACAAAATACATTTTCAAAGACTTCAGCACACATCTTTATAACGTTGCAGTAATATTCACACTAGATATTCACAATTATCTTCTTTCCTTCTTCCAAGAAATCCATGCGCAACTGCTTTAAATGATTACCAAACGATCAGTTCAGTATCCTGCAACTATGTTTCAAGTACATCATCTTAAAAGTTTGTTTGAGGCGCAATGAAAATTCTGTCTTTCTTTCAGTTTTGAATTTGCTAAATTGGGAAATACTTCTCTTAAGTTACACAAAATCCACTTTCTTCATTATCCACAGCCTTTACAAAATTCTTCATTAATCCAAGCTTTATACACAAAGGCAGAAGAAAAACCAATTTTGGTTCAATCAGTGGAGTATATTTTACATTACTTTTCTCAGATAAAAATCCCTAGCCTCCCTTTTCCCAGTGCTGAACGATATGTTTTCCTGTTGCACTTAAGATCACCAGAAATTCCAAACAAAGTCATAGTACTTTATTGCATTCTGGATCTTGGACATACATACATTTCTTTCAAGCCAACAGCATGAAATAGAGGAACTGATGGGAATACATTTCCACTGTGCAGCAAAGCTGCTTTTAAGCAAAATTTTGAGGCATCAATAATATATGTGATTGAGATATACATATAATGGATAAATACAAAATGCCTCTATATGTAAAAATTATGGTACAATATGAAATTAGGAATTCTTTTTGAAATCCATATCTAAAAACTGACTGAAAAAAGCTGATACATTAGTGGAAGTAAAAATTGTGGTCAGTGTTATCATCACATCACACATCTACTCTTTCCAAAGTAGTGGAGACCCATTTAAAGACCTGTGGGATGTTTTCGAAAGGAAGGAAGGCATATGGACACGCAACCATCATCCATTCCCAGACTGTAGAAACTGCCAACTCAAACTGTCTCGAAATCTTCCATCTGATCAATAGTCACCAATCTGGATTCCATCAGTATCAATCTAATGGTGATATGTGGGCTTACTCATCTTTAGACAAATCATAAATTTAAAAAACACAGAATTTAAAGATTCGATTGAAAGGTCTAGATGCAAAATCACCAAGTCCATTTCTTTTGTAATGGAGGACGACGAATTCTGAATCTCAACTAGTATTGGAAATGAAGAATTTTGCACCTAAACTGAAATTTTAGATTAGATTTTATACTAGACTTGATTAATTTTGCAACTTTTTCAAATAATATGTCATAGATTTTAACCAAAGATTCCATGTGGCACTCATAATTAAATTATAAAAGAAATGGACATGACAAGTTTTGCATCTAGACCCCTCAATTAAAGATAAATCTATTTAGACCTGGAAGATTTAAGCAATGAAAATTTTGAATCTCTGGTGAGCAAAATCCAAAACTATAACAGAATGAAACCTTCAAAATTATCTTCTGATAAAAAATCTTCAATTGGCTGAAATGGCAAGTAAAAGATCCCCCCCCCCCCCAAAATTCTGTGGATGTGGCTTGTTTGTGAAATGATTACAGTCAAACCACCTTCAGCCAAGCAGCCAGTAAAAGAGACTTCTGTAGCTAGATTTCTAATCCAATAAACAGATGAACCAGAAACTATTGATGTCCTAATTCTGCACAGCAATTTGCCAAAAAATGTGTAAAATTAATTATATTATGAATATAATTTAATTACTTTTTTCTATTTAATTGTTTATTAAAATTCATGTGTATTCTATAATATACAAATATTAATATTGTTGATTGATCTTAATTTAAAACTAACTACTGCATTATTATTAATATATAAAAAATTTAAGGGAATTTTTCTTAATATGCAAGTTTATATTTTTTTCTGGCAGGTTGTGAGTCAGGTACAAAACAATGTGAATTAGATTTGGTTCCAATTACTGAAGGTGTGGGTCTAATAAAATGGACCCACACAGGACTCTATAGAGGCTTGCTCAGATATGGTACAATCATGTGGTGTATGAAAGAGAATAAAACTTCAAGTAATTAGCTTTTCTTACAAACAAAACTTGGCTGCTCATTTAACTAAACACATTCATCAGTCAATATACACTCAGTGATCACTGAACTGTAACCACCCCATCTATAATGAATTTTACCACATAGCTCAGTATAAAAAGCTGAACAGCTTATGCTAGAGCAGTGGCAATTTGCATCTGGTCACACAATTCAAAGTAATAAAGTAGCAGTTATGAGACACAGTAACAAAAGGACATGATTGTAGGAGCTCATGCATTGGGTGCTCTTTGATGTGGCACATATTGTCAGTTGCTCACAGGCCCACTGTAATTAAGATGTACAAAGAATGGTGTTGAATGAGTCAAACCACCTCCAGCCAATGAAACTGTAAAGGATTATATAAGGTGGATGTTTATAGTGAGAGAAGGATACAGCATGTTATACAGACTCAATGGCAGGTCACTATGCAACGGTTGACATCGCAATAGTACAATATAGGGAATGCAAGGTCAATATCCCAAATGACCCACGAGACATCCCCCCCCACCGATCATCATCGACAGCGAATGCTGTGGTGCCAACATGTTGGATGGACACAGGAGGACTGGAAATGAGCATGATGGTCGGATGAATCCAAATACCTGATGCAACACACTGACAGACACCGTGTGGGGCACAAGCAACACAAGTCCATGGACCCACTATGCATGGTGCCCACTATCCAGGTAGGTGGCAGTGGATGCTCAATATGGGGCATATTTTACTGGCAAGAACTACGATCCCTGGTGTGTACGGACCAACATTTCACTGGTGAGGTCTACTATGAGAACACATGCACCCTGACATGATGCATTTTTCCTTGGACAGAAATGGGATCTTCCAAGATGATAATACGCAATATCAATGGGCCCACACTGTGCACGAGTGGTTCTAGGAACAAAGCAAAGATATCAGCCATCTTGATTGGCCTTCATATTAGCTTGACTTCAACCCATTTGAATACCTGTGGGATGTTTTTGAAAGGGAAGTACGGCATATGGACACGCAACCATCATCCATTCCCAGACTGTAGAAAGCCTTACAGGCCGCGTGGCTGCAAATCCCTACAGACATCTTCATACACCTAGTGGAGTCAATGTCTAGGCAAATAGAAGCCATTATCTGTGCAACGGTGGCCCAACACGGTATTAGGTAGGTAGTCATAATTCTGTGATTACCGAGTGTAATTATGCTAACAGAGGCCGTCCATCATCCCATCAAAAGGAGATCCACATTTTTGTGGCTATTGTTTATATTAAAATGATATTAGAAATTTATATCAATGCCTAAGACCATAAGGTCAAAAGTTCGTCTTTATCACTGAGGGATCAGTGTCTTCCCAGAACTGAAAATAAATGAATAATGTGTACAATTTTCATGATATTAACATTTCACAGTATTAACAAATTTTATAATTCCAAACAGAACAGAACAATGCAAGTATACTGGAAAAAAATCACATTGAAAAATTAAAGAAAATAAAACTTTAAATTCTTATGAGACAAGCTTTTAAAACCATTTAGCTGCAAGATAAAAATGTCACACTTAATTTTATTGTTTGAAGAAAATAATAAATTCACATATGTATGTTTGCAGATGAACAAAAATAGATAAAATAATTGAGAAATTTGGTATAACCCACTCACCTCATAAAATGAGAAAGACCAATGAGTAAAAGGATGTCTTGTCAATTCAAGCCTCGCTTTTCCTTTTAAGCAAGTAATACACACTGAAAGAAAGGCTGTTCTACCTAGGACCATGTCAGCATCAATAGCTAGTTGAAACCCTCCAGCATATTCCAGATCTAGAGCCAGGTCAAGTGTCTGTAAGTTTAAGCAATTACATTACAATTACATTACATTACAATTTAGCAATTACAAGAAGAAATATAAATGCTTTATACTAAACAGCATTTATAACTTAAAGGCTGGTACGCTATATTGAAATGTCATGATATAAGGGATGTTTACTTTACATTAAAAACATTTTATAATGAAAGGTACAAAATTCACACAGGAAATAAAACTGTAACTTGCTTCTCTTCATTTCACTAATTCAAATATTCCAAATGATACTAAATAAAAACTATAAACAAAACTAATAATGTTCTACTATTATAGTTAAACTATAATAGTAGAACACACATAGGCAAGAATCATGAAAGGGAGAAATCACCACGTTAAACTTTTAACTCCAAGAATGACTGTTATCATGCTTTTAAAAAATATATTTTTCTTCCTCATTTTTGATCACTCTACATAACTACAGCAGCTGATTCTTACTGAGTCTTGTAACACAGGTAAACTGACAATGAGATACAGTGATGTTCATGGCCAACCCAGTGACAAGTGCTCTTCTTATATATTGCATGAAAAAATTACTGGTTTAAATCACATTCCAATGGATACAATGTGATTTAAACCAATATATTTCATGGGCTTTCCCTTCCCCCATACTGATACCTTTTAGCCATGTTGTTTTGGAAAAGGCAAACAAATATTTTGAATGAGGCCAGCATAGTTTTTCAAGAAATCATTTCTGATTTATTATTCTCAGTTACATTACACATTCAACTTTATTTTATATTTCAGTATTGCTCCTTATAATAATCATCAAAGCAGACAAAACAAAGTGCTGGCTTCTCCAGACTTCCTTGGAATAATATATTGTATCTTTCCTTTTGCCAGACCAAAGGCAATGAAGAACAGCCTTTTTACATTACATATCTAGTGTTCTCTCCAGAAAATTTTGCCAGACTGGTGGCATTATGATGTAGCCAGTTGGGGAAGTGTAATACTTCACAATATAAAATTTTCTGTTATTTATAAATGTGACTTAAGTGATCAAGAGCAAAAATTAATTGCATAATTTAACATTATAATGCTCCTGTCACATAGTATGTTTGAATTAATACCGATCAAGATCAGTGAGTAGACCATATGGTACCGCGAGAGTTGCTTAAATTTTAGCCGAGTGGTCAGTTAAAATCACCGAGCGGTGTACCCATTCGACAGGTCCCGGGGAGAACTCTGCATATCCTTTGTATTTAGAAGAAATTTCAAAAGCTGCAAAATATATCTTTTGGTGTTCTTCTGGTGACTACTGTGAAGGAGTAGGGCAATTACAACTTTGAGAAGCAAGCTCCCTTATGACAGCAATGCCAAAATCATACAAATTTGTTTTTTATTCCCGAGTACTTATTGAAAAGAGAAATGCATTTGGAAGCAAAACTTTGAAAATGTGAACTGCCAGTTTCTTGTACCAATAAACTCTCTCTCTCTCTCACACACACACGAATAGTAAGATATTTGATCTTCACAATCCACTCCAGACACATTTGTTATATTCAAAAATGGCTTTGTGCTTCAGTTTTGTTTGGCATCTTGTTTCTGATTTCTATCATTTCTAGCTTAAACTCAGTAGAAAATATAACGTTGTTTCTCCTGTCCTTCCATTTTGAAACAGCCATACTACTGGCATAACTGCATATACTTTCACTCTTTTTTTTAGCTTTGCTGTTGAGACACTCTTCGGATTTTCTTTTCTTGCAGCACAACCAGTGCAGCATATCCTGGCCTCAAGTCATTGTATTATAAGAGTATAGGAATTCTGGAAATTATTAAACGAACGTCCAACATGCACCTTTTCTTCCATAAGTTTCAGTACTACATTTGCTGCACACCATTTACCTCCCATCTCATCCAACACTATACATACTAAATACTTTAATACAAGACCATTTAGCTAAGTTGGCATGTTTTATTCATAAATATCTTTTATTTAAGACGTATTGCCTAAAAAGTAGACAGCCTCTCCAAAGGATTAAAGATTTGTCTAGTAACATCTGTTTTCCAAAATAATAAATTAGCATTAGCATTAGTAGAGGCATTTGATGCAAGAAAGCAAGCTTATGCAGCATCAGCCAAAAAAAAAAAAAAAAGTAACATAAATAAATAAAAATAACCACTTCCACTTCACCCCTCTGTTCGTTCGAAATACCTGTCCAGCTGAGCCTTAAACTTATTTAGGCTATCAACTTCCACGACAAGGGATGGAAGTCTGTTCCACCCACCAACCACCCGCTGGCTAAAGGCAAATTTCCGCACATCTATCCTACATCTGTCTTTCCTCAATTTGAATTTATGCCCTCTCAGGTGATTTTTCTGAGCTAGAGGAAGAATCCCATCAGCATTGAGCATGCTCAAACCATTCAAGGCTTTGTACACCTCTATCAGATCACCCCGCTGGTGCCTGGTTTCCAGACACTGTAATTTGCAAAACTTAAGCCTTTCTTCGTAAGAGAACCCCTTTGTCCCATTCACCAATCTAGTTGCCCTTCTCTGTACTCGTTCCAGCAGCTCTACATCCTTCCTGAAATGAGGCCTCCAGGCCTGTATACAGTACTCTAGGTGTGGCCTGACCATTGCCTTATACAAGGGAATAATCACCTCCTTATCCCTGCTAGAAAAATTCCTATATATCATTGACAATACACCATGAGCTACTGAGCTACTCTTGCAGCTCGTCTGCACTGCTCAGAGAACTTCATATCTGCCTGCACCACCACCCCCAGGTCCCTTTCATTCTATACCACTGTCAGTGTAGTACCACAGAGTTGATACGTTGCTCTGGGGTTGCTGTTTCCCATATGTAGTACTTTACATTTGTCAATGTTAAACTTCATTTGCCACCTCGAAGCCCATCTGCTCAACCTTTCCAAATCCTGTTGCAGCAGCATAGTGTCAGTAGTGTCCTTGACAACCCTGCCAACCTTCGTATCGTCTGCAAACTTGGACATTAAGCCTGATATACCATCATCAATATCATTTATAAATACAGAAAACAATAAAGGCCCCAATACTGAACCCTGAGGGACTCCACTAATAACATTAGTCCACGATGAGCAGTGTCCATTGATTACCACTCTCTGTCTTCTCCCCCTCAACCACCCCTTTATCCATAGCAGCAACTTGCCTCCAATGCCACACTGCTCCAATTTGTGCAGCAGTCTTCCATGTGCAACAGTATCAAAAGCCTTTCTAAGATCCAAGTATATAATATCAAAGTTATTCCCTGCATCCAGTTCTTTTGTGACTGCATCATAGTATCCAATCAAATTGGTCAGGCAAGACTTCCCCTTAACAAAACCATGCTGTGTCCTAGCTATAACTGAAGTCTTGTCTAGATGATCCTGCAGTGCTTCTTTCACCAGTGCCTCCATTAATTTTCCGGGAACAGAAGTTAAACTCACAGGTCTATAATTACTTGTGTCAGCCTTTGATCCCCCTTTGTGAATTGGGGTCACATTTGCACATCTCCAGTCAATGGGTACCTCCCCTGAGTCCAAGGAAGCTCTCATAATTATGGCTAAGGGTTTGCTTACCTCCTTTGCTGCCTCCTTTAATATAACTGGATAGATCCCATCCACCCCAGGTGCCTTTCTTGTGTTTATCTTCAACAATTTCTCCTCCACTTTGCTCTCAGTTATTACAAGATTCTCTAGCTTACTGCTAGAGTTGAATACACCTCTGGCATTCCCCTCGCTGAATAACTCCTCATGTGTGAATGTCGATGCAAAATATTCATTTAGTTTGTTAGCTACCCGAGCAGGGTCATCAACAGTTGACCCATCGATCTCAAGTGGACCAATCTGATTCATCCCCTTCCTTCTAGAGTTTACATAAGTAAAGAACTCTTTGCTGTTTTTCTTCGCATCCCTTGCCAAGGATCTCTCGTAATCTGCCTTCGCCTGCCTAACCTCCTTTGTAACTTGGTTACAGATCAACTTGTATCTATCATAGGCGTCCGTGTCACGTGTTAATTTGTATGTATCCCATGCATTTTTCTTCTCTGCCATATGCCTCATTAGTTCATCTGACAACCATTTAGGCCTAAACCTTGAACAATATTTCTTAGTTGGTATGTAAAGCCTAGTAGCTTCCACGATAAGTTCTTTGAATGCTTCCCATTTTGAATTTGCTGTTGGCAATATCATCAGTTGATCCCACTGTATAGAATTTAAATACTGTCTCAGTCCATTGTAGTCGCCTTTACGAAAGCAATACCCCTTCCCTTTACCCCTAATGGTAGTTACCTCTTTGAGTAACTCCCACTTCAGCACACTGTGATCACTGCCACCAAGTGGTTCATTTATCTGCAGATTCTTAATGCATGAAGAATCACTACTGATAATCAAATCAAGAGTATTACTCCCTCTAGTTGCCTCCCGAACATGCTGATGTAGAAAACAATCATCCAATAAATCCACAAAAGCCTTGCTACTGTGTGAGTGACCAGCCCCCAAATTCCAGTCAATATCTGGGAAATTAAAATCCCCCATTATAAGACTCTCTGATTTACTGGCCCACTCTATTTCTCCGAACAGTTTCTTATTATACTCATCAGAGTCATTAGGCCTATAGCACACTCCTACTCTCAATTTTGATCTCCCAATGCTTATGTCACACCAAACTGACTCGACACTGCACTGTCCAGCGATGTCGACTGGCTTCACTTCCTTGGATTTTATGTGTTTTTTAACTAATAGCATAACCCCTCCTCCCTTCCTATCCTGTCTATCCTTTCTGTAGACATTGTACTCCCCAAATTCCAGTTCTGCATTTCTTATATCTGTGTGACACCACGTCTCTGAAATCCCCACAATATCTGCCTTTGATGTTTTGAGCAATACCTCAAATTCATCAAATTTATTTACTAAACTCCTAGCATTGGTGTACACACAAGTATACATGCACCTGTTCTTTTTCTTAGCTACCCTAACACAACCCATGTGTTTACTTGTACCCCAATGATTCCCAGCAGTCTCTGAAATATCCTGCATCTTATTTTCCAGGCTGCGGCTCATTCCAATAGAAGCAGTGCAAGAATCACTTTCACCTCTGCCAGTGGCTACTGTTAATCTATTAGTCCTTGTATCCCCCCAATCTAGCAGTTTTCCGACCCACCTAACATTGCCTCGATAGCATCAGCAAACATTCTTGCACCCTTTCTATTTAAGTGTATCCCATCCCTGCAAATTTTTAACATTTGATTTTTTTTAATTTTTAAACTAGACAGACAGTTCTAGATTTTGTGCAAAGTAAAACAATAACGAGATGTCTGAACTCCAGTGCAGCCATCTCATTTTTAGTAAAACTATTTCTGCTCACAAATAATAAGAAGCATTTCAATGCAAATAGTGGATTTTTTTTTTTTTTTTTTTTTTTTTGCAATAATCATGGTGCTTGCACTGTCTCCATATGGACTCATTACAAAAAAATTTATTTCCTTTACATTAATATCTTTTCATTCACTTATTCATGAGCAAGTTTCTATGCACATCTCACATACAATGGCTACAAAAGCTTTGGTTTCATTGACAAGCAAATGATAAAATTCATTGATTGCAAGCAGCTTAAAGTAACTAATTGGATCATTTCTCACAGGCACTGCATTTTGGTAAATGGAAGGGATTTCATCTGTGAAGGGTCATCACTCCAAGTAACACTGACATTTGTTGTTTTTAGTATTATAATATCACCAGATGCATTTGAACAAGATTTGGAATCCACATCGTTGAAACATATTTCAGTGTCAGATGACACGTAATTAAGAGCAGGATCAATGCCATCAGTTTCAATATTACCTGCCATCCCTTTCACATATAAGTTCTGATACCCCAGGCTATGGATCCATGCTAACCTACTAGGGAAAAACTTTTATAGGGAAAAAAAAAATTTTTTTTTATTACAATTTTATCAGCAGACACACAAAGGATAATGTTTCTTTTTTATATACTGAAAATTTGATCGTTGAGGTTGTCACAGACATTCTCTCAGATATGCCAGACAAGCTGTACTTGCTACCTGGGAGTCTAAAACACTCATGGAACTGATATTCGGGTGACACTGAAGTCAATTGGACCCAATTTCGGCTAAGTCTGGATGGTGTGTGACAGCCAAATCCTCTGCTTGGAACTTCACGATTGTAGGACTGTTAGTAATCCTGGGAATAAACTCCATGCACAAGCACACTGTGGGTGACCACACAAGTGTGAATCAACGTAAGCAGGAGTCTAGGTGTGGAACCCACACCGCATGGAGGAATGCCGCCTCTTTGTGTTACCAGGCAATTCTAGTTGGTAGATGACTCTCATCAACCGGTGCAATACCACCACTTTGCTTATTGGAGGCTTGAAGTTGTAGAATTAGGGTTTAGTCTCCAGAGCTAAGTTACAGTCAACCCTTCCCCATCTCTTCCATCATGCAGCATGACTGATGGCTTTTGAGGTTATGATGGACAGAATGGCGAGATCCATTCTTCCTTACATTTCGAGGGTACAGCTCTAAAACGCTGTTCGCAGGCCGGCCACTAGTTAGTATACTGGACCAAACCTATTGGTAACTCTCTTTGGAGGCTTACGGATCAGCTAGTATATAATCTTGCTACCTCTCCCTGCCAGATAGAGGCTGGAGGGAGTCCGAGTAGTATATATGCAGGGGGGCATTGTTGAGGCCATGTTATGTCAAGGAGCAGGGCATATTCTCACCATGTGTACGCCACATCCAAACACTTCATTACTTCATAGCATTTCCCCCCCCCCATTTGCTTACTATTAAAAACACCACGAATTGTCAAATTAATAGAGTAAGCTTATCTGCGAAAAGATCTAAACTTCCCAAACACTTCCTAGTTCATTTCACAAATATATGTGGTTTCAATCCTAATCTGTACGATGTCCATTTCCACTTGCAGTCTGCCAAACCCCACTCACTTTTTCTGACAGAATCTCAGAAAATCTGTTGATTCAACTGAGAATTTCTGAAAATCTCAGTTGCCCAAATTATTCGCCGAATGATTCCTTTTGCCTCAAAGGTGTTACTTGTGCATATGTCCGTTCCAATATTCCCTATCAGAGACTTGGTAATTTGGAATATTCTCTTTTCAATCTTCTCTAGCTTAAAATCTCTCTACCCCATTCTGTCAAATTCATCTGCTGTCTCTACCATTCTCCCAACTCCACTAATCACTTGGAGCTCTTTGCCTTCCTCTTTTTGCAAATTAACTTTCTCCAGTCCAATTTGCCTACAAGTGAGGTAATTTTCCTTGGTGATTTTAATGTTCACAACTCCAGCTGGCTTCCGTATTCTAATCACACCGACCCAGCTGGTCGAGATGCTGAGGCTTTTGCAATTACAAATGACCTTGCACAAATTGTTCATTTACCTACAAGAATACCGGATAATCCTAATCATACAGCCAACACGCTTGATCTTTTACTCACAAACAACCCTTCTAAGTACACGGTCGAAGTGAGAGGTCCTTCAGGCACTTCAGATCATAACTTGGTGATTATCTCTTGTCCGATGGAGCCTTTATCTCATGGCTATTCCCAACCACGTGTTGTTTGGCATTACAAGAATGCAAAATGGGATGACTTGTGAGATTTCTTTTCCTTGGTCGGATTACTATTTCAAAACTTCTGATGTCAACGTTTGCTCAGATCGTGTCAATGAAATGATTCTTGCAGGAATGGAATCCTTTATCCCACATTAAAATCTCATCCTTTATCTAAACCCTGGTTTTCCAATAAATGTGCTAAGGTTGTTCAAGAGAAGAACGTTGCATATCATAATTGGCTTGTTTCTAATTCTTCGGTTTCATTTTCTGCCTACACCAAATCTTGCAACAATTGTAAAGCAGTTATTAATCAGTCCAAAATAGAGTTCAAACAGGCTAAGAGTAGAAAACTTGCTTCTTGCCCTAATGGTAACCAAGTATTCTGGTCTCTTGCCAAAGCTATTGGTTGCAACTTTTGCCCATCTCTGCTCCCACCTCTGTCCAAACCAGATGGTTCTGTTGTCACTTCAGCCAAGGATAAAACTGACCTGCTAGCATCCCATTTTTCTTCCAACTCATGTATTAATGATCTTGGTAAAACACCTCCTACCATTCCCAATACGCTCCATTCAATGCCTCCTGTGGTCTTCTGCCAAAAGGATGTCAGAAGGATTTTGATGAATCTTGATGCTAAGAAAGCTCCAGGTCCCAATGATATTTCACCACTTGTTCTCAAAACCTGTGCCCCTGAACTTACTCCTATTCTTTGCCACCTTTTTTCACTTTCTTATTCCAAAGGTGTTTTTCCTTCTGCTTGGAAATTCTCATACCCAGCCAGTTCCTAAAACGGATGACAACTCTCTCCCATACAATTATCGTCCCATTGCAATTACTTCTACTCTTTCTAAAGTAATGGACAAATCAATTAACTGCCAACTCTTACACTACCTAGAAACCTTCCGTCTGATCAACGATCGCCAATATGGATTCCATCAGTGTTGATCCATTGGTGATATTCTGGCTTATGTTACCCATTTATGGACTAACTCAATGGAAAGGTTCGGTGAAACACAAGTAGTTGCTCTTGACGTCTCAAAGCCTTTCGATTGTGTTTGGCATAAAGGTCTTCTAAACAAACTTCCATCTTATGGTTTGCCAACTGTTTTTTGTAATTGGTTATCTAGTTTTTCTCTCTGATCGCTCACTGAGGGTGATGCTAGATGGCTCTCCGTCTTCTAACTTTTCCACTAATGCCAGTGTTTCCCAAGCTTCAGTTCTTTCCCCCACTCTTTTCCTCTTGTATATTAATGACCTTCATTTACTGGAAATCCTATCCATAGTTTTGCCGATGATAGCACATTGCATTCCACTTTCCATTTTGAGAAACCTTGCCCTGCTCAATCAGCTTAAACTTCTCGAAAATCTGCTACCAATTCTTTAAATGCGGATCTTCAGGTAATTCTCCAGTGGGACAAAGACAATTTAGTTGATTTCAATCATTCTAAAACTCAGTCTTGTCTTATATCTCGCAAAAAGGATTCTTCTGCTCCTATGCTTATCTTTAGTGACACTCCGATTTCTAGGCAAAATGATATATCTCTTTTGGGGATTACCCTGACTTGTAATCTCTCTTGACACAAGCACATTACAAATATTGCTTCCTCTGCATCTAAAAAACTTGGTTTTCTCTTTTGCTCTCGGCATTACTTTTCTTCCAAACAGCTGCTCACTGTATAAATCGCAAATCCACCCTACCATGGAATATTGTTCCCACACCTGGGATGGTGCCCCCAAAACCTCTCTCAGGCTTCTTGATTCCATTCAGAAGAGGGCAGTTAGGTTAATTAATGATTCATCTCTAACAGTCTCTCCACTCGATGTCTCATAGACGTACTGTTTCTGTTGCTTGCCTCTTCTACAGATATTTCCATGGGCACTGTTATTCTGAGTTGGCTTTATAATTCCCACACTCTCAAAACAGTCCGAACACATGCAGTCACCAGCCAACATCCATTTACTGTCCAACTTCAAACTCACAGAACCAACTTTTCATCTTTCTCGTTTATTCATTCAACTGCTGTTTTCTGGAACAACCTTCCTTCATACGTATTTACTGAAAATTACAGTCTACAGAAGTTCAAGTCCAATATCAACAAATATCTTCTTTCGTCTTCTCAACCTCCAACCCAAGCACGGTACCAAGTACTATAGGTTCTAATACCTCTCGTGTTTGTGGTTTACGTAAAAAAAAAAAAAAAAAAGTCTAGTTTTTCATAAATAGAAGTGTAAATGAAAGCATAAGCACAATAATTATGCCAGCACAGTGGGAAAATAAATTTCATAATTGACAACACCAATGATTGTAAAACTGGAAGGGAAACTAAATTTTATGATGGTGAAGGTTTAAACAATATTTATACAGAATTGAATTTACCAACAAGTTTCATAAAAACACACCTACCTCCATTGTTTTCTTCTCTTCGTGTAGGCTTATATTTTCAATTTCAATGTTTTTGATAATCGGAAAATTTGTACCTAACTGAATATCACGAACCTATTACACAGAGGGTTAATTGAAAGAGTAATATTAATAATGAAGGTCTACACTAAAAAAAAAAAAATAATAATAATAAAACCACTTCTATATAACTAAACATTCAAATCAAGGAATGCAGATAAATTCAATTTACGTGATTATTTGAATTCATTTCAGTTCATATAAATATAACAGATAGTCAAAGGGTCAATGAATGCTGCAGGGATTTTAATGTATTATACATTATAAAAACTATCCTTAAATACATGTTTGTGATACTGGGCTTGAGTTTTTCATCTGTAAAGCTAAATAAAAAGTATTTAAAAAGTCACAACCAGAATTTAAATTTATGATATTAACCAGAAATGAATGAGTTAATTTTTCAACACAAAATTAATTGATGCATCTGCCTAATTAACTAACTGACATTGCAAACTGGGACATAAGCACATCAACAGCAGCTGAAACAGTAACATAACAGATTCCCACATTTTTATTATGTAAGGGTTGATAAAGGAGAAGCCTATGTCACAATCAAATAATTATTTGCTGATTCTTCTGAGAGAAAAATATAAATAAGAGAGATAAATAAAAATGCATGTCACTGAAATGGAATTCACTGATTAAGTAAAGTAATCACTGAACACTGATTGGGAGATTCTACCATCAGGAAAACAGGTAACATTTTTTGCAGTAAAGATAAGTGGACCAGAACCAGAGTGTGTTCTTCAGAAACAACGACTGATGTTACCTATGGATTGTCAGATTTTAAGGGAGGTAAAGAGAGCATTATTATTTGTGTGGAATAAAATGATATTAAACATACAGGACCTGAACATTTGTTCGATAAATATAAAACCATGCTGAAAAAATGCAGCATGGTTCACCTCAAGAATGTGCATTTGTCTGCAATTCTGCCCGGGCACGATAGGAGGGATTATATGCTAAAAACCTTGTGGATAATTCAAAACTTGGGGGCACCTTCAGGCTGTGCTGTATGGTCCCCTCCCCCAGTGTGTCCTGCACTCGTAGGCAGAAGGAATTTATTCTGAAGAGATGGTATTCATTTGAACAAAGGTTGTGCACGGATTTTTTGCCAGTATCATTGAGGATACCTTAAGGGTTCAGGGAAACTGCTGGTTACTAAAATAGATCCATGTTTATCTGATGTTATGGGTCAAAGTAATGCTTGCACTCACCTCAATTCTTGTTTGCTGCTGCAACAGCTGATATTGGCAAGTTGTTCTGAGGACAGCAACATTTCAAATGAGCAAGAAGATAAAAACTAAGGAAACAAGCCTAAATAACTTCAAAGGGTATGTCAGAGTAGTAAACTATAGAAGAAAACTTAGGCTTAACTGTGTCTGCAGTAATGTCAGGAGTGTTGTCAATAAAATGGCTGAATTTGAAATTCTAGTTAGGACAACTAATGTGGTGGCTAACAGAAATGTGGTGCCACCCAGAAATTGGGGATGATGAGTTACATAACAGTATGTATAATGGATTTAGGAAAGGTAATGAAGATACAGGCTGTGGGCTCATGCTTTTCTTATCAAAAGCATGCCTGAGCATTAAAAGACCATTTGCTTAGTCTGATGTTATGTCTGCCAGCACAATCTGTGGTGTAAGTTAGTTGTAAGCAAAAGGTATAACAAGAATGGAAGTAATCTATAGACCAGAAGAGTGCGAAGATTATGACGAGTGTTTCTACATGAAGATTTAATGGGCAAACAAGCACAAATGTCTTATTATGGGTAACTTCAATCTGCACTAGACTGATTGGAATGCATGGGGAGAAAATTTTTTTAAAAAACTAGATTATTATTTACACCCATCATATTAGAGAAAATACTAGGTTTGAGAATATTCCTGACCTAATCAATACTCACAAATCACAGGGCTTAAAGTACAAGAAACACTGTCAGGTAGTTATCACAAAATTTCCATTTGGAAGATGAAGAAAGCTGTTGCAGTAGTTAAACATAAAGAATGCATTTTAAATTCAGAAAAGGGCACTTGGAAAGTTTAAGGCATTATATAGCATTATTAATTAGGCAGAATGCAAAATGAGGATGAATGCATTTAAATTATGGAATACCTTTAAAGCAAAAATCACAGAAGCCATGAACACAGACATACCATTAAGAAAATATTTCAGGAAGAGGATGTCAATAATGGATAAAAACAGGGCTGGCCAATCAAATATAGCAGAAAAAGAGAGCATGGGATAGTTACAGAGTGAAAAAATTAATTGAAGCCTACAACAGGTAAAAGTTGATCTGTAATAATCACAGGCTACTCTATCCAAACAAGACTTATACAGCCCACCAGCACTGACCCAAAGTCTTGTATTGTGATTCTAAACAGACTCATTGATGCACTAATCATCCATGGACTCTGTACGAAATTTGCAACTTGCATACAGGTCAGGTACTTCTCCATGTCATTTATTTAATATCTCTTTACTGCCCACCTGCAAGGGATATCAACCAATATCCCTTGCAGGTGGGCTTCCTGGGTTCAAGTAACATCCTCATCTCACCAGATGTTAATGCAAAATCCCACCTTTGGCACTCCTCGGCTACGGATGCACGAGGACAGCTTCTAGAAGACGTTATCCTCAGCAGAAATCTGGCCATCCGTAATCTTCCTACCTACCGCAGCACCATCGGACGATCGAATATCGACGTTACCATAACGACCAATGACATTCTGAATTGGACTACAATACCAGACTGGACTCTCAGCGACCATTGGGTTATTCACTTTAAAAATTACACACAGCCTCTAGCAGTGCCTGATTTCCGAGTGCCAAAGTTAGTGAAGTTTTCCCTGAAGACTGTCGATTGGGAAACATTTGATGAGTCTATCAAACACGACTTTCCTACTCAGGACCCCTCCCAATAACAATGCCACAACCTTAGAAGAATATTGCAATATCATCCAAAGATCAATCATTAAAGCTTCCTATAGATCCGCAAGAAAGAAAGTTCCTTGCCACAGAACTTGTGCATGGTGGTCTGCTGATCTCTTAAAGCTCAGAAAGGAAGTTCACCAAGTACGTAAAAACTACCAGAACCACAGAGACTGGCCTGCCCTGCCCCAGATGTAGCCCAGCTCCATAGAGAGTACATAAATAAGAAAAATATATATCCTAAGGCAATCGCTCCAGGAAAAGGGAAACTTGGTACAGTTTAGTGCTTGAAACGGGTAACTCAAACCCATGGGGACTACTTTATAAAACTGCACAGGATGAAAGCTTTACATCAGACGTCTTTGGAACTATACAAATAGATCAGATCGAAACTACCAACTGGACTGAATCAGTAAATGCAATAATAAGCTTTTCCCCGATGACAACCCCCTAGACGATTTCCCTCAACACAAGCTGAACCATTTACAAGTCAAGAACTTGGTGCTGCCCTTAAAAATGTAAATGTCAAAAAATGCCTTGGAGTGGATCTGATTGAGTATGCCTTTGTAATTAGATACCACAAGCTAAAGACTGAACATCTGCTCTTACTATACAACAAATGCCTACACCAATCAAGGTTCCCTCAACCTTAGAAGGTAGCACTGCTATGCCTAATTGCCAAGCCTAACAAACCAACAACTGATCCTAGATCCTACAGGCCTATTGCCAAACCTGGAGAAAACTTTGGAGTGACTTATGGCCCTCCGTATCACCAATCTATTTCTTTTTAATAATCTGATCTCTCCAGCTCAATATGGCTTTACCCAGGGCAGGTCATATGAAGATGTCCTCACTGACCTGATCCTGCACCTGGAAACATCACAAAGTATGAATTAGACCTTTTCATCGACTTCGAGGAGGCCTTTGACAACGTTTGGTGGGAAAGTGCATTGGAACGCCTTCGAGCAGCTGAATGTCCACATAACCTCTACTGGCTCTTCAGGAGTTATTTTTCTGAACGATCTATACCAGTAAAATCAAAGCACCTCAAAGTCCAAAGATCAATCCACCGGGTTTGCCCTCATGGCTCGGTTTTGGGGGCCCCTGGTTTGGAATATGGTATTGCAAAGCTGGCTTAACAACACCTTTGAAAAAAAACCAAAATCACTGCATTTGCTGACGATCTTACTACTGTCGTCACTGGACACTCCAGAGCAGCACTAGAATCAACAGCACAGTGGGTCCTCAATAACCTCACCACCTGGACAATGCTTAACAAACTTCAGATAAATCCTACCAAATCCAAAATGATGGTTTTTAAAACCAGGCTTGATCTGTGAAAGGCCCCCCCCCCAAGTCAAAATCAACAGAATCCAAATACCTATTACTGACCAAACCAAAGTCCTTGTGGGAGGAATGATAGCCAGTGGTAATCATTCCTTCCACATCTCCAGCATCTCAGTACAAAGACCAAGAAGTTCACAGCCTCCATCGTAAGAATATCCAGGAAAGAGTGAGGACTATCAAACCATACACTGATGCTCTACTACAAGGCCGTTTTTCTCCCAATTGTCTCCTTCGCAGCTGGGGATTGGTTTCATCAGGATGCTATCATCAAAATGAGAGAGAGAGAGAGAGAGAGAGAGAGAGAGAAACTCAATTCAAATCAGAGAGGAATGCTTTTGGCAACCCATCAGGTCTGTCGTACAGTCTCCACAGCTGCAATCCAAGTGATAGCAGGCACCCTTCCATTAGACTTATACATAATCTATAGAGGTCTTTGCTACTGACTTAGGAAAGTCATTCCTGCCTTTATCCTTGACATAGAACTATCCTTAAATACAGATGTTAAAAGAGAGAAAGCTCGATGCTTAAATGAGCTTATTAATGTGTGGTAGACCAGATGGGGCACCTCAGCTGTGGAGGTGGTGACCAGAAATTTTCTACCAGATGTGACCTTTGTGATGCCCAAAAAGAATAGGATCTGGTTCTCCCTCAGTCTTGAATGCTCATTCCTTATAACTGGGCATGGATCACTTAACAAAAAACTTCATCAATTTGGGCTTATAAATACTAACTTATACTGCTGTGGACAGAGCAAAAATTAGCACCACTTAATATTTGAATGTGTCCAGTATCAAGAATACAGAGACTGCCTCAAGAGCAAGAACCCTGATTTCTCCCCAGACCTGGTCCATCAACTTATCAGCACCTCAACTTACCTCGCTGCCTTCCAAGCCTTCGCCGTAGACGTCTTTGCCCAGTGGAAGTCACTGATTGCAAACTATCAACAAACTAACTCCAACTAAACCTCTCTTTCTTCGTTTCTTTCTTTTTTATATATATAAATGCACTATGAGAACGTTTTCCCCCTTCTTCTGTGTTTTATTTATCTATTACTATATAGATAAATTTTTCCCCCATCATCTTTTTTTTCCCTCTTCATGTTTTTATTTTATTATTTATTTTTTCTTTCTTTCTTCCTCTTTCTTTTTTTTTCCCTTCTTCCTCTACCGTTATTTTCCCTCTTAATCTTTTTTTTTTTTTTTTCCAAAATTATTTTATTTATTTTTTTATTATAAATACACCACAGGAACTTTTTTTATTATTATTATTTTTTTTTTCTTCCCTGGAGTGGGCCTCTGAGGAATTTGGCCCACCTTTTGGCAACATCAGGTGGGTCAGAGTCTCGAATTGAGACACTATGAACCCAACTGGGACTGTCCCACCTTCCCGTGGTGTGGACAAGTACCCAGAATCATCTGTCCAGGTGACTGATACTTCTGGGTAGCCAAGTAGCTAGACATAACAGAACACACATAATATACACAAATCTCCATAACTGGCCTGTTGGTAGTGATACTGTTCTTCATAGAAATATGAGGCAGAGCTGAACCAACATTCTAGGAGCCGCCCTTTACAAAAACACATGTCCACATGTAATATATCATAAATAAGGTTAGGGAGACCAAGGCTGCATACGAGAAAATACTGGCTAAAGTAGCAAAGAATGGGAACAAGAAATTTTCCATGCATGTGAATACAATGAAGAAGAAAGTAAATCAGAAATCATACCCTTGTGCACTAGTCTCTAAGATTTTCCCATGTGCACTTGTGCACATGGGAAAATCTTAGATAAAACAGCTGATGTTGCAGAGATGACTTCAATAGGTACTTTATATCTGTATTTACTGAAGAAAGACCCCTTATGCTGAGGAAGGGCTGTATGAGGATTCAGCCATATGAAATTAGTGATTTTGAAATTAAAGATGACCGTTTATTAGAAAAACTTTTCAGCATAAAGACAAGTAAGGCTCCTGGAGTTGATGGCATACATCCATTAATTTTGAGGGAGGCTACCAGAGAGTGTACTGAATGACTGAGTTTAATTATTAGGACATCTCTTGACTTGGGAGAGATTTATTAGTGGAGTTCCTCAGGGTTCAGTGTTGGGTCCGTTGTTGTTTTCGGTGTTTATGAATGATATTGATGATGGGATATCAAGTTTAATGTCCAAGTTTGCAGATGATACAAAGATTGGCAGGGTTGTTAAGGACACCACTGACGCTATGCTGCTGCAACAGGATCTGGAAAGGTTGAACAGATGGGCTGAGAGGTGGCAAATGAAGTTTAACATTGACAAATGTAAAGTACTACATATGGGAAACAGTAACCCCAGAGCAACGTATCAACTCTGCGGTACTACACTGACAGTGGTGGAGAATGAAAAGGACCTGGGGGTAATTGTGCAGGCATATATGAAGTTCTCTGAGCAGTGCAGACGAGCTGCAAGAGTAGCTCATGGTGTCTTGTCAATGATATACAGGAATTTTTCTAGCAGGGATAAGGAGGTGATTATTCCCTTGTATTAGGCAATGGTTAGGCCACATCTTGAGTACTGTATACAGGTCTGGAGGCCTCATTTCAAGAAGGATGTAGAGCTGCTGGAACGGGTACAGAGAAGGGCAACAAGATTAGTGAATGGAACAAAGGGTTGCTCTTACGAAGAAAGGCTTAAGTTTTGCAAATTACAGAGTCTGGAGACTAGGCACCGGCGAGGTGATCTGATAGAGGTGTATAAGGCTTTGAATGGTTTGAGCATGCTCAATGCCAATGGGATTCTTCATCTTGCTCAGAATAATCAGCTCAGAGGGCATAAATTCAAATTGAGGAAGGACGGATGTCGGATAGATGTGCGGAAATTTGCCTTTGGCCAGCGGGTGGTTGGTTGGTGGAACCGACTTCCATCACTTGTTGTTGAAGTTGATAGCCTAAACAAATTTAAGGCTCAGCTGGACAGGTATTTCGAGCGAACAGAGGGATGAAATGGGGAGTGGTGTGTTTTTTTTTTTTTTTTTTTGGCTGATGCTGAATAAGCTTGCTTTCTTGCATCATATGCCTCTACTAATGCTAATTCCTTTGGACTGGAGAAGTACCAATATATTGCCAACACATAAAAAAGGTTCTAAGAGCAAAGTTGGTAACTACAGACCAGTTAGTCTGACTTCAGTGGTTGGGAAAATTTTAGAGGCAATGATTAAGAGTGCAATCCAGGGACATTTAGAGAGATATGACATTCTGAAGGACACACACAACATGTTTAACTAACTTAGTAGAATATTCTGACACAGTTAGTCATGAGCAGGATGTAGGAGAAAAATTCTGACAGTTTATTTAGATTTTAGCAAAGCTTTTGACTCAGTCCTTCATGAGTGATTACTGTGCATGCTAAAAGGACAGAATTCACAGGATATCTGGTTCCTAAGCAACGAGATGCTGTCACCCCTCTCGCTAGTGGACAAACCCACCGCTTGGCAGGTATATAGGTACACTGCATTCACATAGACAGTAATTTGATGTCAGTATGGATAAACATCATGAGTTAACAGACTTTGACAGCAGTATGATAGTGGGTGTCAGATGCATGGGCCACTACATCGCGGAGGTTGTACAGAAATTATGCACTATACCTGTTCAACAATATCAAGAATGTAAAGCAAAACTTTACTTGACACTCTTGATACTGTTGTATCTAGATGCATCTCTGAACAGTCCAGGTTACTTGTCCACCCTTACAGACCATCTGCATCCCTTCATGGTCATCGTGCACCCACAGTGCAATGGACTCTTCCAGCAAGACAATGCACCTCACCACAGAGCCATGTTGACATGAGCATGGTTTGAAGAGCATTCTGCAGATTTTATCACCATGGAATGGCCTCTCTATTCAGAGACATGAACCCTGCAGAGCATCTTTTGGATGCTGTGGAAAGATCCGTTCAAGCTTTGGATCCTCCATCCAGGAATGAGACAGAATTATGGACAGCGGTGCAGCAAGCATGGATGGATGGAAATACCTGTGGAACGCTTTCTTGAACTAGTGGACTCAATACCTCACTGTGTGACTGCCTTTATTCTGGGTAGATATCCCACGATTTCTGTCCACTCAGTGTAAGCTGGAACATTTCAGGATTATTGGAGAGATTCTAAGATGGACTGCTCTGTGGCTGAAGGGTAGAAGGTAGAAGTTTGTGATTAATAGATATTCAGACTGGTGCAATGTTTGAAGCGGAGTCCCAAAAGGATTGGTTCTTGGACCACTGTTGTTTCTGATTTTCATAACATTGTCGACAAAGGGACAGAAGGCATGATGTCAAAATTTGCAGATAACAAAGACTGGTAGAGTTGTTAATGATGTACCAAGCAGTGCTCCTTCGGGATGACTTGAACAGAAAAGCGGGAGCCGTGTTTTAATGCAGCAAAGTATAAGGTCTTACACTTGGGGAACAGCAACCTCAAAATAAATTGGTCGGGTTGAATTAAAAACAGTAGAGGAAGAAAAGAATCTGGGAGTTTTAATATGGCACACGTGAGCAGTGTAAACAGGCAGCCAGGAAAGCCACAGTGTCCTGTCAATAGATAGAAGATTCTAATCCCACCGTATAGGGCAATTGTAATTTGGAATACTGTGTTCAAGTATGGAGACCACATCCGAAAAAAGACAGTTTCTAGAAAGAGGGGCAGTTTCTTCAAAGATTGGCAACTTGCATGGCAAGTTCGGCAAAAGGGCTACTGTATGAGGAAAAACTCCATTATGAGGGGCTACAGAGCTTAGTAACCAGGCACCTCAGAGGTGACCTAATTGAGGTTTATAAGGCTCTGAGGGGTTAGTAAAATGAATGAAGGTGAATTTTCACTGTTACAAAGAATTTCAGAACTAGGGACATTAAATTCAAATTCAGGGGAAGAGGTTTAGACTAAACTGTAGGAAGTGTTCTTTTAGCTAGTGAGTCATTTATTGCTGGAATAAGTTTCCTTTGCAGATAGTTGAGACTGACAGTCTGAATATTTCAACAGAATAGTTACCTATGTGAGGAGGGAAGCACAATTTGAATTGCATTCTCTTCCCACCTTCCTCCAGTGCAGCAAAAGCCTGTGGCTTCCTTGCAGTATATGGTGAATACTATTAGTCTTAAAGTGGAACCTCATTTTTGAACTTATATTACTCATCTTCAATTCATTAATAAAATATTTTTTTGAAAATTTGACTTTATTGAAAGATATTTGATTATGCATTCTAATAAATGTTAGGAATTAGTACTATAATTATAAGCTTACTATTTAAAAAAAAAATAAATATGCATATGCAAGGCAGTACTTTAAATCTTAGACTTCATTTACACTGTACTATGTTGCCTGTTGTGGAGGATTTTGTTGTTGTTATTGGAGGTTTTACAATGCAACAACACCTAAAGGTCATTATGCATCGAGGAGGATTTTAAAGACTGCTGTGAAGTAACACTATATGCTTACTAAGACGAGCTTGTCTCTTCTGCTAAGTTCAGTCTTTTCAAATTTCAACTTTCAAATAACCATAGTCAAAAGCTGTGTAAATCCATAAAGGTAGCAAAGCATATATTGCCACTTTTTAGCATTAGCATTAGTAGAGGCATTTGATGCAAGAAAGCAAGCTTATGCAGCATCAGCCCAAAAAAAAAAAAAAAAACCACTCCCACTTCACCCCTCTGTTCGTTCAAAATACCCGTCCAGCTGAGCCTTAAACTTATTTAGGCTATCAACTTCCACGACAAGGGATGGAAGTCTGTTCCACCAACAAACCACCCGCTGGCTAAAGGCAAATTTCCACACGTCTATCCTACATCTGTCTTTCCTCAATTTGAATTTATGCCCTCTCAGGTGATTATTCTGAGCGAGAGGAAGAATCCCATCAGCATTGAGCATGCTCAAACCATTCAATGCTTTATACACCTCTATCCGATCACCTCGCTGGTGCCTAGTCTCCAGACACTGTAATTTGCAAATCTTAAGCCTTTCTTCGTAAGAGCACCGCTTTGTTCCATTCACTAATCTTGTTGCCCTTCTCTGTACTCGTTCCAGCAGCTCTACATCCTTCTTGAAATGAGGCCTCCAGGCCTGTATACAGTACTCTAGATGTGGCCTGACCATTGCCTTATACAAGGGAATAATCACCTCCTTATCCCTGCTAGAAAAATTCCTATATATCATTGACAATACACCATGAGCTACTCTTGCAGCCCGTCTGCACTGCTCAGAGAACTTCATATCTGCCTGCACAACCACCCCAGGTCCCTTTCATTCTCTACCACTGTCAGTGTAATACCACAGAGTTGATACGTTGCTCTGGGGTTGCTGTTTCCCATGTGTAGTACTTTACATTTGTCAATGTTAAACTTCATTTGCCACCTCTCAGCCCATCTGCTCAACCTTTCCAGATCCTGTTGCAGCAGCATAGTGTCAGTAGTGTCCTTGATAACCCTGCCTACCTTTGTATCGTCTGCAAACTTCGACATTAAGCTTGATATACCATCATCAATATCATTTATGAATACAGAAAACAATAATGGACCCAACACTGAGCCCTGAGGGACTCCACTAATAACATTAGTCCACGACGAGCAGTGTCCATTGATTACCACTCTCTGTCTTCTCCCCCTCAGCCACCCCTTTACCCACAGCAGCAATTTGCCTCCAATGTTACACTGCTCCAATTTGTGCAGCAGTCTTCCATGTGCAACAGTATCAAAAGCCTTTCTAAGATCCAAGTATATAATATCAAAGTTATTCCCTGCATCCAGTTCCTTTGTGACTGCATCATAGTATCCAATCAAACTGGTCAGGCAAGACCTCCCCTTAACAAAACCATGCTGTGTCCGAGCTACAACTGAAGTCTTGTCTAAATGATCCTGCAGTGCTTCTTTAACTAGTGCCTCCATTAATTTTCCTGGAACAGAAGTTAAACTCACAGGTCTATAATTGCTTGTGTCAGCTTTTGATCCTCCTTTGTGAATTGGGGTCACATTTGCACATCTCCAGTCTATGGGTACCTCCCCTGAGTCCAAGGAAGCTCTCATAATTATGGCTAAGGGTTTGCTTACTTCCTTTGCTGCCTCCTTTAATATAACTGTTTACATAAGTAAAGAACTCTTTGCTGTTTTTCTTTGCATCCCTTGCCAAAGATTTCTCGTAATCTGCCTTTGCCTGCCTAACCTCCTTTTTAACTTGGTTACAGATCAACTTGTATCTATCATAGGCTTCTGTGTCATGTGTTAATTTGTATGTATCCCATGCATGTTTCTTCTCTGCCATATGCCTCATCAGTTCGTCTGACATCCATTTAGGCCTAAACCTTGAACAATATTTCTTAGTTGGTATGTAAAGTCTAGTAGCTTCCAAGATAAGTTCTTTGAATGCTTCCCATTTTGCATTTACTGTTGGTAACATCATCAGTTGGTCCCACTGTATAGAATTTAAATACTGTCTCAGTCCATCGTAGTCGCCTTTACGAAAGCAATAACCCTTCCCTTTACCCCTAATGGTAGTTACCTCTTTGAGTAAACCCCACTTCAGCACACTGTGATCACTGCCACCTAGTGGTTCATTTATCTGCAGATTCTTAATGCATGAAGAATCACTGCTGATAATCAAATCAAGAGTATTCCTCCCTCTAGTTGCCTCCCGAACATGCTGATGTAGAAAACAATCATCCAATAAATCCACAAAAGCCTTGCTAGTGTGTGAGTGACCAGCCCACAAATTCCAGCCAATATCTGGGAAATTAAAATCTCCCATTATAAGACTCTCTGATTTACTGGCCCACTCTATTTCCCTGTACAGTTTCTTATTATACTCATCAGAGTCATTAGGCCTATAGCACACTCCTACTCTCAATTTTGATCTCCCAATGCTTATGTCACACCAAACTGACTCGACACTGCACTGTCCAGCGATGTCCACTGGCTTCACTTCCTTGGATTTTATGTATTTCTTAACTAATAGCATAACCCCTCCTCCCTTCTTATCCAGTCTATCTTTTCTGTAGACGTTGTACTCCCCAAATTCCAGTTCTGCATTCCTTATATCTGTGTGCCACCAAGTCTCTGATATCCCAACAATATCTGCCTTTGATGTTTTGAGCAATACTTCAAATTCATCAAATTTATTTACTAAACTCCTAGCATTGGTGTACACGCAAGTATACATGCACCTATTTCTATTCTTAGCTACCCTAACACAACCCATGTGTTTACTTGTACCACAATGACTCCCAGCAGTCTCTGAAATATCCTGAATCTTGTTTTTCAGGGTTCTGCTCATTCCAATAGAAGCAGTGCAAGAATCTCTTTCACCTCTGCCAGTGGCTACTGTTAATCTATTTGTCTTTGTATCCCCCCCAAGCTAGCAGTTTTCCGACCCACCTAACACTGCCCTCGATAGCATCAGCAAATATTCTTGCACCCTTTCTATTTAAGTGTATCCCATCCCTGTAGAAGCAATCCCTCCAGGGCTTTCCAGGGCCGAATTGATCGACAAGGCTCTCATCATATACTCCCTCCTATCGTGTCTGGGCAGAATTGCAGACACTTTCAAATTCTTTTACCAACAGTAGTTTTGTCTAATCTAATGCATTAATTATTCTTATAAAAAATATTCATGAAATATTTCATACTCTTCAAAAACACCTTCAAAATTATCAATAATAAAGAATGCAGAGTATTATAAATAAAACAGAATGAAAATGGATTTTATATAATTTACTGTTCCTGCATGATAACAGAATGATCAAGAATTATTACTGATTTTCCCTTCACTATTTTTAGCAACTCGCTAAAATCAGACCATCCGTGCCCATATCCAGACATACTTACCTAGTCACAAGGGTGGATTTCGTGAAAAGTATGACATAATAATTACCCCAATGGATCTTTCATGTTCTTGTATGGAAGAGATAGGTGAGGCAACAGTTTAGCAAATGATCAGTTTTCACAGTTTGGGTCTGCCTGCTGATATGGTTATAGATAATGATTACCAAGCTAGCAACCAATGTAAAGAGTTACAGAAAAGTTTTTGATAGCATCAAGAGGCACTGTTAGTGACCTTTTACTGAAACACATACAAACATCATATGATAAACCAAATTAATTGGTGTATCACTTGAATAACTGATGCACTTGACAAAAATCATTAGTGTACCAAAATATTTAACAACTTACTGTGTTTGCTTAATTCTAACTCTCACCAATAAGGACTTTTTCATACAGTCATATATTAGTCCTCAGTTTAGTTTTGCAGTTGTATTGGCTTAGACAAATACCACCACAGTAAATAAGTAAAAATGCAGATACAGTAATCAAAAAAAAATATGTATACATATATTTTTTTAAAATTAAAATACAAGAGAGTGGTAAGCTCCCTTCAACCACAATGGCGAGAGCAGTAAGCTCCCTTCAACCATGCTCATGAAACGCGCCTACTTCAACATAGATCTCCAAACCTTGAAAGTGGATTGGTTACCTCCACCTCGAACTACAGAGGGCTGGCTTCAACAAATCCAGACTCATGAAGGAGCTCAGAGGTTTGATTTCCCCATCAGCATTCTCAAGGCTAATTCACACTCTTTGCTGCCAGGCCAACCATGTGTCCGACACTTACCACTCTCGCCAGCAATGCAAGTTCCTTAACCTAATCAGAGAGACTCACTCTTCAAGAACACATATGCACCCTACTGACCTCTGATTGGACCGATCTTCTCGCCTCCGGTATGAAGTTCGTCATTCTACCGTCGAGACCACCAATCACACAAGTTGCCACGGGAGTGGAGGCATCCTTAGCCCACCTCCCTGAAGAGACTGCTAATGACATCCGTTTTAGGACGGCTTCTGTTCTTCAGCAAGGGTGGCCTGCTAACCCCACCCTCAGCTGCCGACAACACGCTGCTCTTAACTCCATCAAGAAAGACGACACCATCATCATCCTTCCTGCTGACAAGGGACACCGCACAGTTGTATTGGATCGTTCAAAGTATTTGAACAAGGCTCTCACCCTGCTGCTTGATCATAATGTCTACGAACCTGTAAGTGACCCACCCATCAAGGTCTCGGGGTGACTAGAGTCAAAGGTTAACAAGTTGGTTCAAATTGGGGAAGATCTCAAGGTCGACGGATTGGCAGTTGCATGCCACAGGCTGCCAGCTCCCGCAATTTTACGGCCTGCCAAAGGTGCATAAGTCAGGTGTCCCTCTCTGGCTCATTGTCTCCTGTTGCAATTCGCCAATCTACGAGCTATCAAAACACGTTGCCTGTCTCCTAACGACCCTAGTGGGAAATACTGTCCACACCGTCTCTAACAGCAAGGAGTTCCTTCGTCTCATCATGGTGTCCTTTGAGGTTATCTCCCTATTTACCTCCATTCCAGTCCAATAGGCTGTTGTATGTGCCAGAACAGCTTTTAGAGAATGACCCCAGCCTATAGGATAGAACATTACTACAGAAGATATCTGTGCTGCTCTTAAACTGTGTTTGTCAGGCAGTGTCATCAGATTTGGCAATTCTTTCTACAAACAGATACACGGCACGGTTATGGGTGCCCTGTCAGCTCTGTCATTGCCAACATCGTAATGCAGGAGTTAGAGGAATGCATATTCCTGAAACCACCGGTACCAATACCAATCACCATGTGGTGCAGGTATGTGGATGATATTTTCAACGTCATCCCCGAGGTTCGGATGCACTGCCATTAACCTCAACTCCCTATCCCCCTTCATCCAGTTCACTTTGGAATTGGAAGCAAATGGGACACTTCCTTTCCTAGATGTTTTGGTGAGGCGATTGGGCTCTCATCTGGAACCCTCAGTACACCAGAAACCGTGCTGTGGGCAATTCACGAACTACAGGTCAGCCCATGCCCTTTGTAATCTAAACAGCCCTGCAAGCGCTCTATTCTCTCGAGCTTGGAGCCATTCCAACTAAGAGGAAGCCAGGCACACCGAGGTTTCTAGAGTAAAAGATGACCTCACCAATTGTGGATACCCAGCTCATGTGTTAGACAGATGCTTACTACAAGCATAAGAGCTTGAAACTCATCCGAGGCCCTTGTCCCCTTGCGACAGTTGGTTGCTTTGTTTGAAATTTTACTGCCGCGTTAGCAGCAGTGGCTATTATGTGCAAAGACAACTCGGCGCAGTGACTGTGTACCTACTGCTTATATTTTGTATTACCCGGGAGTCTCAGACCAGATTTCTAAGATCCTGCACGGGTACCGCATGAAATACATACAACTGCCTGGTAGGAATCTATGATCTCTGGTCTCGAGATTAAAAACTTCCATCGCCCCTCTATTACGCAGCAGTATTGTATACCGGATTACTTGCCACGATTGTGGCAGCTGCTATGTAGGGGGAAGCTCTAGACGTTTTCAGGACTGCCCTGCAGAACACGACAGGTCCATCCGCCTGGGTGATTCTGAGAACTCTGCAATCGCAGAACAATTTTGGTCAATTCATCATGACCTCAACCCCAGGCGCAATAGTGAGGTGATCAACCAATCTTGACACTACTATCACCACCTATGGTTAGAGTTCCTAAATATATCCAGCTGTCACAGAGTTTTAAATTACAGTAGAGGTAAAAGACTATATCCAATTTTGGAGTCAGTAGTTCTGAAACATGACAAACACTGGCAGCAATCCTATATGCACGCCACGCACCAACAACAATTGCCTGATCTGGCCTAATGAATGACTGAACACTCTCACAGTCATCTGATAATGCATAGCATATTTAGTATAATTTATTCCATTCCTAACGTTTTATGTTATGTTTGCATTTCAGTATGTATGTACGTATCTTTCTTGCTGAGGAAGTGGTTCTTTACCCCGAAAGCTACTTGTCATATTAAAACTTATTAAATTTATTTTAGTTACTGCTTCCACTGGCTTTGCTGTATTCTTCTTCTAAACCATGAAACCAATGCCATAGTCCCATTTTCTTTCATTATCTGTAAACAAAAACAACATTCATTTGTGGTTATCCCCCCCCTACACAAATCCCCTTGAATAGTCACTACCTTCAATTACAGAAACCAAAGCTAAAATCTACAGAACGCTACAGACCATGACTCTAAGCTTAATAAACCTGAACGTCCCCTTGAATAGTCACTACCTTCAATTACAGAAACCAAAGCTAAAATCTGTAGAATGCTACAGACCATGACTCTAAGCTTAATAAACCTGAACGTTTCAGAAAAACTCTTTCTATGGTTTGAGAAAAGCACAAGATAATATTTAAAAGTTTGAATGCTGCATTTTTCCATTAAATAGTTTATACATGCAATAAAATACTTTTCAAATCCATTATTTCCAAAATCTTGATTAATAGTTTCCTTTCAAGTGTATAAATAAATAAACATATATAGCTTTTGAAAAAGCAATTACTAATTCAATAAAAGAAAAAAGAAAGTAAGATATTATGGGAACTTCTCAACCTTCCTAGCAAAGTTAATTTAAAATTAATCGTAGAAGCTGCTAAAAGTTTCATACCTATCAAGAAATATTGTACAAAGGTTTAGGCCTAAATGGTTGTCAACTGAACCAATGAGACTCGTGGCAGAGAAGAAAAATGCATGGGATGCATATAAATTATCAGGTGACACAGAGGCCTATGGCAGATATCAGTAGCCTGGAATCAAGCCACAAAGGAAGTTAGGCAGGCGAAGGCAGATTACGAGAAATCTTTGGCAAAGGATGATAAGAAAAACAGCAAGGATTTCTTTACTTATAAACTCTAAAAGGAAGGGGATGAATCTTATTGGTCCACTTGATATTGATGGTTCAACGGTTGATAATCTTGCTCAAATAACAAACTGAATGAGTATTTGCATCTACATTCACACGAGGAGTTAAGGTTTGAAAATGCCAGAAGGTTATCAAATTTTAGCAGGGTGCTTAATGATTTTGTAATTATTGAGAACAAAGTGGAGGAGAAATTGTTGAAGTTAAACATAAGAAAGGCACCTGAGGTGGATGGGATCTATCCAGTTATACTAAAGGAGGCAGCAAAGGAAGTAAGCAAACTCTTAACCATAATTATGAGAGCATCCTTGGACTCAGGGAAGTCCCCACGGACTGAAGATGTGCAAATGTATCCCCAATTCACAAAGGAGGGATCGAAGGGTGACACGAGTAATTACAGACCAGTTAGTTTAACTTCTGTTCCGGGTAACGTAATGGAGTCACTGGTTAAAGATGAATCTAGACAAGACTGCAGCAATAATTCAGACACAGCATGTTTGTTAAGGGAAAGTCTTGTCTGACAAATTTGATTGGATATTATGATGTGGTTACAAAGGAACTGGATGCAAAAAATAATTTTGATATCATATACTTGGATTTCAGGAAAGCTTTTGACACTGTTGAGCATGGAAGACTACTGTATAAATTGGAGCAGTATGGTATTTGCTACAATGGATAAAGGGATGGTTCAGTGGGAGAAGACAGAAGGTGGTAATCAATGGGTGCTGCTCTTCACGGACTAATGTTATTAGTGGAGTCCCACAGGGTTCGGTGTTGGGTCCACTGTTGTTTTGTTTATTTATCAATGATATTGATGAAGGTATATCAGGCTTAGTGTCAAAGTTTGCAGATGATACAAAGGTTGACAGGGTTGTTAATGACAGTAATGACAATGTGCTGAGAAGTGGCAACTGAAGTTTAACATAGACAAATATATATGGTTAGAAGTAACCCCAGAGAAACGTACCAACTGTGTGGTACTACACTTAAGGTTTTTTTTTTTTTTTTTTAGGAGCATTAGCAACTAAGGCCATATTGCTCCAGAGATATGCAGTGGTCATTCCCTGACCTTTTCGCTTCCTCCGTATTTGGTGGTCACGGGCTTGAACCCCGGTCTAATCAAGAAGTGTCTGCTACGCACTGCTTCTCCTGCCCACCTGGCTACGTAAGCACCACACACACACACACACACACGTAAGGTGGTACGAAGAGAGGCTTAAGTTCTTCAAATTGCAGTGGCTGGAGACTAGGCATCTGCGAGGTGATCTGATTGAGGTGTATAAGGCCTTGAATGGGTTGAGCACGCTGAATTCTGATGGGATTCTTCCACTTGTTCAGATTACGAACCTAAGGGGGCATAAATTCAAATTGAGGAAAGACAGATGTAGAATAGATGTGTGGAAATTTGCCTTTAGCTAGCGGGTGGTTAATTGCTGGAACAAACTTCCATCTGTCGTTGTGGAAGTTGATAGATTAAATAAATTTAAGGAGGAACTGGACAAACATTTAGAGGGAATTGTTGTGTAAATTTTTAAAAATTTTTTATTTTATTTTATTTTTTTGGTTGATGCTGCATAAGCTCATACACTTGCTTTCTTGCATCACATGCCACTACTACTACTACACAAAGGTTCTTTTGGATTTTAGTCTTATCAATGCATATTTATAGACAAATGTAGGCCTCCACATAAAAGGGGCAGTCAATAAGTAATTACCCTCACCTATAAATATTTGAATTAGGAACTTGAAACTTGGCTGGCAATTTCTGGCTAATTACTATAACTAGTTTCATCAGACTGAAATCGCTGATCCCATAATGGTTTCTTCAATTTAGTGAATGAGGAAGAAGTCTGAAGGCGAGAGGTCAGAAGAATTTTCAAAACCACACTTGACTACAAAGCCCACTGTGAGAGTAGCCATGTGAGCAAGAACACAGTCCGATAAGAGGCAGATACCTCTGAATAGCTTCCCTACATCTCTTTAAACTTGATAGCCTCTCTTAACTTTCCCAAGAGGGTTCTGTAGTACTTTCCAGTGATGTTGTTGCCTTTTGGAAGGTAATCTGTAAGGATGATACCTTTAGAGTCCCAGAAAACAGATATGACCTAGCTGGCAGACAACTGAACCTTGGCTCTTCTGGGGGATTGGTGAAGATGAATACTATCATTGTTTGCTCATCTGTTTAGTTTCTGGGTCACAGTGATGTCCTCAGAATTCTACCACTGTTATAATTCAGTAAAAATAATCATCAACATTCTAATCATCATCATTCATGATGATGATTAGAAGGCTCTAATAACTGTACAGAACATGCTCTCCTGTGGAACTTTTGGGGTGTCAATCTCGGAACCCACTCCACTGCCACCTTATTACATGTGCAGGAAGTCTTGCATTATCATGCAAATAGACCCATGGTTGATGTTCACTTCATTGCTATAAAATTAATAGTCACACATCTATCTTCAATGACTAGCTGCTGCACTAGTCATAATGGCAGGGACTGTGGCTGAGATGGGTCTTTCTTCTCTTGGGCATCACGCAGACTGCTAAACCATCATTTCCAATTGCCTGACACCTGAACCATCATTTCCAATTTTTCAGTCTTATATGATGGATAATCCTCCTCATATATGGCTTTCATCTCTTCGAGGATTTATTTTGCTTCTTTGTCTTGTAGCTGAATCAATTTTATAAAGGATCAGACCTCACCTTCTCCAGGATATAACCTGTCACTGTATTTATGGCTCTAGTTCAGTAACAGATGGATCTAGAACGACAAACAAATTAACTTATGAGACTTAGCAGTGTTGAATCCAGAGGGGTGAGTTTCCCCCCCCCCCCCTGTGGAAAATAGTAATTTTTATTTTATAAAACATGAATTCAATAAATTTATGTCAAATAAACAACACGAAAAATCACGTCAACTAAGTGTGGTACTTCTTAGTCGGTAGACGGCAAAAATAAATCACTAAAATTCAAGACATGAAAATTTCAAAATAATTAAATGGGCAATATTTCTGGCTGCACAAATTGTAACTAAACACCACTATTTCAAGTGTCCACATTTTTGTTTTATGGTTCCCTTTATTTTCACACAAACCATCCCTTGATAGTTTCACGCAAACGGTCTGCTTGTGACTAATTCTTTGTTTGTATATCACAAACAAGATTGCAGGCCGCGAATATGTTCGCCTGAATTGGTTCCTGACAGATGCTATTGTAATTGTAATTATAAAGAGTCTCGCGGCTTTCAGGGGTGTCTGCAGCCACTAATTCAATTGTCAGCAGTTCGCTTTATGATTTTCACATTCTTTTTTTTTTCCTTTTTTCACAGCAAGAGTCTACTTATGGCTAATTCTTCCTTTGTATACCGAAAACGAGACGGTTTGGTTGCAGCCTATAAACAATACATTTTATAACCTTTTTATTATATATGCATCTGTACTGCAATATTGCAAGATAAGCTGAGGATCCGGAGTTATCAGAAAAATTAATGATTCATTGATACACATGCAAAGAAAATGCAAGGAAGAATAATATTATTACAATAGAGTACTTGCATGTTTGATTATAATTCGGGGTTTTTTTTTTTTTTTTGCAAATTTTAATCGGTGATTTTCATATTAAACTGTGATTATTGTCAGTAATGTAGTGAACTGACTATTAGTACTTAGATGTTAAATAATAAATTTTCTCCTTTTCTTTCCTATTTTGTTTTCTCATATTCTCATAAAATTCATAAATATGCATAATCTGTATATTTATATTTATACAAAAAATATCGGTTTTTCGGTACTAATTTAAAAAATAATTGTTCATAATTTAATCACATAAAGGTTATAAAATAATCATTATGTGATTATGATGCCGTTATCTCTACTAGCAAATATTCGATAAAATTGATAGGACACCATGCAACATTGCAACCTGCCAACAATTCTCGGATAACTTCCTGTCTAACCAATTCGTAACTCCAAGTCCCATTCCTCCACTACTGGCTTTAGTTCAACTCCACCAAGTGTATAAGTTATTTTGGGGTTGCTGCTCCCCAGGTGTAAGACCTTGCATTTTGCTGAATTAAAGCACAGTTGCCACTTTTCTGACCATCCCAGAAGTCTATCTATGTCACTCTGAAGTTCTGCTTGGCGGCGATCATTAACTACTCTACTGATCTTTACATCATCTGCTAGTTTAGACCTCATGCCCTCCATCCCTTCATAAATGTCATTTAAGATAATCAAAAACACCAGTGGTCCCAATACTGATTCTTGGGGAACCCCACTTCTTACATTAATCAAATCTTACATTAACCAAATCTGAGGAATAAACAATTATCACAACCCTCTGCCTGGTGCCCTCAAGCCATCGTGCCATCCATCTAAGGATTTTCCCTATGATTCCAGCCTGCTCCAACTTATGTTTGTTTGTTTGTTATTTGGTTTTTAGAAGCATTAGTAACTAAGGCCATATAGCTCCGGGATATGCAGTGGTCATTCCCTGACCTCTCCGCATCCTCCGTATTTGGTGGTGACGGGCTTGAACCCCGGTCTAATCGAGAAGCGTGTGCTACGCACTGCTGCTACTTTCCCACCTGGCTATGGAGGCACCACTCCAACTTATAGAGTAACCACTCATGTGGGACTGATCAAATGCTTTGCTGAAATCCAAATAAACCATGTTGAAATTATTCCCTGGATAAATCCAGCTCATGAGTGACCTATCAAAATGGCTAACCAGATTTGTTAAACATGATTTTCCCTTTACAAAACCATGCTGTGTATCCTACAGAATTCCATTTCCATCTAAATGATCCTGAATTCCACCCTTGATCCTTGTCTCTATGATTTTCCCTACGTCGGTCGGTAATTTCCATTACACTCCTAGAACCGCCTTTATGTTCCAATTTACACCAATCCAACGGGATCTCTCCTGAGTCAAGTGATGCTCTCATAACTAGCCTTTGATAGTGGGTTCAAGTGGCAAGTGAGTTCAATGAACCCACTTGCCACTTAATTTAAGATTATAGGGTATATGCCATCAACCACAGGAGCCTTACTCACCTGTAGGCACAAAAGTTCTCATTAAATAATCATTTGAAATTTCAACATCATTAATTATATTTTTTTCAACTTCACTTCCATAATATCTCATTGACACAAAATATTTTTTTTTATGTAAATATCGATGCAAAGTAACTGTTGAGTTCATCTGCAACTTCAGCTATGTTATCTAATACTATCCCACGTCCATTACATAAGGGTCCAATCTGATTTGTCCTCTTGTTCTTTGCATTTATATACATGAAGAATTCCTTAACTGCACTCTTTGCTTCTTTATTCCTTATCCCCACTCTTTGCACTTTCCCAGACTCAGTAAAGATATTACAGTGAAAATTATACTTCACTTAATAAAATATCTTTCTCCTTCAGAAAATGATGAACATAATTCAACCATGGAAGGCCAACATGGAACAGAACGTCGGTGTTCCGCAAATTCTTTCCAAAATAAGAAATTGCCTGACTCCAATGAGATTTTAAAAGATGAACTTGAGTCAGAAATTAAGGAAATACTTTTAACTATTTTTGCTAAAAAAGTTCAAAGCATAGAAAATATGGACTGAGATCGTCTACAATTATCTCAGTACAATAGTACCAGAATAGAATCTGAAAGGGTGTTTTCTGTCGCTAATCAAATACTGTATGTACCAAAATTAGATCCATTTTAAACGACCATACTATTGATTGCTTGTTTCTTAAGAGCTCACTTTATTCGGACAGGTAGTGTGGAGGCTTAAACATAACTAAACTTTGCAGTAACAATATGCATTTTTTTGTTTTTAGAATAACTGTATTTTACTGATTTTTTTCAGAATATTTATTATTGCAATAAAAGTTTATTTAAAACATGAATTCAAGTAATTGCAGTACTTGTTTTTTTCCTTACTTTATTGCACCTAATTGTGATCAAAATTTATTGAGAAAAACGTTTGTTTTTGGAATACTGGTATCATAAATTAAAAATACCGAAATACCAGTATTAAGATTTTGACGAGTATTGTAAGCTCTAGTAGGTATATATACTTAATATCAAATCTCTAACTTCAATATTTATAATTTATAGATGATGGTAAATACTTATTGACCATCCTTCGTATGTATATCTACATGAGTGAAAAATAACCTGCAACGAGAGTAGCCTGTGCAGATGTAGCTTTTTGCTGCTCCTGGAACAGAGAAGTTTTTTCTGATTTATATCTGTTTTATTAGCTTAACTTGGCATATTAACTTATTTTCTAGAGTAGCTTTATATTCCTATTTAAGATACTTGTTTAAAGTAACTTAGATAGAGATTTTGTAGGTATTACTTAGTATCGGTAAGGGTATCAAATCCACGTGTTGACTGTTCGTAAATTGCCACCATTGTAACGCGATACAAAATATCACGAACTAGATAGCATAAGCTTAATATAGTATAGTATAGTACATAATATTGTCAATTAATCAGTAAAATCTATTAATCTTGTAGAACTTCATTGTCAATTAAATTGTACTTTTAACTATACATATAACGACTTAGGTTACGTAACATAAATAATTAAAAAAATAAATTAATACTAACTTGATACGGAAGTTATATAAAGGGATTTCGTAGATAACACTCGATACTGAAACATAAATATAGCGTTATAACTGTGTTGGGATACAAGTTTAGGGTTTTAATTTTGTACTGAAATTGAAATGTTATTGAAATTAAATCGAAAACATGACTCAAACCAGAGCAGCAAAGCAAAAGGCTCAAGCTAATGGGAGTGCTGTGGCTCAGAGGAGAACTGAGGGGGACAGTTGCCCTCTGAATCACAGCTTTTTAAAATGCACTACTTGCTTGATGTTTGTGGAGCAGTCGGGTACGGGACATGATACTGCCATGGGGGGATGTCTTTGTTTGTGCGCGATGCAAGGAGTGTAAGGAAATCAGGCGACAACTCAGCGTTGTTATGGGCCTATATGAGAGCTTGAAGGACAGGGTGGATGCCCTCGAAGGATTAAAAGTGAGGGGCCCATCAAGCTCTCAGCTGCCCACACCAATGCCAGAGCTTGCACTTGGTCATCGCGCAACACAGCGGCAGCCCCCAAGGCAGAATGCGCTGCTCCCAAAGGAACTAGTAGTTGTTGGTGATTCTATTGTCAGGGAAAAGGGAAAGATGCTTTGTAAAAAGGATAGGTGGAACAGGACCAGGGTATGTCTTCCAGGGGCAAAGGTTGATGATGTTGTAGAGCGGATATCATCTTTTAAGGGCACAAAAGGTGATATAGTTGTACACATTGGCACTAATGATATTAAGAGTATGAGACCAGCGGAATTACTTAACAAGTACAGGTCACTGTTGAAAAAAAGCCATGAATTAGGGTAGAATTTGAAAGTGTCTGCAATTCTGCCAAGACACGATGGGAGGGAGTATATGATGAGAGCCTTGTCGATCAATTCGGCCCTGGAAAGATTGTGCAACGCTCAAGGGGTAGAATTTTTTTCAGCCTGGTCTGTACTTGTTAACAGGAGCGACTGCATCTACAGGGATGGGATACACTTAAATAAAAAGGGTGCAAGAATGTTTGCTGATACCATCAAGGCAGTGTTAGGTGGGTCAGAAAACTGCTAGATTGGGGGGGGATACAAGGACTAATAGATTAACAGTAGCCACTGGCAGAGGTGAAAGTGATTCTTGCACTGCTTCTATTGGAATGAGCAGCAGCCTGGAAAATAAGATGCAGGATATTTCAGAGACTGCTGGGAATCATTTGGGTACAAGTAAACACATGGGTTGTGTTAGGGTAGCTAAGAAAAAGAACAGGTGCATGTATACTTGCGTGTACGCCAATGCTAGGAGTTTAGTAAATAAATTTGATGAATTTGAGGTATTGCTCAAAACATCAAAGGCAGATATTGTTGGGATTTCAGAAACGTGGTGTCACACAGATATAAGGGATGCAGAACTGGAATTTGGGGAGTACAACGTCTATAGAAAGGATAGACAGGATAGGAAGGGAGGAGGGGTTATGCTATTAGTTAAGAAATACATAAAATCCAAGGAAGTGAAGCCAGTCGACATCTCGGGACAGTGCAGTGTCGAGTCAGTTTGGTGTGATATAAGCATTGGGAGATCATAACTGAGAGTAGGAGTGTGCTATAGGCCTAATGACTCTGATGATATAATAAGAAACTGTACAGGGAAATAGAGTGGGCCAGTAAATCAGAGAGTCTTATAATGGGGGATTTTAATTTCCCAGATATTGACTGGAATTTGGGGGCTGGTCACTTACACACTAGCAAGGCTTTTGTGGATTTATTGGATGATTGTTTTCTACATCAGCATGTTCGGAAGGCAACTAGAGGGAGTAATACTCTTGATTTGATTATCAGTAGTGATTCTTCATGCATTAAGAATCTGCAGATAAATGAACCACTAGGTGGCAGTGATCACAGTGTGCTGAAGTTGGATTTACTCAAAGAGGTAACTACCATTAGGGGTAAAGGGAAGGGTTATTGCTTTCGTAAAGGCGACTATGATGGACTGAGACAGTATTTAAATTCTATACAGTGGGACCAACTGATGATGTTACCAACAGCAAATTCAAAATGGGAAGCATTCAAAGAACTTATCTTGGAAGCTACTAGGCTTTACATACCAACTAAGAAATATTGTTCAAGGTTTAGGCCTAAATGGATGTCAGATGAACTAATGAGACATATGGCAGAGAAGAAAAATGTATGGGATACATACAAATTAACACGTGACACAGAAGCCCATGACAGATACAAGTTGATCTGTAACCAAGTTACAAAGGAGGTTAGGCAGGCAAAGGCAGATTACGAGATATCTTTGGCAAGGGATGCAAAGAAAAACAGCAAAGAGTTCTTTACTTATGTAAACTCTAGAAGGAAGGGGATGAATCAGATTGGTCCACTGGATATCGATGGGTCAACTGTTGATGATCCTGCTCAGGTAGCTAACAAACTAAATGAATATTTTGCATCGACATTCACACATGAGGAGTTATTCAGCGAGGGGAATGCCAGAGGTGTATTCAACTCTGGCAGTAAGCTAGAGAATCTTGTAATCTCTGAGAGTAAAGTGGAGGAGAAATTGTTGAAGATAAACACAAGGAAGGCACCTGGGGTGGATGGGATATATTCAGTTATATTAAATGAGGCAGCAAAGGAAGTAAGCAAACCCATAGCCATAATTATGAGAGCTTCCTTGGACTCAGGGGAGGTACCCATGGACTGCAGATGTGCAAATGTGACCCCAATTCACAAAGGAGGATCAAAGGCTGACACAAGTAATTACCTGTGAGTTAAACTTCTGTTCCCGGAAATTAATGGAGGCACTGGTTAAAGAAGCACTGCAGGATCATCTAGACAAGACTTCAGTTATAGCTCGGACACAGCATGGTTTTGTTAAGGGGAAGTTTTGGTTTTTTTCTTTTTTTAGGAGCATTAGCAACTAAGGCCATATTGCTCCGGGAATATGCGGTGGTCATTCCCTGACCTTTCCGCATCCTCTGTATTTGGTGGTGACGGGCTCGAACCCCGGTCTAATCAAGAAGCGTGTGCTATGCACTGCTGCTCCTTCCCACCTGGCTACGGAGGCGCCGTTAAGGGGAAGTCTTGCCTGACTAATTTGATTGGATACTATGATGCAGTCACAAAAGAACTGGATGCAGGGAATAACTTTGATATTATATACTTGGATCTTAGAAAGGCTTTTGATACTGTTGCACATGGAAGACTGCTGCACAAATTGGAGCAGTGTGGCATTGGAGGCAAATTGCTGCTGTGGATAAACGGGTGGTTGAGGGGGAGAAGACAGAAAGTGGTAATCAATGGACACTGCTCATCGTGGACTAATGTTATTAGTGGAGTCCCTCAGGGTTCAGTATTGGGTCCATTATTGTTTTCTGTATTTATAAATGATATTGGTGATGGTATATATATCAAGCTTAATGTCCAAATTTGCAGACGATACGAAGGTTGGCAGGGTTGTCAAGGACACTACTGACACTATGCTGCTGCAACAGGATCTGAGAGGTGGCAAATGAAGTTTAACATTGACAAATGTAAAGTACTACATATGGGAAACAGCAACCCCAGAGCAATGTATCAACTCTGTGGTACTACGCTGACAGTGGTAGAGAATGAAAGGGACCTGGGGGTGGTTGTGCAGGCAGATATGAAGTTCTCTGAGCATTGCAAACGGGCTGCAAGAGTAGCTCATGGTGTATTGTCAATGATATATAGGAATTTTTCTAGCAGGGATAAGGAGGTAATTATTCTCCTTGTATAAGGCAATGGTCAGACCACACCTAGAGTACTGTATACAAGCCTGGAGGCCTCATTTCAAGAAGGATGTAGAGCTGCTGGAACGAGTACAGAGAAGGTCAACAAGATTAGTGAATGGAACAAAGGGGTGCTCTTACGAAGAAAGGCTTAAGTTTTGCAAATTACAGTGTCTGGAGACTAGGCACCAGCGAGGTGATCTGATAGAGGTGTATAAAGCCTTGAATGGGTTGAGCATGCTCAATGCTGATGGGATTCTCCCTCTTGTTCAGAATAATCACCTGAGAGGGCATAAATTTAAATTGAGGAAAGACATAAGTAGGATAGATGTGCGGAAATTTGCCTTTAGCCAGCGGGTGGTTGGTTGGTGGAACAGACTTCCATCCCTTGTCGTGGAAGTTGATAGCCTAAATAAGTTTAAGGCTCAGCTGGACAGGTATTTCGAACGAACAGAGGGGTGAAGTGGAAGTGGTTATTTTATTTTATTTTATTATTATTTTTTTTTTATTATTATTTTTTTGGCTGATGCTGCATAAGCTTGCTTTCTTGCATCAAATGCCTCTACTAATGCTAATAAGTGAATGTAGATTTTATCTTAATAAATGAAAGTGAAAGGGTGGGGTTTGACATAAGCCTTGAGAGAAGCTTATGTCAAACCATCAGTGAGTCAGTGTTTATATTACTGGAGAAATGATAATTCAAGCATTGAGAGTCTTCTAACCTCTCCATTGGCTTATGGTGCTTTATTGGCATAAAGATCAGGGTAGGTGCCTATGGACTGGAGATATGGAAATGTATTCCCAATTCATACAGGTGGGATCATAATATGAAATAATTACAAACCCGTAGGTCTGACTCTGTTCAAGAGAACATAATGAAGTCAATGATTATGATTATTATTATTAGCCATATGGTGCAAGAAAGCCTGAGGCTTATGCTGCACCAGCCAAAAAAAATTCCCAAGTACCCTGAGAGAGAGAGAGAGAGAGAGAGAGAGAGAGAGAGAGAGAGAGAGAGAGAGAGAGAGAGAGAGAGAGAGAGAGAGACAGAGAGTCAGAATTAATTAGAAAGGAATCACCAAGAAAGAGAAGAATGATGATATCCAGCTCAGGACCCTGGGTGTGCCAAGCCCATACTCACCAGATGTAAGCCCCTGGGGTTGAATTTAAAGAAGTAATGCAGGCAAATCGAACAGGATGCAGCTGTACTGTAATCTACGGTTACAGCATGGATTTGTTAAGGGGTAATCTTGTCTGACCAGTCTGATTGGATACCATGACAAATAACAAAAAGTGCATGCAAAAAAATACTTTTGATATCATTCCACATAAAAGACAGCTGTACAAATTGGAGCAGTGTGGCAATATGGACAAAGTACTGCTATGGGAAGGGATAGCTGGGTAGGAGAAGACAAAAGTTATTAATGTGCACTGCTTTTCTTGGATTAATTAGTGAAAATTCCAAGATTTTAGTGCAGGGTCTTCAAACAGGCCTCTGGGGTTGGGAATATTCATAATAACTGCACAATCATACACCAATTGTTATTAAAATTATAAATAGTGTTATGTTATATTAAAATAATGATGTAGATAAATGAAATAAATAGAATGATAAAATTCCACCGGATAAAACTAATTAAAAGGTAACTGTCTGTACAATAAAATATGAAATTTTAAACTGCAAAGAATTATTTACAATAAAACAATGTAGATAAAACACAGGATGATAAAAGCGCTAAAACACCGTAGCTTTCAGAGGCATCCACCTCCTTTTTCAACAGTGAGGTTTATTGTACAGCACATCCTTAAATATCAGCAGGCTCATGGTTCTCAGCATGTGGTTCTACAGGAGCATGGGCAGTATTCTCCTCATGTGAACTGGAACCGGAAATTGCTCGGGAGCGTGCCAGGCAGAACCACTCATCCCATCCAAGAACCACTGCCTTGAAGAGGGGATGAATGCGGATTCCCCTGTCTCCATTAATGGTATTGCTCTCAGAGGAACAAATCTGCTCCAGGCAAAGCTGTTATTGTCGACCGGGCACATAGATTTTGGGACCGCAAATGGCTCGAGAGCTTGCGGATTTGTTCCTCTGCGAGCAATACCATTAATAGAGACAGGGGAATCTGCATTCATCTCCTCTTCGAGGTGGTGGTTCTTGGACGGGATGAGTGGTTCCGCCTGGCACGCTCCCAAGCCATTTTCGGTTCCAGTGCACATGAGGAGAATACTGCCCATGCTCCTGTAGAACCACATGCTGAGAACCATGAGCCTGCTGATATTTAAGGATGTGATGTACGATAAACCTCACTGTTGAAAAAGGAGGCGGATGCCTCTGAAAGCTACAGTGTTTTAGCGCTTTTATCATGCTATGCTGTGTTTTATCTACATTGTTTTATTGTAAATAATTCTTTGCAGTTTAAAATTTCATATTTTATTGTACAGACAGTTACCTTTTTATTAGTTTTATGCGGTGGAATTTTATCATTCTATTTATTTCATTTATCTACATCATTGTTTTAATATAACATAACACTATTTATAATTTTAATAATGGTTGGTGTATGATTGTGCAGTTATTATGAATATTTTAGTGCTGGGCCCAATGTTGTTTTCAGTATTTATTAATGATACTGATGAAGGAATAGAAGCAGTGGTGGGATTCAGCTGGTTCTCGCGAACCTGTTCCTAGAATTTTCCGAGTTCGCCAAACTGGTCCCTAAAGGCCATTCACACTGAATGGCATGCAAGCTACGCTACTTTTTTCACCTTGAAAAGAGGGAGTAAGCTGATAGAGAACCAGTTTTTAAAATTTTTGATTCCCATCACTAAACAGAAGGTTTAACGAACTAGTATGGCAATGAATAATGAATCCCTAGAGAGAGATTAGTGGAACAGCCTACTCAAGGTTTCACACTCTTAAAGTGCTGGGCATAAAATACATCAAAAATGCCACTCATGTTGTGTTTTGGAAATAAAATAGTAGGGTGTCCACAAACACATTCTAAATTTGGGGAAGAAAGCATCTTTCAAGATGGATCTGAAGAGTTTCAATAGGTATGAAAAGTGGACTCAAGCACTTCTATCATATGCTGAAGATCAATCTGCCTCTGCCATTCCACTAATTGAAAAAGCATTAATAGACTAAAGTTCTTGCAGGTAACTGTAATACTTGTAAGAACATAAGGAGATTGCAATCTAACAGATTACTATTACTAGTTTGGCTTCAAAATTGATCCAATTAGCAGAATCAAGATGTTCTTGAAAATCATGAGATGGGGTTTGACATGGGGGAATATCCTATACTGAGAATAGCTTACATTAGTCTTTTATAATACTTTTTTTTTCTTATATTATTATTGACAAATGGTATAGTAGGCACACAATCAAAAAAAGACCAGACAGCTTTCACTATTTAAGCAGCTTCTATTTCTGATTAAACTGTCAGATCCACAAGAATCACAAGGAGACAGATCTGTATTAATCAATAACTGTTATTGTTTTGGGAACAGAGAAATGCTGCAGAATGACACTAACATTTAAGAAGAGTGTCTGCTATATTAGAATTGCCAAGTTCTAGGTACTATAACAAACTATCAATAATTGCTGTATTATTCCTTAAATAGCATTAGCAGTGGCGAATGATGCAAGAAAGTAAGCCTATATACAGCATCAGCCAAAAAAAAAAATAAATAAATAAATAAATAAAATAATAATAATCCTAATTCACCTATCCATTCCCTCCAATAGTTTGTCTTAGTCTTCCTTGAATTTATTTAAGTTATCAACTTCCACAACAACATAGGGAAGTTTGTTCCAGCAATCAACCACCTGCTGGCTAAATGCAAACTTCTGTACATTTATTATGCAACTGTCCTTCAATTTGAATTTGTGTCCTCTCATGTGTAGTCTGAGCAAGAGGAAGAATCCCATCAGCACTGAGCTTGCTCAGTCCATTCAAAGCTTTAAACACCTCAATCAGATCACCTCGTAGGTGTCTAGTCTCCATATGCTGCAATTTTCAGAACTAAAGCCTTTGATAAGAGCATCCCTTTGTTTCGCTTACCAATCTTGTTGCCATTCTCTGTACTTGTTCCAGCAGATCTACATTCTTTCTAAAATGAGGCCTGCAAATCCTGTATGCAGTACTCAAGATAACAGATTTGATATAAGCTACACTTTGTGTACTGTAAAAAAAATAACCTTTTCTCTCTTAAATCTAATTAAGCTCAGTGTCACCACATGTTTACAAGTTAAGTCACAACTAGTATTGCATTTCTGAATGCAAAGAAAATAATGAATTTAAAGTACATCAAATGCAGACATTAAAGGAATATCTAGTATAACTCTCACACAAGAGATGTAGAATCTATGGTTAAGAATCACTGAAAGTATTTAAGAAAGTAGTATTAAAAAGTAAGAGATTACCTCAATAAGAGAATAGTACACCCAAATGACATAGCTTGCTAGCACAATGGAAAACATTGTGAAAACAAAAATAAGAGTCAAGTAGGTTACAGGCCAAAAGAATTCCAATGTGTAGAATGAATAACTACACAAAAACAGAGTGGGCCAGTAAATCAACATGTCTTATCATGGTGGATTTTAACTTCCTAGATACTGACTAGGCTTGTAGGTCACTCAATAACAGAACATTTCCATTTTGACTGAATGACTAAATAAGTTGCTGCTTTTGTGGGTTATTTCCATTAAGAGATTATTGCAATTTAAACCTCTGTTACTCTGCAATAATTACTTTTATAAAGAGAATCAAGTTCTGGACCCTATACCAGTTCTACAGTGTGATACACAATGTTCTTTTCACTTCAAAATACTGTTACTCTGCAATAATTACTTTTATAAAAAGAATCAAGTTCTGGAACCTATACCAGTTCCACAATGATGCACCACGTTCTCTTCAAAGACTTTAAAATCCATACAAGGAATATATGAAAGGTCTCCAGATCTTATTCATTAGGATGCTTTGCAGATTGATCAGCTTCCTCAATGCCACTAATGCCCACATAACTGGAGATTCAATATATCATTATATCTTGATTCAGTTTGCACAATTTCTTGATTGACTGAAGAAAGGCTTAAGTTTTGCAAATTACAGTGTCTGGAGACTAGGCACCTGCAAGGTGATCTGATTGAGGTGTACAAAGCCTTGAATGGTTTGCGTATGCTCAATGCTGATGGGATTCTTCCTCTTGCTCAGAATAATCACTTGAGAGAGCATAAATTCAAATTGAGGAAAGACAGTTGTAGGATAGATGTGCGGAAGTTTGGCTTTAGCCAGAGGGTGGTTGATTGCTGGAACAAACTTCCATTTGTTGTTGTAGAAGTTGATATCTTAAATAGATTCAAGGCAGAACTAGATAAACATTTGGAGTAAGTGGATGGGTGAAATGAGAAGGGTGTGTGGTTTTTTTTTTTTTTTTTGGCTGATGCTATATAAGCTTGCTTTCTTGCATCACGCGCCTTTGCTAATGCTAATCAGATGATGCACAATAAAGTTAATTCCAACAAAGGCAGTTATAGCACATAAGGAGTCAGTATATATTATGGCAGGGGGGGGAACACATTTCTATACCATTCATAGCTGAGTAGTCCATATGGCAGTGATGATGGAACGGCTTTTGAGATCTGGATGCTTAGAAACGATGATACTGCAACTAATAAGTTTATTCTTAGATCCATTTGTGTATAGCTGATATCTACTGCTGTTCTACCACTATGAGAGACACAAACAGCTGCTAGTTGAGCAATGAAAATTACTGTCTATGCCTATATGTGTGTGTGCGCAAGCATGAGAGAGAGAAAAAGAGAACCAGAGTTCTGCGCTTAAGTTAAATGACATCCAAAGAGGTTTACCGGTCACATTTCTGTTGAGATAAAAAAATTGTCTTAATTTGATGGATATTCATTTGATTCTTTAAGCCCTTATTTAACATCCCATTGCAGGCCAAATAATATTTTCCAATTCAGGTAAGAAAGGAGCCTTCATATTTTTGCTGCACAGATACCAAGAAGTAATTTTCTTTGCATTTGTAATAAAGATTCCATTGCTTCCAGATATAAGAAGTATACTGAAGAAGTTCTGAAAGCTAACCTGACACAGTGCCAAGTGCTCTATGGTGGATGACATCTAACTTATGAAGAATGCTGTGTGAACTGAGACATTGTAACCTAGTTGGGATCTAATAAGAGATTTATATAGGTGCATTGGGGTGCAGAGAGACACTATGTCTGTCTGCACAATAACATGGATTAAATATATTTAATTTTGATAGACAAGCTCTACTGAGTTTTGATATTTGGTCATGAAATTTTAATTTTGTATTCAATCAGAACAAAAAAGGAAAAGCTTCTGACCATCACAAGTGGAATGCTATTCAGCTTTATGGTCCACATACACAGCTTGCAATTTGCAGATATGGATGACAGTTGGTTTTTGGGTGGCTATCTGATATCCAATTGTTCACTTTTTTGATGTTACCTTTATTTTAAATTTATTATGAACAGAACTATGAAAAATCCATTTTTTATATTAAAAACATATTTTTAATTATTTTTGAAAATAAAGCAACTCTGAAGTGCATTAGACATGTTTTTTACTCCAATTTAATTGGGGAGTTTTGAATATTTCCCTTATCATTAACTAACAGTGAGTAGAATGTCAATCTACAAACTCAAGCACTTCATCAATTGTATGCCAACTAGGCTCTTCCATGACACTAAGCCAAAGAGCATGCACTTTAATAACTGCATGTGGAAGATGCTGCTAATTTTATATTCATAATTTTCATCATGTGCATATAATTATCAGGCTTAACTTGATCCTGTATTTTTCCCATCTGTGTGATAATTAACAAATTTCTCAAATTTCAATGGAAAATCAAAGAAAACATTTTTGTTGAAAGATTGTGAGTTTCAGCTGCATGGGTCAAGTAGATGAACACATTATAACTGAACTTTGTGTGGGGGTCTCAAAGACCCGACAGAACAAGATTGGGGTAAATATTGTGAAACTGCTTGCAATTATCCTATATATTCACAATTTCATTCTCTCATAACACATTCATTTCTTCGTTACAATTTTTCTCTCATATTTGGCCATGAAACTCCCTAGGTGACATCAATCATTAGCACTCCCAGGTGCCTTTCTTTTGTTTAACTTCAACAATTTCTCCTCCACATTGCTCTCAGTTATGACAAAATCATTTAACTCCCTGTTAGAATTTAATAAACTTATAGCCACCAACTCCCCACAGAATTCCTCATTATGAATGTAGATGCAAAAATACTCATTCAGTTTGTCAGCTACCTGAGCAGGATCATCAACAGTCGAACCTTTGATATCAAGTGGACCAATCCGATTCATCCCCTTTCTTCTACAGTTTACTTAAGAAAGTCTTTGCTCTTTTTCTTTGCATCCTTTGCCAAAGATTTCTTGTATTTATATGCATCCCATGCATTTTTCTTCTCTGCCACGAGTCTCAGTTTATCTTACATCCATTTAGGCCTAAACCTTGAACAATATTTCTTAGTTGGTATGAAAAGCCTAGTAGCTTCCCATTTAGAATTTGCTGTTAGTAACATCATCAGTTGGTCCCACTGTATAGAATTTAAAAACTGTCTGAGACCACCATAGTCAAACTTTGCAAAGTCCCTTCCCTTTAACAATGGTAGTTAAATCTTTAAGGGACTCCCATTTCTGTGATCACTGCCACCAAGTGGTCCCTTTATCTGAAAATTCTTAATGCATGAATAATCATTGCTGATAATCAGATGAAGAGTATTACTCTCTCTAGTTGCCTCTCGAACATGCTGCTGTAGAAAACAATCATCCAATTAATCCACAAAAATCCCCCCCATTACAAGAAATTCCGATTTACTGGCCCATTCTATTTCTCTGTACAGTTTTTCGTTGTATTCAGAGTCATTAGGCCTATTACACACTCCTGCCCTCATTTCTGCTTTCCCAGTGCTTTGTCTCACCAAACAACACTGCACTGTCCACCCATATCAACTGGATGCTAAGCCTTAGTTTTACATGTTTCTTAACTAACATCATAATCCCTCTTCTCTTCCTATCCTGTCTGTCCTTCCTGCACATACTGTACTTCCCAATTTTTAATAATGCATTCCTTATATCCGTGTGACACCACATCTCTGATATCCCAGCAATATCTGCCTTTGATGTCTTGACCAGCACTTAAAATTTGTTAAATTTATTTACTATATTCTAGCATGCTGCACATGCAAGTATCCATTTAGTGTATCCATCATGCACCTGTTCTTACTATTAGTTATCCTAACACAGCCCATGTATTTGCTTATTTTGATGAATCCCAGCAGTCCTTGACCCCCCCCCCCCCACCAAGCACCTTGTTTTGAAGACTGCTGCTCATTCCAATTGAAGCTGTGCAAGGATCACTTTCGCCTCTACCTGTGGCTATTGTTAATCTATTAGTCTGTGAATTCTCCCAAGCTAGCAGTTTTCCAACCTACATAGGACTGCTTCAACATCAGCAAATATTCTTGCACCCTTTCTATTTAAGTGTATCCCATCCCTGTAGAAGCAGTCTCTCCTGTTTCTTAACAAGCACAGACTATGCCGAGAAAAATTCTACACCATGAGCATTGCACAATCTCTCCAGGGTCGAACTGATTGACAAGGCTCTCTTCACATACTCCCTCCTATCATGTCTGGGAACAATTGCACATACTTTCGTTTTTAACCCTAACTCAACTTTTTTTCAACATTGACCTGCTTGTTAAATAAGTCTGCAGATCTGCTACTCTTAATGTCAATAGTGCCAACATGTACAAAAATATTACCTTTTGTGCCCTTAAAAAATTATATCTGCTCTACAATGTCATCAACTTTGGCAGGGGCAAAAGTTGATGACATTGTAGTCTGCCCTACACCTATCCTTTTTGCACAATATATTTCCAATTTCCCTGGCAATTCAGTCAGAGTCCTGTGAGACCAGCACATTCTGCCTTGAAGATTGCCACTGTGTTGCCTGATGCACAAGAGTGAGCTCTGGCATACAGTTGGGCAGCTGAGAGCTTGATGCCGCCCCCTCCCCCATTTTAATTCCTTCAAGGGCCTCAAATTCTCATAGATGTTGAGTTGACACCTAATGTCTTCACACATACTCTACACCTAGCAGACACAAAGACATCCTCCTCGGCTAGATCATGTCCTGTTCCAGAAAGTTCGTAAACATTTCACATTCTGCACATTTTTTTAGACTGATGCATTGGAGAATTACCCCCTTCAGTTCTCCCCTGAGCCACAGCACTCCCACTACTTTGTGCCCATTGCTTTGCTCCTCTAGTCTGGGACACGATTTCCGTTTAAATACAATTTAATTGATTAGCAAGGAAATTTAATAAGATTAATAAATTTAATTGATTAATCGACAATACTACACCATCTAGTTTCACGTTATACTTCACACTATCAACTTTGAGATATACGTTATGCTATACTGTATTGATCTAATATACTAAAAAACTGGTGGATAGTTTTGAATGGTACAAGATTCTAGGTATACTATGTAGTAACCTACAAAATCTCTAGTTAAATTCAAAATAAACTAAGGTGCATAACTAAGACTATAAAGCTACTTATAGAATATGATTTAATACTACAATTAGATCAATAAAACAGCAAAAAATTTTTCAAAAACTTTGCGGTTTCCTGGGGCAGACAATTTTTAATATTAATGCCAAAGTGAAAAACAACTTTTCAATAACAAGGGTGTGAAAATAGGTAACAGGTAACAATTATATAATCAAATCAACTTTTCTCACAGTATTTTAAGAAGTGAAGAAAAAAGGATGAATGGTTTGAACATCTATAATGGTAACTTACAGTAATTTGTTCCAGTAATCTTCCTGTAGTAGATTTCTGAAATTCTAGGAATTCCCATTTCAGCTTTTTTATAAACCATCTGAAAATAATAATTAATGAACTAAGGATACTAATTCATAAGCAAATAAAAAAAAAGTAAGTAAAACTGATTTTTAAATAATCTTTTCAGTTCTTAACCCTTTCTCTGCTTCAAATGAAAAATCTTTCTGCACTGTTAAAGAACATTGCAATGTGTTTTTATTTGGAACAATTTTATTTGCTGTGCAACTACCTAACACTAAAAAAAAATTAACTCAATTAGTCACATCAAAAACAAGTTGTTCCACTCAGCTTTTGCTCAAGGTCTTCCTCTGAAAGAAATGGGACCAAGAACAAAGAGTGGAAAATTACTGCAGATTCTGTTATCATATTGGAGTAAAGTTAGCTGAATGAATGAGAATTCACAGCATCTAACTGCAGTGCAAGTCGATAAACAAATGCTTTTAAGCTTGTAAATCTTCTGGGAAAGAAGGGATATTGCTGAATCTCTAACTGATTGGCTACTGATGCTTCATACCAGCTGTACAGAGATGACATCATCACAACTGTTTTTTTTTTTGCAGGCAGTGGTGAGGGCACTTGATGGAGCTAGTACTTGATATTATGGAGTTATTTTAATTGAATATTAATCAATATTCAGTGGATTAATATTCAATAAAAATTGCTGTACTGTTGATGTTGGGTGACATGATGGAAATGATATAACCAACCCAGGTTCTGTTGATTAACTAGTTTCTGAAGACTTCCACTTCTACTCTAATAGAGCCTACAGCCAGGCAGTTCTTTATAATAACTGATTGGCCATATACCCAGCAATGACCTCCAATCATAAAAGTGATTGTGAAGCATTGTGAACATTTATAAAAATGTTTCTCTCTGTTTTTTCACTTTTAGGTTCTACTTGTAGCACACCAATACCTGACCTTTTATTAATGGGTTGTAATTAGGGCTTACAATACCGGGATCCCGAATACCGGTCATTTGTTTCTGGTATTCAAATACCGGTATTGATACAAAAATACTGCTTTTTCGGTACTAATTTAAAAAAAAAATAAAATAGTTTATAATCTAATCACATAAAGGTTATAAAATCACCTTTATGAGACTATGACGTTGTTATCTATACTAGCAAATGTTAGATAAATCATCGATAGGACACCATGCAACATTGCTGTTATTTGGTTTTTAGGAGTATTAGCAACTAAGGCCATATTGCTCCAGGGATATGCGGTGATCATTTCCTGACCTTTCCGCATCCTCCGTATGCAACATTGCAACCTGTTCACAATTCTCAGACAACTTCATGTCCGACCATATCGTAACTTCCAAGTCCCTTTCCTCCACTACTGACTTTAGTTCAACTCCACCAAGTGTATAAGTTATTTTGGGGTTACTGTTCCTCAGGTGTAAGACCTTGCATTTTGTTGAATTAAAGCATAGCTGCCACTTTTCTGACCATCCCGGAAGTCTATCTAGGTCACTCTGAAGAAGCTCTGCTTAGCTGCGATCATTAACTACTCTACTGACCTTTACATCATCTGCAAGTTTAGACATCACACCCTATATCCCTTCATAGATGTCATTTAAAATAATCAAAAACAACAGTGTCCTAATACTGATCCTTGGGTTGGGGAACCCCGCCTCTTACATTAACCCAATCTGAGGAATAATCATTTATCACAACCCCCTGCCTGGTCCCCTCAAGCCATTATGTATCAATCTAAGGATTTTCCCTATAATTCCAACCTGCTCCAACTTATAAAGTAACTGCTCACATGGGACTGAGTCAAATGCTTTGCTGAAATCTAAATAAACAATGTTGAAATTATTCTCTAAATTCAGCTCACGGTGACTTGCCAAAATGGCTAACCAGATTTGTTTAACATTATTTTCCCTTTACAAAACCATGCAGTGTATCCTACAGAATTCCATTTCCATCTAAATGATCCTGAATTCCACCCTTGATCATTGCCTCTATGATTTTCCCTACTACTGAAGTTAGATTGGCTGGTCGGTAATTTCCTGTTACACTCCTAGAACCGCCTTTATGTTCCAATTTACACATATCCAATGGAATCTCTCCCGAGTCCAGTGATGCTCTCATAACTAGCCTTAATGGTCCCCCTGCCTGGTTCAATGCACTTGCCACCTCCTTTAAGATTATAGGGTATATGCCATCAACCACATGAGCCTTACTCGCCTGTGGGCATGAAAGTTCTCATTAAATCACCATGTGAAATTTCAACATCATTAATTACATTTTTTTAACTTCATTCCCATAATTTCTCATTGACGTGAAGGGTTTTCTCCTGTAAATATCAATGCAAAGTAACTGTTGAGTTAAATATGGACCGAGATTGTCTACGATTATCTCAGTATAATAGTACCAGAATAGAATCCGAAAGGGCGTTTTCTGCTGGTAATCAAATACTGTATGTACCAAAATTAGATACATTTTAAACAATCATACTATTGATTGCTTATGTTTCTTAAGAGCTCACTTTATTCAGACAGGTAGTGTGGATGCTTAAACATAACTATACTTTGCAGTACCAATATGTATTTTTTTTTTTTTTAGAATAACTGTATTTTAATGATTTTTTTCACAATATTTATTGCTGCAATAAATGTTTAATTGAAACTTGAATTCAAGTAATTACAGTACTTGTTTTTTCCTTACTTTATTAACTGTCATCAAAATTTATTGAGAAAAACTTTTTTTTTTTTAGGAATACCAGTTTCATAAATTTAAAATACCGAAATACCGGTATTAAGATTTTGACTGGTATTGTAAGCCCTAGTTCCAATATGTGCTGAATGCTGTTTTTTAACACATTTCCAATGAAATCAAACTTTTATTAATGCTATTGAAAATAAAAAGAAACCCATTTTTAAACCTGAAACTATTCATCACTTTCATTTTGAAAATTATAAAACTGCTAAGCACAAAAATTTAAAACCTACATATATTGTTTTGTCAAATAAAGAAATAGATAAATAATAGTAATAAAAAGAAAAACTGCTATAAACAAGAGAGTTATAAGAAAAAAAGGCCGTAAAACTTTCCCAAGTAGCCATGGGGAGAAGAATTGTGCTTCTTGCCGGGCCATTAAGAAAACCAGCCTTCTCCATATTTCTCACATGGGTGCGCTATCAGCTAATGTCTCTTCTCGTCCTGGAGGTTGTCACAGACATTCTCTAAGATATGCCAGACAAGCTGTACTTGCTACCTGGGAGTCTAAAATAGTGATGGAACTGATATTGGGGTGACACTCAAGTCCAGTGGACCCAATTTTGGCGAAGTCCAGACGGTCTATAACAGCCAAATCCTCTGCTTCCACCTTCACGATGGTGGGATTGATAGTAATTCTGGGTATAACTTCAACGCACAAGCACACCGTGGGTTACCACCCTAGTGTGAACCAACGTAAGCAGGGGTCGTAAGTGTTGCATCCACACCACATAGAGGAATGACACGCCTCTATGTTACCAGGCAATACTAGGTGATAGATGACTCTCATCAACCGGTGCAATAGAACCACTTTGCTTATAGAGGCATGAAGTGTGGAACCCATGTTGAGTCTCCAGAACTAAGTTCCGGTCAACCCTTCCTCATCTCTTCCATCATGCAATATGACTGATGACTTTTGAGGTTATGATGAACATCATGGCGAGATCCAATCTTCCTTACATTTCATCAGTGTTCGCAGGCCGGCCACTTGTTAGTACACAGGACTGAACCTATTGGTAACTCTTGAGGAGGCTTCTGGATCAGCTAGCGTATAATCTTGCTACATCTACTCTGCCAGATAGTGACTGGAGGGAGTCAGAGTAGTGTAAATGTGGGGGCATTGTCGAGGCCACGTTATGTCAAGGATTTGGATATATTCTTACCATGTGTATGCCATATCCAAAAATTTCATTACTTCATACAGCATGTCACTTCCTAGTTCAATTCACAAATATATGTGGTCTCAATTCTAATCTGAACGATGTCCATTTCCACTTGCAGTCTGCCAAACCCCATGTACTTTTTTTCTGACAGAATCTCCGTTATCAGTTGATTCAACTACTGCTCATCTCAGTTGCCCAAATTATTCGCTGTATGATTCCTTTCACCTCAAAAGTGGTACTGGTGCATATGTCCGTTCCAATATTCCCATCAGAGACTTGGTAATTTGGAATCTCCTTTTTCGATCTTCTCTGTCTTAAAATCTCTCTACCTCATTGTGTCATATTCATCTGTTGTCTCTACCGTTCTCCCAACTCCACTAATCACTTGGAGCTCTTTGACTTCCTCTCTTTGCAACTCGACTTTCTCCAGTCCAACTTTCCTGCCGGTGAGGTAATTTTCCTTGATGATTTTATGTTCACAACTCCAGCTGGCTTCCATTTTCTAGTCACACCGACCCAGCTGGTCGAGATGCTGAGGCTTTTGCAATTACTAATGACTTCGCACAGATTGTTCATTTACCTACAATAATAATGGACAATCCTAACCATATAGCCAACACGACTGATCTTTTTCTCATAAACAACCCTTCTAAGTACACGGTCGGAGTGAGTGGTCCTTTAAGCACCTCAGATTGGAGAAGAGACAATCACAACTTAGTGATTGTCTCTTCTCCAATGGAGCCTTTAATCTCATGGCTATTCCCAACCTAGTGTTGTTTGGAATTACAAGAATACAAAATGGGATAACCTGCAAGATTTCTTTTCTTCTTTTACTTGGTCGGATTACTGTTTCAAAACTTCTGATGTCAGCATCTGCGCAGATCGTGTCAGTGAAATTATTCTTGTAGGAATGGAATCCTTTATTCCACACTCCACTTTAAAATCTCGTCCTTTATATAAACCTAGGTTTTCCAATAAATGTGCTAAGGCTGTTCAAGAGAAGAATGTTCCATATCATAATTGCCTTGTTTCCAATTCTTCAGTTTCATTTTCTGCCTACACCAAAGCTCGCAACAATTGTAAAGCAGTTATTAATCAGTCCAAACTAGATTTTGAACAGGCTAAGAGTAGAAAACTTGCTTCTTGCCCTAATGGTAGCCAAGCATTCTGGTCTCTTGCCAAAGCTATTGGCCGCAACTTTTGCCGATCTCTGCTCCTACCTCTGTCAAAACCAGATAGTTCTGTTGTCAATTCAGCCAAGGATAAAGCTGGTCAGCTTTAACCTTGGCCGAAGTATAAAGCTGACATGCTAGCATCCCATTTTCTTCCAACTCATGTATTAATGATCTTTTTAAAACACCTCCCACCATGCTCCATTCAATGTATCCTGTGGTCTTCCATCAAAAGGATGTGAGAATGATTCTGACGAATTTTGATGCTAAGAAAGCTCCAGGTCCTGATGGTATTTCTCCACTTGTTCTCAAAACCTGTGCTCCTGAATTTACTCCTGTTGTTTTCCCCCTTTTTTTGACTTTCTTATTACAAAGGTATTTTTCCTTCTGCTTGGAAATTTACTCATATCCAGCCAGTTCCTAAAAAGGGTGACTAATCCTTTCCATCCAATTATCATCCCATTGAAATTACTTCTATTCTTGCTAAAGTAATGGAGAAATCAATTAACCACCAACTCTTAATAAACTACCTAGAAACCTTTCGTCTGATCAACGATCACCGGTATGGATTCCATCAGTGTTGATCCACTGGTGATATTCTGGATTATGTTACCCATTTATGGGTAAATTCAATGGAAAAATTCTGTGAAAGACAAGCAGTTTCCCTTGACATATCAAAGGCTTTCAATCGTGTTTGGCACAAAGGTCTTCTAAACAAGCTTCCATCTTATGGTTTTCCAACTGTTTTTTGTAATTGGTTATCTAGTTTTCTCTCTGATCACTCACTGAGGGTGATGGTAGATGGCTCTCTGTCTTCTAACTTCTCCACTAATGCTGGTGTCCCCCAAGGTTCAGTTCTTTCCCCCCTCTTTTCCTCTTGTATATTAATGACCTTCTCCCTTTGACTGGTCACGGCTCCCTCAAGGGAAAACTAACCTCGTTAGGGCCGATGACCCAAATTGCACCTGTGGTGAGAGTGAAGACTGGGCACACATTCTATATGAATGTATAATTTATGACATCCCCAGATTGGCCCCCTTCCAAGGGGAGAAGAACATCTATTCATTATAGAAGAGGAAAATTATAAAGCCTTTACAACCTTCATGCAGGAAAGTATTTGAAATATGCAGAACATGCCATTTGGCGATCTGAACTGGGTACTCTAACTCGGTTCCCTTTAAAACCCCATCCCCAGGCAGGGGAGGGAGGAGACAGGTCTCTGTCTCCTCCTATACTTCCCCTGGTGGGGCTTGTCCCCACTGACTTCTTTGGTGATGCCTACTCTATTGTCCCCAACCTTCTACCTGTTTTCCCCCAGACTCCAGTCTTCCCCTACTCTAGCTAAATCGACTGAGTAGACCCTAACAATGCCACCAAATTTAAATCAGCGTCAAAAAATTCAACTGCTTTCTCATAAACCCATTTGGCCTTACCAAATTCTAGTGTTCAATCACCCTTCCTTTTATTTATATATATATATATGTGTCTTGCCACTGAAATCCTTGGAAATTAGGTTGTGGAGCCTGCCAGAGTGCTTAAATAATCTACTGGGTGCCTGACCTGTCACCTCGTGGCAAAGTGTGGGCAACAATGGATCCCAATAGGGGCCCAATGGCTAAATGATCAGAGAAACAACAAAACATAACACTACACAACAAGCCACTCCCCACACACTTTACAAATCTCTGGCCACCACAGAGTTCTGTATCACTTACAAAGAATACAACGTGGAGTTGAGGGGGAAACCCGCGGTGCTGTCAGACAACTAACACACTTTACACTTTGTTCTAGCAATCTAGTTACACATTCACAGAGTTATCAAACCAATTTAGTTACAAAGACTGCTAAAGTGTACACATGCTTGAAAATCTTTTTTACTTCAATCCCATGCATCAGTTGATATTGTTTAAATCTATTTTTCCTTTTTAGCATTTCTTTCTAAACAGTAGTTAATTTCCACAACATATTCATACACTTTCAGAAGAAAGCATGCAGATCCCTTCTCGGCACACAAATTAATAAGATGATAAGGACAATTTATTGTCAAACAGTGCTAGCTTTTGTCTTTTAATACCATTGGTACTCTAGTTTTTAGTCCAACCATATCAGATGCATTGTCAACACTGTCAGGCAGTTTTCCGAAGGAATCCAAAGGTCGTTCATATCACGTCCATTGTTGTGCCTTGTAGAGCCACCTTCAAATGAAAGCAAGCTACTTTTGATTTGACCTTTTTTCCTTTTTTTTTTTTTTTAATACAAGATTTTATAAATACAAGATATAGCTTTGATTCACTTTGATTACTACCAATCTTTGGCAATTGAAAATGGTCCATTTTTCAGAACTATCACTGCTTTTCCTATTTGTGTAATTTTGCTGATGACTTTTGTTTTTGTATTCCTAACCACTGTGGTTCCCTTCTATTTATTTACTGGGGAAACATATTTCTGAATAATGTGTCTGCATGATCAACAGACATTAAACTCAAGATGAAAAAATGATGACAAAAGATGAAAAGAAACATTTAACACGTATCGACATTGTAACCATGAAATGGTACATCAATTTTGTCATTTCTTTCCATGCAGGACACACTATCATTTTGCTTATTTGTTGCAATTGTCTGTTTACACTATTTCTCATCACTTGAGATTGAAAAATCTCATCTACATACAGTGCACAAGGCAAATATGTTAACTCCTTCAGATTTTACAATACAGAGAAAACCTTGCACATACAAGGTGAGGCAATAAAGTTCACAGATTGGTGCTTTTGCCATGTTCAATGAGCTTGAAAATAAACAGAAGTGGCATATTGTAATTCAAACTTCTTCCAAAAGATGGTGGAACAGAGATTGTCCAGTAGGTTGACAGGTTGTAAGTGACAACCAGTTTCATTAGTAGCGTTAACATTCCATGTAACAATTTTGAAATGGAGCAACAAATGAATACAGTAATCCAAAAATACAGAAGTCCCCGACATACATAAAAGATACATTCCAGGACTTCTTACTTCGTAGAGTTTTATGTAACTTGGGAATGATTAATAACATATTGCTACTATATTATTATTGACAAATCTGAATTCAGCATTATACTTGATTATTAGTTTAATTTCCTGATCCAAATCGATCGCTTTCCTTTTCTTGGTAAATTTACTAGTACCGCTGTCACTAGTCGCCAGCACTATGATAACAATCAAAATGAATTTTCTGTAAAGAACTTAACAGGGTTAAGGAGAAAACTCACTATTATCATCCCGCACAAGCTCACATTTTACTAAAGCACATTTCTGGAGGTCACTATCAAAAAATAATAAAAACAATTTGCACTTTCCGTGTTATTGGGCTTTTCTGTTCGTGCATCTAATTATAAACGCTAGGAAACTCATCTTATTGCAATTGCAAAAATACCGATAACTGCAATTCTGTGGATCTTTACGTTATTATGGTGAAATGCAAGTCCCCTTCACTGAAATCTTTAGTCATATATAAAAAAAACCATAAATAAATTGTAAGAATCTTTTGTTTTTTCCTATTTTTTTGCTTGTTACTCCGTATCTCACTTGTGCAAGCCGTGATCGTCGTTATTGATTGCTTATTTTATGTTTTTTTTTTTTTAAATTTTACAATCCTAAAATAAAAAAATTAAAAAAAAAAAAAAAAAAAGAGAGAAAAAAAAATTTACGTAAGTCCCAAGTTGCGTAAGTCGGGGACTAACTGTATCAAATTCAGCAACCTATGTAAAAAAAATATGGCAATATAAAATAAATGAAAAACTTACCATGTACTACTTGCGTGTTCAATATGATGCTTCTCTTTATTTTTTGCGATGTCTATATTAAATCTAATAGAATCCCTTTATTTTTTACGATGTTGTATATGGTTTGGTCACCAACATTATAATGGTTCATCATTAAAGATTTAACTGATGCACGTTTTCAAACTTTTGAATAATTTCAAGTTTTTGTTTAACTGAAAGCGCAACTTCTTTGCATTTACCCATCATTTTTGCGATTTCGACTTATAATGCTGCTTCTTGTCGCTTATTTACGACTTGCAAAACATCTGTTTATACCTACTCTAGTTATTACTTGAATTTCATGATCTTTGGTTGATTTTTTTTTATTTTTAATTTGGAGTCTTGAAGTGTCCCAGTTAATCCGATCCCGGTAAATCGAGAGTCTGCTGTATCATATTTTGCTTTAAACTGGGAAAATCTGCAACAAAAACATGTGAAATATTAAGACTTATCATGTGCATATGTACGATGGTATAAGTGATTCAAAGAGGAACATGAGGATGTTTGTGATGACCCATGAAGTGGGCATCCATAAACCTCTTAAAATGAGGACAGAGTTGCAAAATCTCAGGAAATTGTAGAAAGATATCATTGTTTAACTCTCAGAATGAAGGCCGATGACTTGAATATGAATAAGGAGATGATTTAAACTCTGCATTAAGATTTAGGGAAAAGGAAGATCTGTGCAAAATTTGTGCTGCACCTCACAGAAAAGTAGAAGCAAAGAGTGTCATCATGCAAAGACTTCATCTGGACTTGTCAAAATAACCCTAGAGAGGAAGCATCATAGAATGCAGTTGACTTCAAAATCATCACCAATCCCCAAAAAGTTTAATTTACAGAAGTCCAGGAGCAAGACTATGCTGATCATGTTTTGCAACAAACAGGGTGCAAGTCACAAGAAATTTGTACCTGAAGGGGAGAAAGTCAATGCAGTGTTCTATGTACAGGTGCTTCAGCAGCCACCTCACCAAAGTGGTGAGGCCACAATTTTCAGAGAAAAGCAGCTGGTTCTTGTTGCACAATGCCACCACCCATTTCGCTCTTGTTGCAAAGACAATTCTAATGTAACATGGCATTTTACAGGTCAACCATTCACCCTGATCTCCTGTTCTAGCACCAGCAGACTTCTTCCTCTTTCTCAAGGTGAAAACTGGCACCAAAGGAAAGAGATTTCAGGATGTTATTGATGCAGAGAAAAACTTAACCACTGAATATCATCTCATTGGGCACCTTCGCTGATTCTTTTCCCAAACTTTATAACAATGTAATAAGTGAATTCAACCAGGTGGCAATTACTTTGAATAAAAATAATACCATTTTTAGCTGTCTCCCTTTGTGTTATTTTTTACTGTACCCATCCAGGAACTTTATAGCCACACCTTGTATGTTTCCTAAAAACTTAATATTGAATTTCTTAGGCTTCTTACCAAAAAACACTAATTAGCTTCTCTTCACTGAAGTATGACACAATGATTACATATTAGAGAGAACAATGACATCGTCACACATTTCCATTCTGCAACACAGACTAGCACACTAAGAAGACTCATTTTTTATTCCAATTTAAATGTAGTTTTTTAATTTTTTTTAAAAAAGAATAAGAATGGGAAAAACAGTTTTTTGCAAAAAGATGGAGAAACGTTTTATCAAACTATGTTACAACAGCAAGAAAGAGTCAAATCAAGCAAAAAAGACATTCTTCTCTATCATAAATACAGGACCATGCTGAGGAAATGTCGGGAGCTACGCCATAATGTCTATGTGTCTGCAATTCTGCCCAGACACGATAGGAGGGATTATATGTTAAGAGCCTTGTGGATTAACTCAAGACTTGAAGGAATCTGCAAGGCTTTAGGGGGTAAATTTCTATCAGCATGGCCCACACTTGTAGGCAGAAGGAATTTGTTTTGTAGAGACGGGATACACTTAAACAAAGGTGGTGCAAAAGTTTTTGCCAGTATTATTGAGGATACCTTAAAGGTTCAGGGAAACTGCTAGTTAGGGGGGGGGGGGTGTGGGTAATACTGACACGCGTTTATCTGATAATATTGGTCAATGAAACTCTTGCACATACCTTAAGAGTTCTTATCTGTTACCCCAACTGGACGTATTATCTAGATGTTCTGGGGGCAAAGACGTTTCACGTGAGCGGGTAGCTAATATCAGGGAAGAGAGCCTAAAAAACTTCAAGGGTTGTGTTAGGGTTGTTAAATATACAAGAACAGTAAATCTTAATTGTTTATACAGTAACGTTAGAAGTGTCGTCAATAAAATGAGCGAATTCGAACTGCTGGTTAAAACAAGTAACGCGGACATAGTAGGGCTTACAGAGACGTGGTGCCACCCGGAAATTGGGGATGATGAGTTTCAGTACGGCTTGTATAATGTATTTAGGAAGGATAGAGTAGATAGAAGGGGTGGTGGGGTAATGCTTCTTATCAGAAGCAGCCTGAGTGCGACGATAGCTTTCCCGGATTCAGACATTTCACATGCTAGTATAGAGTCTGTATGGTGTGAGATAGTTGGAAACAAAGGTATAATGCGAGTAGGAGTAATCTACAGACCAGGTGATTGTGAAGATTATGACAAAAGCCTCTACATGCAAATGGAATGGGTAAGTAAGTGTCAATGCCTTATTATGGGTGATTTCAATTTGCCTCTAATTGATTGGAGTAAATGGGAAGGAAACTCGACATGGGGAACAAAATTTTTAAATCAACTAGATGACTGTTATTGGTATCAACATGTCAGGGAAAGTACTAGAGAAAAGAATATCCTAGACCCCATCATCACACATGAATCAGATGACATAACAGGGCTGACAGTAGAGGAACCAGTAGCAGGAAGTGATCACGGAGTTCTACGGTGGATGATGACGAGAGAGGTAGCAGAAGTAAAAGGCAAAGGAATGGGTTTTAATTTCAGAAAAGGAAATTACGATGCCTTAAGGTACTACATGGCCTCTATTAACTGGGTAGATATCGTGCAGAAAATGAATACAATTGAACTGTGGTACGCTTTTAAAACATTAATCACAGATGCCTTGAATGCGTATATACCATTAAAAAAATACTCCACGAGAAGGGTTCCAAGTTGGATGAATAGTGAAGTTGCCACATTACTTGAGCAGAAAAAGGTGGCATGGAAAGGTTACAGAGCAATAAAAAGTTCTGAAGCCTATAACAGCTACAAGGTGATGTGTAATAGAGCCACAGAAAAGGTTCGACAGGCAAAGGCAGTTTATGAGAAATCACTAGCAAACAGAGCAAAGAGGGGGGATAAAGAATTCTTCACATATATAAATGCCAAGAAGAGCAGGACAAACCAGATCGGACCTTTACGTAAGGGAAAGGGGATAGTAATAAATACACCAGCTGCCATTGCAGATGAACTCAACAGTTATTTTGCATCGATATTTACAAATGAAAAGCCTTTTGTGGCAATGGGAAATTGTGGGAGCGAAGTTTAAAAATATGTAATTAATGATATTGAAATTTCGCAAGATTATTTAATGAAAAAACTTTCGAGCCTACAGACCAGTAAGGCTCCTGGAGTTGATGGAATATACCCTATAATCTTAAGAGAGGCGGCAAGCGAGTGCATTGAACCATTGAGGCTAATTATGCGAGCATCACTAGACTCTGGGGAGATTCCCTTGGATTGGAAAAGTGCAAATGTATCTCCCATACATAAGGGTGGCTCTAAAAGTGAAGTTGGAAATTATCGACCTGTCAGTCTGACTTCAGTAGTAGGGAAAATCATGGAGGCAATGTTCAAGGGTGGAATTCAGGATCATTTGGATCGAATTCAAATTTTCAAGGATACTCAGCATGGTTTTGTAAAGGGAAAATCATGTTTAACAAATCTGGTTTGCTATTTCGAAAGGGTCACTCACGAGCTGGATTTAGGGAATAATTTCGACATTGTTTATTTAGATTTCAGCAACGCTTTTGACTCAGTCCCACATGAGCGGTTGCTTTATACGCAGGAACAGGTTGGAATCACTGGGAAAATCCTTAGATGGAGAGAAGGATGGCTTCAGGGCAGGAGGCAGAGGGTTGTGATAAACGGCTATTCCTCAGATTGGGTTGATGTAAGAAGTGGGATTCCCCAAGGATCAGTATTAGGACCACTGTTGTTTTTAATTTTCATAAACTACATCGATGAAGGGATAGAGAGCGTGATGTCTAAATTTGCAGATGATGTTAAAATTGGTAGAGTAGTTAATGATCACTGTCAAGCTGAGCTTCTTCAGATAGACCTAGATAGACTTCAGGAATGGTCAGAAAAATGGCAGCTATGCTTTAATCCAACAAAGTGTAAGGTATTACACCTGGGAAACAGTAATCCCAGAATAACTTGTTCACTTGGTGGAATTCAACTAAACCCAGTACTGGAGGAAAGGGACTTGGGTGTTACTATACGGTCAGACATGAAATTTTCTGAGCATTGTAAACAGGTTGCAAGGAAGGCCTATTGATGATCTATCGAATTTTTGCAAGTAGAGGTAGGGACGTGATAATCCCATTATATAAGGCTTTTGTTAGACCACACTTGGAATACTGTGTTCATTTATGGAGACCGCACCTAAAGAAAGACATCGAGCTTCTTGAAAGGGTGCAAAGAAGGGTAACTCGCCTGGTGAGATCGGCAAAAGGGCGTCCTTATGAAGAAAGACTTCGAATATGTGGGTTGCAGAGTTTGGAAACTAGACACCTTAGAGGAGATTTGATTGAGGTGTTTAAGGCTCTGAGAGGCATCAGTAAAATGAATGAGGACAAAATTTTCAAGATTATAAATAATGCTAGAACTAGGGGACATAAATTCAAGTTACGGGGGAAATGTTTAGATTGGACTGCAGGAAGTTTTATTTTAGCCAGCGAGTTATAAATTACTGGAATAAGTTGCCTTCGTGGGTGGTAGAGGCCGACAGTTTGGGGAAATTCAAAGGTCATCTGGATAGTACTTTCGGGTAAGGGAAGCACATAGGATGATAGGTTTAATTTCCTTTTTATTTATAATTTATTTTATTTATATACATATATATATATATATTTTTTTTTTTATTTATTAATTATTATTTAGTTATTTATTTATTTATTTTTTGTTTTTATCATTGTTTTGTTCGGATTTTTTTTTTTTTTTTTTTTTTGGCTGGTGCAGCATAAGCCATAGGCTTTCTTGCACCATGCGGCCGTTACTAATACTAATAAATCCAGAGAGTTGGTAGCTATGCATTCTGCCCTTACTTGCACTCAAAAACCATTCAGTACAGTTAGTAGTAACTCAAGATGATTTACAAGGCAATTGTTTTTTCATAGTTTATTAAAAATTTCCATTGAATAGATCCAAATAGGATTTTGTACATGAATTTTTGACTGCCAAAGGATCAAAAACAAACTAATATATTTACCTGCGCACAACTGTTGTATCTTTCCACTCTCTGAAGAGAAACTGAAATATCAAATTTGTTGCTATGCAACTTTCTGTATTTTTCTTCCAAATTCCAGTTTCAATAACTTTTAACAATTCCTGTAAAATATCAAAATATCTCAAAGTAATGAATATGTAAATTTAAGAAATATCAAACAAGTGTAATAAATATGATCAGACATTTTTATATCAGAACTCTACTTTCCATTATATCTGAACTATATTTTTCAATTACATTTTACACTTTTGAATTGAAAATGAGCCCAACAGAACAAACCTGTGGCATTACTTTTAATCAGTGACACATAAGGGTTGAGTCCAGTTTGAATTATAATTCCTAACCTAAACCTGTATTGCTCTAGCTCACATAATTATGTGAGATAGAGCATATAGACAAATTATGAGTATGAATATCTTATATTTGTAGTATATGAACATGATATTCTTGCTATGAATGTAATGCTACAGAGAGCTCACAAATGAAGTCTGTCATGTACCTCAAGTGAATAATGGTGCAAATTTTCCCGTGGAGAGTTAACAGTTCAAAGTAAACAATTTATATCAACTGTTTTGATTTGTTTATTTTAAGGCCCAACTTTCTGCAGTTCCATGAGAAAGCACAAACTTTTCTGAAAAATGAAAGGGATGATGTTACAACTTTTTCTGTTACTACTGAAATTGTAAACATGATATTTTGTATTGCAATTCCAATAACATCATTGACATTTTCCAAAAAAAAAAAAACTTTTGCTTATAATGTAAAAATTTATTTATACAATTAAAAAGATGACATTTCAATTTACAAATGCTCATAGCATAACTGACCAATCGAAGGATGGAAGAAAAATATTGATAAAAATATTGCAACCACTGACTTGAAATGTTAAATAATTTAATTTAAAAATACATAGGCATTAAAATAAAAGAATGCCATACTATTATGAACATAAAAGATATTAAAAGTGAATAAATAAAACCAAATAAAAAAAATAAAATATGTAAATTGAAAGCGATAAGAATAAATACAGGTGAAACAACAAATAGAATAAACACTGTGCAAGGAGCTTGAGGCATAGACCTCTTTTTTTCCAACCTCAACTGAAATGATAACAGCCATTCTTGTATGCATCAAGCCTGGTGGATGGGGGGGGGGGAGAACACACACTCTCTGGAAGGAAAGGGAAGAGGTGGGCTAACATAAGTCAGAATTCTTTGGCGATTAAACCACCAGTCTCTGAACACAGTACACTGCATCTCTCATCATTATGCAGAATAACGGCCTCCATAATAAGATGTATGCAATTCCCAGAATCACTATTAATAATGGAACTCATGACATGTATGTGGAGGACCTCTAATCATGAGAGATAGCATGCATTATGAGCCACATCCAATATTTCAATGTTCATCCAGGGATTACAACTTAATAATGCTATGTGATAGCAGAAAAATCTACTTCTTGCCAAACTATAACACTTTAAAAAAATAAAATAAATAAAAATTTACTCCAAAACAGCCACTGTATTATGCGGAATCTAAAATATTTTAGATCCTAAAATATGCATGAATGGAGTATGGAAGAAAATTTGTCCCCATTTCTACAATGACTTAAGAAGCTTTAATCTGAAAACAATATAATAACTGCTAATAAGGAATCTGTGAAGGTGAAGCAGAAAGTAGGTTTGTGGAAAGTTGATGAAGGTGACATCAAAAATTTGCTTGAGTCACACACCCAAGAATTAACAAATGAAAACTTGCTCGAATTAGAAATGGAAAGGCAGCAGAAAGGAGGACAGGACACCACCAATCAAGCCTGAACCACCAGCAACAACTGATGGTAAAGCCACTGGCTTTTCACAACATTTCAGCAGCTATTGCTATTTTTGAAGAAGATGATCCAAACATGAATCGCAGTTGCTCGGCAGTGCAGCAGATGATGGAATGTGTCTCTGCATACCAAGAAATCCTGAGAGAAAAAAGGAAGGAAAAAACTCAAACCAAAATGGATTCTTTCTTCAGAAAAAGAATTTCAATGGAATCAGGCCAGCACCAATATCAAGTGGGAAAACAGATGTCCTAATTTGATGCCTGTTGCATCTCTGGTTCCTTCAGTGCCATCAGGCTATGATTATGATGTTGATATAATAATGTAATAAAAATAAAGACAACATTAATAAAATAATCATGTTTAAAAACAAAAATACACTACAATATTTGTAAATTTATGCACTCCGAGAACACATTCCCCCACTCAATTTTACATTTATTCGTATGAGAAAGATAGATCTTCAGGAACACATCCCTCATATAAAATGCAACCGCACTGTGTAAGGATTAGGGAATTCCTCTAAGTATTAGTGGAGGAATATGATGCAAGAAAGCAAGCTTATACAGCATCAGCCAAAAAAAAAAAAACAAAAAAAAAAAAAAAAACCTCATTTCACCCATCCATTCATTCCAAAAGTTTGTCCACTTCTTACTTGAATTTATTTAAGCCATCAATTTCCACGACAGATGGAAGTTTGTTTCAGCAATCAACTATCCACTGGCTAAATGCGAATTCCGCACATCTATTCTACAACTGTCTTTCCTCAATTTGAGTTTATGCCCCGTCAGGTTTGTAATCTGAGCAAGAGAAAGAATCTCATCAGCATTGAGCCTGCTCAATCCATTCAAGGCTTTATACACCTAAATCAGATCGCCTCACAGGTGCCTGGTCTCCAGACACTGCAATTTGCAGAACTAAAGCCTTTTTTTGTAGGAACACCCCTTTGTTCCCCTCACCAGTCTTGTTGCCCTTCTCTGTACTTGTTCTAGCAACTCTACATTCTTCCTAAAATGATATTTGGTAATAATGAATCATACATTAATACAATAAACAAACAAGAATATGGTGAGATTACTTAAACAAATTTGTCACGATTTTACTGATAAAGTTTACTGAAAGAATGCCTAAAGTCTATGGTTCTATTACAGAATATAGTGTTCAATCTGGAATCTTTAGAGTAAAGAAAGCATTATCCTATTGAAATAAATGCAGAATGATTTTACCAGATTTCTCTATTAAAAAAAATCTGATAAGGTATGAGTACAAGTGTAAAACTTTTGGTTTACGTAGAATGACTGCTAGGATCTCACAGCAATTCCTCTTTTTCTTTTCTTTTTTTTAAATGGGTAGTAATGTTAATGAACAATATGGAATTTGGATCTGAAACCTTAATACCTGCAATTTAATAGGAAATTAAATTAAAAAAAAAAAAGGCTTGTTAACATACAATTTGAATCTAAACCTATTTGATACCAAAACTTTTGCAAGAAATGGAAAAGCTTTATTTAGAGTGATTTCCACCTGGCTAGCTTAATTATCTTAATACAAACTGAACACTGCAACTTTAAAAAGAATTTATTCTACCTTAATTAATTCTAAATGCACATGATTATTTTTTCCCTCCTATAATTTCTACTTTATTGTCCTTGTCAAACTCCTTTCTCAATTTTAAATTTGCTACTGTCTTTGTCTAGTCTAATAAAGGAGGTAGTGTTTTCATATATTTTCTTCGAAATCATAATATATAGGGCATCTATGCCTTGTCTTTCCAGTGCCTGAAACGTTGCCTTATGCTGTATGGAGTCAAATGCCTTTTCATAATCGACAAATGCCAGGCATAATGGTGTTTTATATTCATGTGCTTTCTCCATTAGCTGTGACATTACGTGAATGTGATCCATAGTTGAGAATCCTGTCCTAAAGCCAGCTTGCTCTTTTGGTTGATTATCATCAAGTATTCTTTCTAATCTGTTAGTAATAAACCTTTGTGAACAACTTGTAGATGTGGAATAACAAGCTAATTGGTCTATAATTTCAAATTTCTAATTTAGCTCCTTTCTTATGCAGCAAAACTATGATTGCATTATTCCACTCCTTAGGCATCACACTTTTCACCTTTTCTAATGCAATTTTGTGAAGGGTCTTGCAAGTTAGTATTAGTAACGGCCGCATGGTGCAAGAAAGCCTATGGCTTATGCTGCACCAGCCAAAAAAAAAAAAAAATTGAACAAAACAATGATAAAAACAAAAAATAAATAAATAAATAAAATAAATAACAATAATTAATAAATAAAAAATAAATAAAATAAAAAATAAATAAAAAGCAAATTAAACCTATCATCCTATGCGCTTCCCTTACCCGAAAGTACTATCCAGATGACCTTTGAATTTCCCCAAACTGTCGGCCTCTACCACCCATGAAGGCAACTTATTCCAGTAATTTATAACTCGCTGGCTAAAATAAAACTTCCTGCAGTCCAATCTAAACATTTCCCCCCGTAACTTGAATTTATGTCCCCTAGTTCTAGCATCATTTATAATCTTGAAAATTTTGTCCTCATTCATTTTACTGATGCCTCTCAGAGCCTTAAACACCTCAATCAAATCTCCTCTAAGGTGTCTAGTTTCCAAACTCTGCAACCCACATATTCGAAGTCTTTCTTCATAAGGACGCCCTTTTGCCGATCTCACCAGGCGAGTTACCCTTCTTTGCACCCTTTCAAGAAGCTCGATGTCTTTCTTTAGGTGCGGTCTCCATACTTGAACACAGTATTCCAAGTGTGGTCTAATGTAAGCCTTATATAATGGGATTATCACGTCCCTATCTCTACTTGCAAAAGTTCGATAGATCATCGATAGGACACCATGGGCCTTCCTTGCAACCTGTTTACAATGCTCAGAAGTTTTTGTGTCCTGTCTCTTCCTCCCAATTTTAACAACTCTACAGTAACTATCTTCCCCCAGAGCTTTCTGATTCTTCATTTTCCTGGGAATCTACCTCATCAGGAAGGATATCAGGTATGTCATATGTGTTACTAATTTGCGATCCATCTTCCCCACGTCTGGCATCATCCCCTCGCTCCTTGTATATTTCTCTATAGTAGTCTTTTGCTAAATTATGCCTTCTCTGCTATTTATAAGTACACCATTGCCATTCTTCAGTCGCAGTATCATTTGTCTTTCTGTATTACTGCTCATGGCTGCTGATTTAAGTCCTTTTATAAGAATATGCAGACATACTTAGAATAACCATTTCACCTATTATTTGGGTTTCTCTTTGTACGTGCCTTTTTTAATTCTGATAATTCCTGAGAAAAAAACAGAACCTGTTTCCTGCGATTTCCAGGCCACCACTGATACTGAATATAATTTGAGTATTACAATGTATAAATGGTCATCTAGGCACGAGCAATTAATTTTACTAATTTTATAAGGGTATCTTAACACCAAACAATAAAAAAAAATTACTGTTCTCTTAATAATCACCATTTCCTGGAAATCCCAGAAAGCAGGTTCTTTTTCATGGGAATTATCAGAATTAAGAAAGCCACATACATAGAGAAACCCTAATAACAGGTAAAATGGTTATTTTAAGTATGTCTGCATATTCTTTTGTATTATTTTTACTACTTAAAAAAATTCAAGAACCTCATAGCTATTTAAAAAAAAAAAAAGCTTTAACTATTTAGAACCAGACATGCTTATATGATTCTCTCTCCCCTCCCTAAGTTTGGCTCCTACAATGCATTCCAAAATTTTTGGCACATTCTTTTGAAACTCCCTATATATACCACTAATGTCAAATAATCTGTAAACCTACTGGTGACAAAATAAATTACAAATTCTCCTTTGCTTGGTACACTCATAACAGCTACTGACCTTCTATCTATCCTATCACACCCAAAACCACAAAATGAGCTTTAATTGTTACTGAATAAATATCTCAGTTTCATTTCATCAGACTATAGGTGAAATGATATTTAACTGAAATATACCCTCACTGGCTCAAATTTAAAAAATTTTTAAGGTAAAATGAATTTTTCTAACGTATAAATGGCTTAGGTCTCTCTCCCTCTCATATTAATACAATCCACTACATTCATAACCAATCCAATTCACACAACAGATTCTCACCTATTTGGGAACAATGTTGTTGTTGTTATTTTGGTTTTTAGGAGCATCAGCAACTAAGGCCATATTGCTCCGGGGATATGCGGTGGTCATTCCCTGACCTTTCCACATCCTCCGTATTTGGTGGTCATGGGCTCGAACCCCGGTCTAATCAAGAAGCATGTTCTACGCACTGCCGCTCCTGCCCACCTGGCTACGGAGGCACCGTGGGAACAATGAGAGTTCATAATATATGAGACTGCATGTGCATATACTTCCCCCCCCCCACCCACAACAAGATTATTTTACTTTCATATCATCACTGCTCTGTCAAGGGCAAGTCCAGGCATACATTCAACAATATCTCATCAATATTCACTTCACAATATCTCCCAATCCCCAGCCCTCCTCTTCATCCCTTCTCAATTCATCTATCAGAGTTTATATAAATCTCCCTCTTGGCGGCTTCACCCTTAACTTTTCCATCCATCACATCCTTCACCTCACCACACATGTCCAATCTAATTTCTCTTCTGTCTTCTGATTATTTCAGTCAAGCATCTCATCTTACCTACACATCTCAAAACTTCCTCATTTCTTTATCAACCCATCTTATCTTTTCCATTTTCATTTTCCTCCATAACCACATCTCAAAACTTTGCAATATTCTGATATCTTCCATGTTCAATGTCCATGTTTCTGTTCCATAAAGAACCAGAAAGCGTACTAATCTTTTCCTTAAACCAATTCCTAATGTCTCACATATTGTTCTTTGCTTCTCAAAAGCTTTTTTTTACTTCTGCCACCATTAAGTTTCCCAAATAGCTATATTTGCCCACTTGTTCTATTCTCTCTCTCTCCTATTTCAATATTTAACTTGCAGCTTTCTCTACCCAATCTCATAACCTTTGTTTTTTCAATATTTATTCCCATCACAAACCTATCAACTTTCCTGTAGCATATTAACCAATTCCTGCAATTTTTTCTCAAAATTTGCTACCAGTGCCATATTATCTGCATATCTAACAGATAGTAACCTTTCTGCACATCCTCACTCCATGCAATTCTTCCTCATCCATATTTCCTCTACCATATGCCTCCTGAACCATTTCTTTTACATATTTAATGTTCTGTATATTAACAGTCGGGAAAGAACAACACCCCTGTTTCACACCTCTTCCTGTCTATACAGTGTCGCCATGTCCTATTTAAAAGATGGTGCAAGGATTTTTTTTGCCAGTATCATTGAGGATACCTTAAGGGTTCAGAGAAACTGCTAGTTAGGGGGGAAAGAAGGGCAATTTAGATGCATGTTTATCTAATTAGCATTAGTAGAGGCATTTGATGCAAGAAAGCAAGCTTATGCAGCATCAGCCAAAAAAAAAAAAAAAAACCCACTTCACCTCTCTGTTCGTTCAAAATACCTGTCCAGCTGAGCCTTAAACTTATTTAGGCTATCAACCTCCACTACAAGGGATGGAAGTCTGTTCCACCAACCAACCACCCGCTGGCTAAAGGCAAATTTCCGATGATATGGATCAAAGTAATGCTTGCCCTCACCTCATGAATCCTTGTTTGTTACCACAACAGCCAATGTTGATAAGATGTTCTGAGGGTAGCAATGTTTCATATGAGAATATAGCTTGGAATACAAACCTAAATAACTTCAAGGGGAGTGGCAGGGTAGTAAACTACGGAAGATTACTTAGTCTCAACTGTGCTTACAGTAATGTCAGGAGCATTGTCAATAAAATGGTTAAATTTGAACTCCTGGTTAGGGCAACTAATGCTGATATCATAGGGCCAACAGAAACATGGTGTCACCCAGAAATTGGTGATGACGAGTTGCACTATGATATGTATAAGGTGTTTAGGAAAGAGAGGGAAGACAGAAGGGGTGTGGACGGGTCATGCTTCTTATCAAAAGCAGCCCGAGTGCGAAAAGAGCTTTTACTAAATCAAGTTACATCAGCCAGCATAGAATCTGTGTGGTGTGAGTTGGTCGGAAGCAAAGAAACAATGAGGGTGGGAGTAATCTATAGACCAGAAGATTGTGAAGAATATGATGAGAGTCTTTACATGCAGATGGAATAGGCAAATAAGCGTGAATGTCTTATTATTGGTGACTTTAATCAGCCCCAGATTGACTGGAATAAGTGGGAGGGGAAACTCATGATGGGGAAAAACCTTTTTAAATAAATTAGATTATCTGTACCAGCATGCATAGAGAAAGTATTAGGGGTGAGAATATTCTTGACCTCATCATTACTAACGATTTAGATGACATCACAGGGCTTAAAGTACAGGAAGCATTGTCAGGAAGTGATCATGCAATCATCAGCTTGAAGATGAAGAAAGATGTTGCAGTAGTTAAAGGTAAAGGCATGGGTTTTAACTTCAGAAGAGGGGACTTTGACAGTTTAAGGTACTATATGATATCTGTGAATGAGGGATGCCCAATATATTTGAATTATGGAATACTTTAAAAGCAAAAATCATAGAAGCCATGAAAACATACACACCTTTAAGAAAATATTACAGGAGGAGGATGCCGAAATGAATCACTACGGAGCTGGCTGGTCAAAAATAGCAGAAAAAGATAGCATGAAACAGTTATGGAGCAATGAAAAGTACTGAAGCCTATAATAGGGAAACTGCATATAAGAAAACATTGGCTAAGAGAGCAAAGAATGGTGACAACAAATTTTTCACGTATGTGAATACAAGGAAGAAAAAAGTAAATGAGATTGGATCCTTGTGCACTGGGTGTAGGAAAATCTTAGACAACCCAGCTGACATTGCAAATGAATTGAACAGGTACTTTGCATCTATCTTTACTGATGAAAGACCGTTTATGCTAAGAAAAGGCTGTGTGAGTGAGACTGAGCCATATGAAATTAGTAATGTCGTAATTAGATGATTGCTTATTTGAAAAAACTTTGAGCATAATGGCGAGTAAGGCTCCTGTAGTTGATTGCATGTACCATGTAGTTTTGAGGACGAGTCCGAGGTAGTGCATTGAACCACTGAGGTTAATTATGAGGACACCTTTGGGCTCAGGGGAGATTCCTTTGGATTGGAGAAGTACCGATGTATCGCCAATATATAAAAGTGGTTCTAAGAATGAAGTTGGTAAGACCAGTTAGTCTGATTTCAGTGGTAGGAAAAATCATAGAGGCAGTAATTAAGAGTGCAATCCAGGGACATTTAGATAGATATAGCATTGTTATATCTTTCTAAATATAACAATGCTTGAAGGACACACACAACATGGCTATGTTAAGGATAAATCATGCTTAACTAACTCAGACTATTTTGACAGAGTTGCTCATGAGCTGGGAATAATATAGACATAGTATATTTGGATTTTAGCAAAGCATTTTACTTGGTCCCTCAGGAGAGGTACTGTATAAGCCTGAACAGGTTGGGATTGCTGGTAAGACTGTAAGATGGAATGCTGTGTGGCTGCAGGGCAGAAAGGCAGAGGGTTGTGATTAATGGATATTCTACAGATTCGTCTAATGTTAGGAATGGGGGCCCTCAAAGATTGGTTCTTGGACCACTGTTGTTTCTCATTTTCATAAATGACATTGACAAAGGGATTGAAGGTGTGATGCCAAAATTTGCAGTTGACAAAGTTTAGAAAAGTCATCAATGATCAGTGCCAAGAGGCACTCCTTCAGGATGATTGTTGTTGTTTATTTGGTTTTTAGGAGCATTAGCAACTAAGGCCATACTGCTCCGGGGATATGCGGTGGTCATTCCCTGAACTTTCCGCATCCTCTGTATTTGGTGGGCACAGGCTCAAACCCCAGTCTAATCAAGAAGCATGTGCTATGTTCTGCTGCTCCTGCCCACCTGGCTACGGAGATGCCCTTCAGGATGACTTGAACAGACTTCAAAGATGGTCAGAGAATTGGCAGCTATGTTTTAATGCTGCTAAATGCAAGGTCTTAACACTTAGGGAATAGCAACACAAATAAATTATACACTAGGTGGGGTTGAATTAAAAACAGTGGAGGAGGAAAGGGATCTGGGAGTTACAACATAGGCAGATACGAAGTTTTCTGAACAGTGTACAGAGGCAGCCAGTAAATCCCACGGTGTCCTATCAATGATTTATCAAACACTATCCTGTAGAGATAGGGAGGTCATAATCAAACTGTATAAGCCAATTGTAAGATCACATTTGTGTTCAAGTATGGAGACTTCATCTGAAAAAAGACAGAGCTCCTTGAAAGGGTGCAAAGATGAGCAACTCTAATGGTAAGATCAGCAGAAGGACAACCGTATGAGGAAAGATTCCAATTATGTGGGCTACAGAGCTTGGCAACCAGGCACTTCCGAGGTGACCTGACTGAGGTTTATAAGGTTCTGAGAGGAATTAGTAAAAAGAATGAAGGTGGAATTCACTGTTCTTAACAATTCCAGAACTTGGGTTCATAAATTCAAATTACAGGAGGTTAAGATTAGATTGTAGGAAGTTGACTTTTAGCTAGCGAGTCATTGACAGTTGGAACAAGTTGCCCTCACAGGTAGAGGCTGACAGTTTGAATAAATTCAAAGGTCTGCTGGATACTTGACTGTGTGTGCATATAATGTGTTTTCTTGTCTACTTGGTTGATTTTTTCCCTCCTGCCAGTGCAGCAAAGGCCTGTGGCTTCTTTGCACCATATGGTGAATACTATTACTATAATCTACTGCCATTCTTTTGTCCTTCCAATCCACTCCTTTCAATAATTAACCCAACAGACCCGATCAAAAACCTTCTCCAAATATATAAAGCATATACATACATTTTTGTTCACTTTCAGATGTCTTTCTGTCAAATTCTCCTCCCACCTAGTGCATCTCTTGCTTCCTCTGTCCCTCCTAAAACCAAACTGTTCTTCTTAAAATCCTTGTATTTAATATTCTCAGCATTATTTTTGCTGCATGCAGAACCAAACTTATAGTTTGCATTTCACTGCATGGCTTTTCATTTCTATTGGTATGATTATTGTAGTCTGAACATCTTCTGGTCAATCCCCTTGCTCATCTATTAATATAGATAAGTCTGTTAATTACCTTAAACACACTTCCCTATAAACTCTACTGGAATTCCTTCAAAACCTAATTTCTCTAAATTTCCTTCAGTGCTGTGATTACCTTTTGCCTTTCTAATGCTTCCCCCTTATCGTCACTGATTCTCATTCCAGCCTTCACTCTACAACATCCTGACCTTTTACCTTTTTCTCCATACTCATATTCTTTACTCTCTCTCATACATTAAATCATATTTTTCTAACCTTTCTAATACTTCTAATTCCCCACAAATCCCACCTCACCATTCTTCTCTTGCTTGATCTGTTGTTCTTCTAAGCTGATTGTTAATCTCTCCATACCCAACATCCTCAGTATCCTTCTTTCTTCCATTTCTCTCATCATATCCTCTGTCACTGATGGTTTCCTAGGTCTCACTTCCTGCATATAACTCATTTTCTTTTCAGCTGATTTGTTTATATTTTCTCTTTAACTTATCCAATTACCATTTATATTTTGGTTATTTAGCTGATCATGTCTTTCCAGTATCCTCTCCCTTAATTTTGCCTCAATAATATCCTTCCATGTTGTTTTTATTCTTTTTATTTTCCACTCTAATCCTTTTCAGCTTTAATTCCAAATCTACAAGGGTGGTTCAATAAAGAATCACCCTGACCTAGCTGCAGAGGTGCTAGCCTGTTGATTCTTGGCACAGGTTTTAGTCCTTCTCTACATAGCCACTGTGCAGATTTACACATTTTTCCCATTGATGGATGAGGCTACAGATACCGTTTTTGTAGAAGTGGTGAGGTTGGCCTTTGAACCATGACCCTGTTGCAGAAATGAGTGTCTTGTCATCAGGGAAGTGAGTCCCCTGAAGAAATGATTTGAGGGAAGGAAGCAAGAAGTCCGATGGTGCAAGATCGGGTGAGTAGGCTGGATGGAGCAGTATTTCATATCCACAAGTGGCCGCTTGTGTTGTTGCAATTTCAGAAGTGTGAACTGGGACATTGTCTTGAAGCATTCTCACACCTTTGGACAGCATGCCACGCCTACATGTTTTGATTTTCTTCCTTAATTTTGTGAGTAAGTTGGCATAATAGGCACCTGTAATTGTTCTACCTTTCGGCAGGTAATCAGTCATTATTACGCCTTTCTCATCCCAAAACACTGTCAGCAAGACCTTTCCTGTTGACGGTTGGGCCCTTGCCTTCTTGGGGGGTGGGAAACCATGATGTTGCCATTCTATGGACTGCTTTTTACTTTCAGGGTCAAAATGGTGTATCCAACTTTCATCCTGAATGATTAGACGAGAGAAAAAGTCTTCCTCATTTTTTTGGCAGAAGGCTAACAACTCTTGTGATTTCTGTTGCCGATCAGCCTTCTGGAAACCAATCAATAATCGGGGAATCCATCTTACACTCAATTTCCATAAATGGAGTTGGTCATGAAGGACTATTTCAACAGAGCCCACACTAATCTTCACCTCCTGGGACAATTCACGCACAGATAACCGGCGATCTTCCATGATTAACGACTCCACTTTTCCAATCGTGATGATTATTGGCTGAATGAGAACAACCTGGAATGGGCTCAGATTCTAATGATGTCCGATCAGAACTAAACTGTCTATGCCAGTGCTTCACAATGCCATAGGATGGGGCTTCATCCTTATATACAGCAGTCACCTCCTCATGGATTTCTTTAGGGTTGTTATTGTTATTTGGTTTTTAGGAGCATTAGCAACTAAGGCCATATTGCTCCGGGATATGCGGTGGTCATTCCCTGACCTTTCCGCATCCTCCGTATTTGGTGGTGACGGGCTCGAACCCCTGTCTAATCAAGAAGCGTGTGCTACGCACTGCTGCTCCTTCCCACCTGGCTACGATTTCTTTAGGAGATTTCCCCTTCAAGAACAGATACCAAATTACAGCTCTGACTTCAACTTTGTCCATGATGTCTGCTTTGTCAACTTTGTCCACTTCACATATTCAGCTTTAATTTTTTTTTTTTTTTTTTTCCAATTTTATAAGTGTACAATATTATCACAGAATTGATTCTGCATATATTTTCTTAATTCATCACAGGATGGTGGCATCCAAATGGCATTCCACAAAAGTCTTTCCAGGGCTGTGAAATTTTATAAACTTTTTTTTCTTTTTTTTTTTTTTAAAGCTTCACATGAAAACCTATAAGTAATACCACACAGTCCCAATTACAGGGCAATGTCTATGCACTTAAACGTCATCTCAGAAGTATTATACCCCTGTTCCAGTTTAAGTTCTATCCAGTGGGTCCAACTTAAGCGGTGCCTCCATAGCCAGGTGGGAAGGAGCAGTAGTGCATATCACATGCTTCTTGATTAGACCGGGGTTCGAGCCCATCAAGACCAAATACGGAAAATGCGGAAAGGTCAGGGAATGACCACCGCATATCCTGGAGCAATATGGCCTTAGTTGCTAATGCTCCTAAAAACCAAAACAACAATCCAACTTAAGTTTCAAGCTGTCAATTCTCCATGGGAAGCATTCGGAGAACAAATCATAAAAGATACTAAGCTTTTTATAGGAGGTAAGAGATACTGTTCAAGGTTTAGACCTAAATTGACATCAGAGGAGTTGATGAGTCAAATAGCAGAGTGCAAAAAAATGCATGGGATGATTATAAATTACACTACTCTGCATTTTGAAAAAAATATTCACTGATGTTTCCTCAGAAAAAGTGTTTCTGAATAATTTTCTAATGCTGATTTCAAAAATGACTTCTGTTTGTTTCCTTCATGTCAGGTTTCTTCAAAAGTTAGAAAAGTTGATTTTCCACTAATTTTTATTAATTTTGGTAGAATTTGTACATTGAAATTATAACAAAATGTTGAATTTTAAAATTATAATAAAATGTTTAAATAAATGTTGAAAACACTGTTAAAAAGGTCAATGTGGTAAAAAGTCTACTAAACACTCACCTCTTGCCTCATTTTAAAAACTGATCTACAATGGGTCAAATTTTCATTTCTTTGATTTTCTTGTGGCTCCTACTTCACAGTCCCTCTTCAGCATACAGCAATAGTAGCCATCATGTTTACATTCCAACTCTCGGTATCTCACCTCCGTGTCTTTAATGTCCCGGTGAAACCTCTCACCGTGTTCTTCACTAACGCTTCCAAGATTGTCTGGGAAGTAGTCCACGTGGGAGTGTAAAAAAATGTATCTTGACACTCATGTTGTAGCTCAGCTTCTTGAAGTTTTTCAACTATATTCTTGTAGTCTGGATCCTTGTTGCTCCCTAAAAGGTTCTCAACAACAGACCTAATGCTAACCCATACCTGTTTTTCTCTTTTATTCATAGTTCCCTCAAAATCTCGGTGCCTTATCAATTTGCAAAATTTGAGGTCCAACAAAAGCACTTTGTTTCAGCTTCTCTTGGGTGATCGATGCAAATTTAGAATAGTTGAAGCAGGGGCCTTCCTGAGATAAAGCTTTCACAAACTGTTTCATCAAACCCAGTTTGATGTGCAAGGAGGACATTTTTGGGGTTTATGAACTATGTTCTTTGATCCAGACATCAAACTGCCCCTCTTTGGCCAGACCTTGACATTCCAGTGCTTACTCCTCACCAGATTGTCCTACTCACACAAAAAAGCAAGGCATTTTTGTATAGCAGAAGTAACATGCCTATCACACTAAAGTGATAGGCATTTTGCTATCACTTTAAAGTCAGCACAGACCTGATAATCCTCTTTGATGAGTCAATAAAAAGTCTCTGTTGTGTAGAATTGTAACTAATTCCTAAATAGTTATTAAGTCATTAATATTACTGCAAAAAAAATCCATAGAAACATCCTCATTAAAGGGACTAGTAGTCGTTCTCTGTGTCTGCACCATGAGAAAAACATGCCATGTGTTAGAAAATTATTTGACTGAAGTCTAGAACCAAGGAGTTCTGCAGATTCGAGTTCATGTTCTGAAAACATTTGAGGGCTGGACCAAATGTTCTCCAGGCATGCAGCAATTGGCATAGCCTTCTTTAACCATTTTCCACAATTTTAATGCTTTCATACAGGTTCAGAAAACTTTATATGGAGCCCATTGTTTATCTTGGTCACCGAGTGAACTCCAAAATAAGTACAATACACGTTTTTTACAAATTCTGTAATATCTTGTCTTTGCTTGAGGACTGCATAAATTCCACAGAAAAATCCAGACAAATTAAGTCTGGATTTTTAAAACACTTGCATGAAGACATTTTACTCAGTTTTCAGTAAAAGTTTGACACAGTAACTTCAAAAATAAACTGAGCTCACACTGATAAACAATGCTGCATAGAGCTCTCAAAGTCAAGGATCAAATGACTGAAGGCAGTACTGCCAACATGTGAAGATTTAGTTTACAAATTCCCAGCATTTACCCCTGACAACTCATGACATCAAAATGTACTTGACTACTTTTCTTGTAAATTAATTGCTTGAAATGCAAATGATGACCAGTAAACATTCCAATTGGATAAAAAATGACATATTTAAACTTTATAAACACCTATTTGGATTTAAGTAAGCAATTAACCCATAAAAGTGGAGGCAAAAATAGTGATTTTTGAAAAAAACAGAATGCAATAGAAAAAAACAAAAAAATTTTCTGAAATCAGCATAAAAAACTGAATTAAGAACAGCTATTAGTTTATAAACATCAAAAACTATGCAGAGTGATGTTATCAGAAGACACAGAAACCTACAGTAAGTACAAACCAGTCTGCAATCAAGTAACAAATGGGGTGAGGCTGGCTAGGGCAGATTATGTTAAGTGTTTGGCTAAGAATGAAAGAAAATGAACAAAGAAATTCTTTGCTTGTGGTAACACTAAGAAGAAAAGGATAAAGCATAGTGGTCCACTAAATATGAAAGAAATAAGTATAGATCATGTTCATGTTGCTTACAAACTGAATATTTTGCATCTTGATTCATGCATGAAAAAGTTTTAGGGATGAAGATACCAAAAGTATACACAGTTCTAAACTTGTTCATCTGATATCCATTTAGGAGCTAAATGTTTTTGTGATAACTGAGAGGGAGATGGAAGAGAGAGCAAAGCTTTGGTCATTATTATGAGAGCATTCTTGGATTCATGGGAGGTCTCTATATGTTGGAGATGTGCAAATGTCTCTCCTATTCACTCATGAAGGAGTGATCAAATAGCAAAGTGAGTCATTACAGAACTGTAAGTTTTACTTATGTTCCAGGGGAAACAGATGAGCCAGTGGTCAAAAAAGGAATGCAGTGACATTGCAATAACAGCACAGATTTGTTAAAAGGTCTTGTCTGACCAGTATGGTTACTTTCCATGATACAATAACAAAGAGACTAATTGCAAAAAATAATTTTGACATCATATACTCAGATTTCAGTAAAGCTTTTGACATTGCTGTAAAAATTGCAGCAGTATGGCATATGGGCAAGTTACTGCTATGGTTAGAGATATCAGTTATAAATGGGCATTGCCCTTCTTAGATTAATGTCATTATAAATTCCCATTGGATTCAGTGCTGAATCCTTTACTGTTTTCAATATTTATTAATGATATTGATAGATTTATAGCAAGCTTAATGTCTAAGTTTGTGGGTGACAATGCCTGGCAGGGTGGTTACTGTCAGGGAAAACGCCTAGAAAAATTAAGCAGTTGAGCTTTAATATTAATAAATGAAAGGCAATAACTCCAGAATAACATATCAATCAGGTGGTACCATACTCAAGATGGTGGCAAACAAAAAAAGACCTAGGGATAATTAATTATCCAGTAGTGTAAATAGAGTGCTAAGATACTCGTGAGGTTCTTTCAATAATATATGGGAATTCTGCCAGCAATGGCAAAGAAGTGACCATCCCAAGAGGATTAGTCAAGGACACAAAAAGGGTACTTCTATCATGAAAGACTTCAGTTCTGAACATCTGCTACAAAACTAGACACCTGAAAGGAGAAGTAATTGAAGTAAATTCCCTAAAATATAAACTAAATTCTGATGTAATCCTTTGTTTCTTGGACAACACACACACACATAAGGGAACAAATTTAAATTGAAAAAGGATGGACCATTCTGCTCATAGGAGGTAAAAATAACTGTAAGTAGTAAGATTTTCTCTTTTTGCCTCCACTTTTGTGGGTTAATTGCTTACTTAAATCCAAATAGGTGTTTATAAAGTTTAAATATGTCATTTTTTATCCGGTTGGAATGTTTACTGGTCATCATTTGCATTTCAAGCAATTAATTTACAAGAAAAGTAGTCAAGTACATTTAGATAAGTAAAAATTCAAATTTTTGGAAAAAAGGAGCATGCAGTCATAACATGAAAATGTGACATGCTACAAACTTTCTACTATCATTTTCATTTTCAGCACACGTGATTTAGTCAAAAATCAGTTGATTTCGTTCATGTTATCAAAAAAAAAAAGTTTAAAATTGCTGGCTGATATCAAATCTGATATACCTCACAAGTTGTTTTGGCATTTGGACAGATGAGGAGAGTAGGTTTTTTTCTCTCTCTCTCTCTCTCTTTTTCGCTAATGTTGTGTAGGCTTGTTTCCTAACATGTTTGCCATTAATAATTTTTAGTTCTTTTCTGCTATAAAAGAACAGGGATGTTGAGGAATGTGCTTACCAGAAGGTTTAACTATTTGACCTCGTATGCAAATTTTTGTAAATTGATTTAACATTATGAACTCATTTCAAATTTCTTTTATTCATTTAGCTTTTATTAGCTTTCAAAGTGAGGTTTGAGTTTTGTTAGAATTTAATCTCTTTTACACATCTTGTTTTTTTTTTTCATTTTATCTTTTGTAAATGTTATGAAATGTATAAAATTAATGCTATACACAACACCAAATTTTGATGAAAATAATAATCAAAATATACATAATCTTACAATATGATTAGGTAAAGTGACTTCAGGTCCTTTCCTGCTATAAAGGAACAATACTGTGGTTTTGCAGTATTCCTTAAAATTCAAGCAGTTACTCATCCCCCAAATTAAAACACAGATGCTCATATCAAATCTGACATACCTCACAAGTTGTTTTGGCATTTCATTCCTCAGAGTCAATGAAACCAAAGATGGAAAATTAATGGAAAATTAAACACCTACCACTCATGTTTCACAGATGCCACAAGAGAAGTGGAGTAAAGAAACTGATGCAACTGCTTGCATATCGAGAAATTATCTGTTTCTTGTACTCCACTATATCTATAAATTAAGAATTTCTTGTTAATCCATAGTAATTGAAACAAAAACATAAAATACTGCATAATCATTTAGAGAATATCAGTAGGGAAGGGCACTTAGGATTTCTTTTTATTGTTAAATTTAAAAACATAGCAGAAATATTTTTAAAAGTGACATCTATTAGATTCCAAACTAGCACTGAAAGGTTAATATAAACTCAATAAATTAAAATACTATTTACCTTGGGTAACTGACACTGCTTAATCTGAGGCACTAATGGTGGCTCAGCTAGAGGTATCTTAAGAAGATATTTTTGGATGAGGTAGGCTTGAAGTATTAGCGTTATCAGACAACCCAAAATTGTGCATCCTACTACTAACAGCAACATGATGATCAATAAAGTTACTGCAGATACTTCAAAGATGGCTCTACAAAACAAGATAGCCAAAAATCTTTAGAATTTTTCTTCCACCATTAAAAGCATAACTATAAAAATTCAGATTAAATTGGTTTATTTCTCAGAATACAATACAACATAACATGAAAATAAGAGGAGACTGCACTTTTTTTTCATTGACAGCAAAGTTAAAAAAAAAAAAAAAATGCTATAATCAAGGATGTAAACCATACATTTAATCAAGCTTACATTTTTCTAGTTGCAAACTGTGTGTGTGTGTGTGTGTGTGTGTGTGTGTGTGTTAAGAGTTACAGAATATCAAATTGGTTACTAGCAGAGAAAGCTCTGTATAGCTAGCCAACATAGCTGTAATTTACAAGTGCAGTAAGCACTAAATAAGTAGTACTAAAAGAGAAAATTATAAGATGTTTGCAGGACTATTTTATCCTTTCATTCATTTTTGCAGCCAGCAGGATTAAAACTGCATACATAATGCAGATCTTAATTCTCACAGCAGAATAAACTTTCCTTCATAACATATTGTCCTGGTATTGCATACTTTCACACAGGTGGCCACTCCACTCCAAAAGATTAATTGGTTAATTGTTTAAAAGATGAGACATTGCTATGACATACTGTTTCAGGACTAGGCGGTCCCTCATCTAATAGTAGTTGGTTTCCAGTCACTTTTCAAAGTTCAAATATAGCTTTAATTGTATTACAACTTTTAAAACACTGATTTCATATACTGCAGAAGAAGCTCACAAAAAAAAGCTGCTTTACAATTATTTAACATTTTCTTTTTTTTTTTTTTTTGCATGTTGTCACTAGATGCCACCTGCTATCAACAAGGGAACAGTTAGTACTGAAACACGTTGCCATAGCAGTCATATCTTTAAAACAATTGGCCAATTAATGGCCTTTGGAAAGATCATCTGTTTGGAAATAGTGCATACTAGAGCAGCTTGCTGTAAAGGCAATTTTGTTCTGCTGTGAGAATCAAAATGATTGCATTATCTATGCAGCTAAAATCTTTCTGGTCACAAAAACAGATTAAAATACAAGATAGTCCTATAAGCATCTTATAAAGGGAGAAATGCATTTTTTGTATGGATTCCTAAAGACAAATATGATTATTGATACTAGTGCTGGACTGCTTTCTTAATATTTCCAGATTGTAAAGTGCTGGATTTTACAAAGTTTACTGTATGTCATTTTTTTGCTGCTGAACATTCCTAAAAGTTCTTTATGTCCAATTGGATAAGTAGCAGGTGTAACCAGCTAAGAAATAGAAATTTCTGGGAGTAACACTTGATATGATTTATGTTATAATGAAAATATTAGTTACTTAAAGCAGGAATTATCTCTTTCCTTATGGGATATAAAGTGTGATTTGTTGTATTTGGATTATAAAAAAATAACATTAAAGTATCGTAGAGATATATTGTACTTTAATACTTTGAATATGTGACCTTGTTAGATTGTCAATAATTACACTTATTTTAGGCTTAGAATACTGGGCTTGAAAGTTGTGAAATCTCAAAGCTGACTTACCAGTTAACTTTGGACAATGTTATGAGAACAACTCCATTTATACAAAAATAACTCATTTTTGCAAAACTGGAATTTTTTCCAGTTTTGAAAAATTGGAGATATTGTTGTTGTTGCTATTATTTGGTTTTTAGGAGCATTAGCAACTAAGGCCATATTGCTCCGGGAATATGCGGTGGTCATTCCCTGACCTTTCCGCATCCTCCGTATTTGGTGGTGAAGGGCTCGAACCCCGGTCTAATTAAGAAGCGTGTGTTATGCACTGCTGCTCCTTCCCACCTGGCTACGGAGGCACCATTGGAGATATAAAATGCTAAATTCCTTTATTAATTTATTAACTAATAGCATATACGAGGGACATTCAATAAATTATCTATCTACCTATGAAGGAAATTAGATAGAGGAAAAATCTGTTTTATTTTTAATGTACTTCAACTTCAACACACTTGTTCCATTTTGTTGGCAAGCTTGCCAACAAAATAGAACAACAAAATGGAAATACCAGAAAAATAAAATTTTGTCCTTCCATCACAAAATGTAGAAACAGCAGATTTCAGTTCATTATCATCAGCCACGTGACATCCATGTACGTTTTTCTTGAGGTGCTGACACAGGAAATAGTTACTGGGGCCAGATCTGACCCTGGAAAGTAGATGGGTAAGTTCTGTAAAGTCAGTCTCTCAAAGCAGCAGCAGCACGTGACCTGTGCACTGGTGTGTGTTGTCATGAAGCAGCCATACCTCTGAAAAGTTTTCCATGGCATTTTTTCTTTATGATGTTCCTTAGTTACACAGTAGGGATGCATAAGACTTCCCAGTGACTGTCTGCTTGTGTTCCAAGTACAAAATTTCTTCAGCATTGCAAAAAATGGTGGCCATAATCTTCCCAGTTGAAAACTCTGTCCAAAATTTTTTGGGTTTGGGAGAACCCTTGTGATTCAGCAAAAAAAAAAAAAAAAACACGACATTCCTTGAATTTAAACTATTAACTTCCACAACAACAGAAGGAAGTTTGTTCCAGTCACTTGCCTGCTGGCTAAAGGCAAATTTCTGCATATCCATTGTCCAACCATCCCTCTTCAATTTGAATTTATGTCCCATCGTGGGTGTGGCCTGAGCAAGAGGAAGAATCCCATCAGCACTGAGCTTGCTCAATCAATTCAAAGCCTCAAAAAACTCAATCAGATCATCTCTCAGGTGCCTACTCTCCACACAATGCAATTTGCAGAATGGAAACCTTTCTTAATCAGAGCACCCTTTGTTCCACTCATCAATCTTGTTGCCTATCTCTGTATTTGTTCCAGGAGCTCCACATCCTTCAAAAAATGAAGTCACCAAACCTGTACTCAAGATATGGCCTGACCATTGCCTTATACAATGGGATTATCACATCCTTAGCAAAATTCCTGTATGTCGTTGAAAAAAGCCATGAGCTGTTCCTGGCAGGCTGTCTGCATTGCTCAGAGAACTTCATATCTGGCTGCACAATTACCCCCAGATCTTTTTCATTCTTCACTACCCGAGGTGTATTTATTACTTTAGTACTTTGTATTTATTAATGTTAAACTTCAATTGCAATCAGCCCATCTGCCTAACTTTTCTAACCCTGCTGACATTCATATCATCTGCAAATTTGGGCATTAAGCCTGATAAGCCTTTCAATATCACTGATTAATACAACACTGATTAATTAACAACGGACCCAACATTGAAAGCTTCGGGGGACTCCACTAATAATAATAGTCCATGAAGAGCAATGTCCATTGATTAACGCACTGTCTTCTCACTCAACATCTCTTTATCCAAAGCAGAAAATTGCCCTTATTGCCACATTGTTCCAATTTATACAAGTCTTATGTGATACTATATTAAAAACTTTCCTGAAATCCAAGTATATGATATCAAAATTGTTTTTTTTTTTGCATCCATTTCCTTTCTGACCATATCATAGTATCCAATCAAGTTGGTCAAACAAGATTTCTCCTTAAGAAACCCATGTTGTGTCTGAAGTATAATGGCAGCCTATTCTAGATGATCCTGCACTATTGCTTTTACCAGTGACTCCATTATTTTCCTTGCAACTGAAGTTAAACTAACAAGTCTGTAATTACTCTAGTCACCCTTAGAGTCCCCTTTGTGAATTGGGAATACATTTGCACATCTCCAGTCCACAGGGACCTCCTATGAATCCAAGAATGCTCTCATAATTATGACTAAGGGTTTGCTTACTTCCTTCACTAATATACTTGGATAGATGCCATCCACCCCAGGTGCCTTTCTTATGTTTAACTTCAACAATTTCTCTTCCACTTTCCTCTTAGTTATTACAAAATCATTAGTACCTGTTAGAATTTGATAAACTTCCAGTATCCTCTAAACCATAGTTTCCCAAACTTTTTCGGGCCACCGCCCACTTTGCAAGACATAAATTTTGTAACGCCCCCCATTATAACAGTTTTCCGCATTCAAGCCATTTGATATTTTCGATGTAAATAGCAACTAATGATACATTACTGCTTCATGCCATTAAATTATTGAAAAAGTAGTGGTGGCCAATATGTGCTTCATCTTGAACACAGTTATTGCTATACCGATTTTGATGAAACAGCCCATATGTAAAGATTGTAAAGTGTATGCTCGAATAACATTATGCACAATTTCATACAATGGTTTAAATATGAAAATTCGGAATACATATTAGGAGATTGTATTACATTAGTAAGAATCTTATTGTAATAATTAAAACACCATCCAATGTACTAGAAAATTGTTTATTTCGAACTTACAAAGAAAAAATAAATTAACGTGACGGATGAGCCTGATGCATTTTTAAAAGTTTGTTAATATCGGGTTCAACTTTCGTTAAAAACAGTCGTAAATCGCCACGCTCAGTTATATGCAATTGGTTCTTTTTCTTAGATAGTAAATTTGCTACAGCACTAAACCCACGCTCAGCCAAATAAGAAGATGGAAATGGAATTAAAAATTTCTGCACTATTTCCCATAATCTGGGTACAGTGTCGGTACTGATTTCTGAAGCCAGAACTCTTGGTATCGACTTTTGAATTTTATTTTTAGTTCTTCATTTGTTGCGTTCTATGAGTTGCTCTTTTAAATTTGATGATCCTACTGTGTTTACATGTGAGAAAGGATCTAGAACCCAATTTGGTATATTCATGTTTAGAATATCCTTGAATCGCTCATTGAAATCAGCATGGAGAACCTCCAAGTGTTGGCAGTATGTAAGTAAATCTTCCTTATTGAGAGACACTGCTGATAAATTTGAAAAGTGGCTATATTCCCCTCGGCCTAGATTCCGCTTGAACAGAAGAAGTTTCCCCACAAAAGCAGCAATAACGTTTTAATTAAATTCCATTCATCACCTTGTAATTGTAGATTGACTTCATTAAATATTTTATAGAGGTCTGTCAAATAAGCGATGTCATTTTTGGATGTAATCAGGTTGGCCCGCAATCCGTCGTCTCTGTTTTCTAGAAACTCTACTACTGAATCAAACAAATTGTAAAATCGATTCAGACAAATACCTTTTGAAAGCCAATGAACTTCTGTGTGAAGCAGCAAACGATTGAAATCTTCATCATTTTCACTACAAAGTTGGCTAAACAATCTGTCACTCAATGTATTGCTTCTAATCTTGTTGACTGCTCTAATAACGTAATGGAGCGATGTATGCAAGTGTTCACTTAAATTCTTCGCAACCAAATGTTGATGACGAAGAACACAATGTATAGCGTGTACATTTGGTACTGCTTGTATCAAATGTGTTATGAAACCCTTATGGCCCCCTGTCATTGCTGGAGCACCATCAGTAGCAGCAGACAGAATATTATGAATAGGAATGTCTTTCTCTTGAAAAAACTTATTCATGGTATTAAATATAGATTCTCCCTTTGTATCCACTTCCAAATTTTTAGCAAATAATAATTCTTGACAAACTTTTTCTTCTTTTATGAATCGAACGTATGATAAGAGTAGTGCTTCATTATTTGGGAGAGTTGATTCATCGAGTTGAATGGAAAATTGGCATGTCTTCAAATAATCGCACAATGATTTTTCAACGTCTTCAGGCATTTCATCGATTCTTCTTTGCACTGAATTATTGCTCAAAGGAATTTTCCTAATGATATCTGACACTAGCTTATGAAGCACAGTGTTTATTACTTCTTTTACTGCAGGCAAGATTAATTCCTCACCAATTGTGTGTGGTTTTCCCGCTTTTGTGATTAATAATGAAATATTATAAGAAGCTTGTAATCCATCATTATCTTGTTTAGTGGACAACGCAAAAAGTTTTGATATAGTTGGACGTTTAAAATATTTTTCTTCTAGTACTTGAAAATAGGACAAATCTTTATCCTTTTCATCAGCATGCATTTTAGTCAAATGCTCTTGTAGCCTAGAAGGCTTCAATGCTTCATTTGAAAATACTTTTTGACAAATCAAGCACATAGGTAATAATTGGTTCGTAGTAGACTGAATAAAGCCATATTTCAAATACTCAATACTGCACTGTCGACATTCTTCTTAGATTCAGACATAATGAAGTAATAAAATTTGCAACAATATTCACAAAATAAAAGGTTTAATTTACACTTTGTATGACTCCACTTATCTATCACACTTTCGACTGATAATTGTTGGCAAAGCACACAAAAAATAATGAAACTTATTCCTAAACAGCAAAAATGCACAATCACATATCAATTTATGAATTATTACGTTGGCAAAACGGCCTTGGAAGCTTTGAAGGTGAAATGTGCTCCGGCATTAGTTTAAAATTCGCGCCTAATCTGTCTCAAACGAATCAACAAACGTGGAGATATAATTGACTGGTCAAGCTTACGTCATTAGCGTTACCAAGGTGATCCAAGAAGAAAATAAAACTGTAAACAATTTTTGTGGAAAACAAAAACAGTTGAGCATCATTACTTGCGAACAATATTTTGCATTGTCACTCTGTCACAACATTTTGCTTTTACTGCTTTTCGTAATTGTTGTACAAAAGAATTGCAACGAACTGGTTTTGAAAAACAAAAATATCGCATTTCCTTTCTTCAGTATGTATTGTATCTATTAACAAAAAATATAAAATTCATCTATTGGAAGCCATACTGGAAACGGAAGGGGGGAAAAAAAACTGTCGTAAAACTGATCACTACAATGCGCATTTCATAATGTAATTGTTTCTAGAGGACTAAATCGAAACAGCAGTTTCATGGATGTATATTTAATCTTCTTACGAATTTTCAAGAAAATATTTCTATTCATAGCTGCGTTATAAACTTCGAAAACTGATGTTGAAGGAACTTCAACTCGCATGCATCTTATCTGGTGTGCAAACGAAAAAAAAAAAAAATATATATATATAGATATATATGTGCTACGAGTAACGGATTGTTTTATATGCATTTGATACCATCAAAAAATTTGAGGGAAAAATTTAATTTTCATTATCACACACACATGCCCGAAAAATTCACCATAAAGTGTCATATGTTTGCTTGCTTGAATTCCATTCTGAGCTGCAAATGTAATTTCACTTCTCTTGTGCTGACAGAGCTGCTGTTTGCCGAATGAAGGAAAAAAAAAAAAAGTGCAGCCATTATCAACCCACTGCAGGATGGAAGCCTCCTCAACAATTCATGTTGAGGGAAATGGACCATCTGCCACGCTGGTCCAATGCGGGTTGGCAGATCGACCATATTCAGCAGTCAGGGGCTTGAACCCCGGTCAACTCAAAGAGCGTGTGCTACTGCACTCCTGCTCCGGACCACTCGGCTACGGAGGCCCTATGAACGAAGGAAAGGAAAACGGAATGAAGTTCCGGAAAACGGAAAATGAATGAAGGAAAACGGGGTTTAATTTCCTGTAATTTCCACTTCCTTTCGTTCACTTGGGGGGGGGAACTCCTTAGGGGAGGAATTCACCCTTTCTAGTCCGACCCTAAGGGAAAGAGACATTCATTCAACTCACCTTCAGCAAATCCACCTCCTAAGCCTAGGCTTATATGTTGATTATATTACTTCAGTGTTATTATCTTGAGCTGTTCTTAAAATGTTAATATAGTAATAATAAAATACTATTTAAAATTCAAACAACACAACACATCTTGGGAGAGCACTAATCCTCTTAGCCACAGCCAAGAAGGATATAGTATTAGCTATCATCGTCTCACATATCCTAATTGGCGTGCCAGCCACGAGGAGGCAGGCACAACTATCTAGTCTTGCTCTCCGTTTAAAAACTAAACTCACAAACTTATTGAAGTACCATAGGAGAGCCCTATCGTGAACATGATCCATAGATTTTGTTGTTCAAGTCTATCTAGACTTATCTCCAGTTCATGCCTTAACCCCGGTCAACTCAAAGAGCGTGTGCTACTGCACTCCCGCTCCGGACCACTCGGCTACGGAGGCCCTATGAACGAAGGAAAGGAAAACGGAATGAAGTTCCGGAAAACGGAAAATGAATGAAGGAAAACGGGGTTCAATTTCCTGTAATTTCCACTTCCTTTTGTTCACTTGGGGGGGGGGGGGGGGTGGAAAACTCCTTAGGGGAGGAATTCACCCTTTCTAGTCCGACCCTAAGGGAAAGAGACATTCATTCAACTCACCTTCAGCAAATCCACCTCCTAAGCCTAGGCTTATATGTTGATTATATTACTTCAGTGTTATTATTTTGAGCTGTTCTTAAAATGTTAATATAGTAATAATAAAATACTATTTAAAATTCAAACAACACAACACATCTTGGGAGAGCACTAATCCTCTTAGCCACAGCCAAGAAGGATATAGTATTAGCTATCATCGTCTCACATATCCTAATTGGCGTGCCAGCCACGAGGAGGCAGGCACAACTATCTAGTCTTGCTCTCCGTTTAAAAACTAAACTCACAAACTTATTGAAGTACCATAGGAGAGCCCTATCGTGAACATGATCCATAGATTTTGTTGTTCAAGTCTATCTAGACTTATCTCCAGTTCATGCCTTAGATCAACATATTGATCACAATGGAGCATAATATGGACACTAGTTTCTTGTAACCCACAAGAACATAAATCATTTTCCACAAGGCCCAACTCATGGAGTCTTTTTGCCAATCCATGTCCAGTGATAAGAAAAGTGGCATGTAGTCCACACTGCTGCCAAGGATTTGCCCGCACATTTAATATGTCAACTCTTGGTAGATACATATAGGTGACATGGCCTTTTTCGCTCGTGTCCCACCTCTGTTGCCACACAGCCATGAGTTCATTTTTAATTCTTGCCTTTTCTTGTTTATAATCAGATCTCGAATATATCTTATTTAGATCTGGGCAAGAGGACACACCCAACATAGTTTTCCTGATGTTCTTTCTAGTGCAATATAGTAACACCAACAAGATGGTCTGCAAATCAGCCGGAAATCGTCCAGCTAATACCTGCAGAGCATATGTCGACACTGTTCTACAGGCTCGTGCTGTGCATAAGAGAGCAAACCTCTGCGCCTGGAGCAAGTACTTCTTTTCAACAGTATTAGTTATTCGGTGCAACCAAGCCACAGAAGAACATGTGATTATGGGGACAAATACACAATCATAAAGGAGATTCAGGCCTCTTACTTTTATCCCCCAATCTGTTCTGATCATTCTTCTCAGCTTGGCGTATAGCACGCACACTTTATTTTTTAAGTACTTCATGTGCTCCAAAAACGCCATCCTCTCCCCCTACACACACACACCGAGGTACTTTATAGAGGTCACATACCTAATTGACATATCAAATGCTTTAACTACTGGATTTCTATTCATATTCAGGCATCCCTTGAGCAGCATCTGTACAGTCTTTGATTTTGAGATCTGTAACTTATACAATTTGGACCACTCCATCAGTTCCTCCATTATTTGAGAGGCATGTACCTCTAGTTGGGACCTTGCATTGCCATATACCAGAATTAACAAGTCATCGGCATATGCCACTACATTCACACCAACGTGATTTTTTTTCAAAAAATCATCCATAACTATTGTCCAGGCGTGAGGACCAATTACTGAGCCCTGTGGACAACCTCATTTAACATTCCTTTTTATTTTAGTATATTTTGTTCTAACAATTATCTTTCTATTTGAAAAATATTCTTTAAAAACTGAATACAATTTTTCAGAACATCCAATGGTTCTAATCCTGGAGAGGATTCCCTCTCACCAAAGCATGTCGAATGCACCGTGAAAATCAACAAAGATTCCAAGAACGTAACGCCCCTCATAGCTCCGAACGTATGCTGTCATCTGATAAATAGCGTCCTCTGTAGACTTACCTGTTTTATAACCGTACTGGTTATCAGAGGACATTTGATTCTCATCATATTTAATCATTAGTCGACTGATACACAATTGCTCATAAGTTTTAGCTATTACAGACAACAATGCTATGGGACGATACGAACCCGCTCCACTTGGTAGTTTATCCGGACTTTTAATAATCAGTTTCAAAACTGCCACTCTCCACACCTCGGGGAACGAACCCATCTCCAAGCATTTATTAAACATCTTGACCATTAAATCAGGTCTTATATTAAAACCCCTTTTCATTATTTTAACTTCTATTAAGTCAGGACCAGGCGACCAGCCATCAACCACCTGTGCAACAGCATCTTGAACCTCTTCCATGGCAAAATTTTGTTCATATATATTGGAACGTTGAGTGGCATTGCCTCATATCACTTCCTTCTGTTCTTGGCTTAGTTCTTGTGTGTCCATATCAGGAAACAACTCATCCAGGATCACGTCCATGGACCCACTCCATCCTAAGGTATCCATATTTCTTGTTCTGACAGTAAAATTTATGGAATTAAAAATATACTTTTCTGTAATTAATTTAAAAACAGTATTCCAGGGATCTCTCGAGCCTTTTTCTGTCACATACGACTTCCAAGAAGTCTGCTTTGAAAAAATTATGTTAATTGCTTTAACACAATTTTTACATAGATTCCTATACGTATTCTTATACAATTCCGTCATTTGAGCGTCCCCCAACCTTCTATACCTTTGGAATCTTTTTCTGGCTTTTCTTAGTTCTTTCTTCATTTGTTGCAAGTTCCTATTCCACCACATTACAAGTCTGGTTACAAGCTTTTTCTTTTTCATTGAAAATTTTTAAGCTCTATAAACTATGTCCTGAAATTTACATACATACAAGGGTACTAGGAAAGTTTTGCAATACAGCTTTGTTTATTTAATTTTTTCAAAGTAATTTCCTCTACATTCAATACACCTCTCCATCCTCCGAAACCAATTTTTAAACCAGTTCTGCCAAGTTTCACTAGGGAGTAAAGCACACTCGTTGTCCCAAGCCCGTAGAAGGTCCTCATCACTGGAAAACTGCCTCCCTTTTAGCTTCATTTTCACATGCGGGAACAGTGCAAAGTCGCAGGGAGCAAGGTCTGGACTGTAGGGAGGGTGCTCGAGAAGTTTCACTCCTGTCGTGGTCAAATATTCGGTGCAGGCTTTGGCGCGGTGAGCTGGAGCATTTTCGTGATGGAGGCCAGGTGTCCATTCTTGACTTTGGCCGCAGGTTCTTCATAGATCCAATGACTTTAGGCAGGCATTGTTCAGTATACCACTTAGCTGTGACTGTCTTCTGCGTGTCCAAAACGACACGTTCCACAATTCCACTCGATTTGAAAAATACAGCTATCATTTTCTTCTTTACAGATCGGGATTTTCTGACAATTACGGGTGTGTCGTCATCATCAAAGACCCAAACTTTGTTTTGAGCCTTGGTCGGCAGATCGTAATAGTACAGCCAAGTCTCGTCACCTGTCACGATGTTGTTCACATACCGAGATTGTCCCTTATCAAACTTTTTTAACATCTCCCGGCACCAAGTCACACGTCGTGTCATCTGCTCTTCAGTCAGTTGATGCGGCACCCAGAGAGAACAAAGTTTCTTCACGTGCAAATGATCTTGCAGAATCGAACGAATTGCTGGTGCATTTAGGCCCAAAGTATCCTCTATCTGTTGGTAGGTCACTCGCCTGTTTTCGTCAAGCATTTTCTTCACAGCAGTAACATTTTCCTCCGTAACTGACATTCGTGGCCTTCCCGGCTTCTCAGAATCCTCCAGAGTGAAATTTCCCCTTTGGAATTCTCTATACCACCTGAATATCGTTGTACGATGTGGACAATCATCATCTAGTGCAAGAGTCATTTCTTCTAAGCACTGGTCTATGGTTAAACCACGCACGAAATTATACCGCAAAACTGTCCTTATCTCATTTCGTGACCACGATGCCATCGCAAGCACTTTACACTCTCACTACTAATGAATAACTGAGCCCATCGACTTGGCACGGCGGCTACTATGCACGTATGAACATGTCTCAACATGCAGCAACGAGCAGCTTCCTGTGATTCATTGTTGCGTCATATTGCAAAACTTTCCTAGTACCCTTTGTATTCTTCAGGACTTAGTAAATCCCAGTTTATTTCATTTACTTCATGATTGAAGGTTAGATCAAAGCTTTGCCAATTAACTGTTTTGACAGAAAACCTTTCCGTTTCCTTTATTTGCCGTACTTTCTCTATCTGATTCAGTTCAAACAAAATACCATTATGATCACTTCTAGTCAAATAATCAACTACTTTCCAGTCATGTATCTTATCAAGAATTGACGTAGTATATAATGTAACATCTATATAGGATTGCCAACATATGCAGAGCTATATGTTGGTATATGGCCAGGAGTATTGACAACCACCATACCAGAGGTAGATAGGAAGTCTTCAAGGATCTCACCTTTATCATCAGATTCCGCACTACCCCATAATACAGATTTAGAGTTAAGAGTCCATTCCAACAACTATATGGCAACCTTGAAGTAAATCCTTATATCAATTACTTATATCAAGTAATTGATATAAGGATTTATATCAACCGAGTGCTGACAGTATAGTGAGATCATGTACACTCTACCAAATGCACCAATTACTTCAGCACATATCATGTGTTTTCATTTGATAGAGTTGTGATCATAGTAATCACAAGATTATGTCTTCTCACTATCGCAACTTTCGAGCTTTTTCCGTCTGTCAAAATACTTATAATTACTTGGATATCCTCGTACGTTGCCCCCTACTTCATAGGGTTCCTGCAATAGATTTATGTCAATACCCTTCTTTTCCATTTCTAAGTGAATTTAAGCCTCTACAGCCTTTGCTCGTTGTGCATTTAGTTGTAGCACACTTAGTTTTTCAGCCATAATTGATCTTATTTTTATATAATTCCAAAGCTCTTTTGTACTCAAGGCAATCCTTATCAGTAGCAGTGTGATCACATTTTCTGCTACTATTTTTACAGTTACAGTAGACTGGTCCCTCTGCCTTGTTTTTACAGTCTCTGTATGCATATCCCTTCTGGGCACGTCCACATACAGTTTCTCTTTTACAATATTTGGATACATGATCGAATCCTAAGAATTTGTAACACTGAGCCACAGAGAATATTTCTTTGTATTTATATGCCATCCAATCGGCATATAATCTTTCTTTCTGTCTTATTATATTCAGAAGCTTCGATCTAACTTCCAATATCCAATTTGACACATTACCATTTTTAACATTATTTATAGAGACAATTTTGACATTTTCATTGAATTCTTTCCTGGATACCCCATATTCTTTACAATTTTTTATCCAAATCTGCTCCAGAAAATCATCTTTCTGAATGTCCTTTTCAATGTCAAAAACGACAATCCTAGGATGAACAACTTTTGGAATTACATATTTTAATCCAACTTCTTGTATCTTTGAACATTCTCTAATTTTCTTAATGTCGTCCTCTCCCTCTGCCTCCAACACAATCGCGCAGTCTCTTATTGTTCTTATATTTTTTACTTTTACTTCTTTCAGAACTGGTCTAAGTTCTTTCAAGACTTCTTGTTTACGTCTTCGCTTGTCTTGAATCTTTCACTTGCTGCTTTAATCAATACACACGTTGATGGTTTCTTGGTTTCTTTTACTGGTTCTTGAGCCACATAAGTGTAGCTTTTCTTTTCTTTTTCCTTTCCCTCTAGTTTTCTTTTAATAACAAGTTTTCTATGTGAACATCCATAGCCTTCATTTCCAAGATGTCCCACAGATCTAAAATTGTTTTCATAGCTGTTATGGGAACTTTATTTTGCGTATCATATAAGTAGGTTCTAAGCCTACCCCTTATTTCTTTGACATATTCTAATCCTTTGTACTTGGATCTTTCTTTGCTCCCATCAGTTCTTCTTTTCTTATGAGAACCAGTTTTCTTTACACTTTCCTGATTGTTCTTTTTAACACTATTACCAGCTCTTGCTTTCCTTTTCTTATGACTTTCTGAATTCTGTTGGGAAGTTGAGAGAGAGGAGGACCTAAGACGTGGAAGAGTCCTTAACAAGGTTCTTCCAGCAAAGACCTGCATCTCTGACAGTTCTTGAACTTGCTTAGATGGAACTTCTCCTGTTATCTCCATCTTTTCGTCATCTGTAGCCTCAGATATTACTCCCGCCAGTTCTTCTTCACTTGACGTTACATCTGATTCTTCAATACTTGCCATGTATACAATAAAAACAACTATTTACAATTTAAAAGTTAAGTCTCAACAGTGAGAAATAACAACTATTTACAATATATACACAGCTCGAGAGTCCTGCACAATGAACACTGAATAAACACAGCTGCTTAATGAACTTACTAAAAGATCTCTGAAATCTATCAGAAATCAACTAAAACCGCCCACACCCAAGTTAAACCTGGGTTGTGGTCCCAGGAACAAAACTCAAGGGCACGGAAATGCTTTCTAACAAGCTCTCGAAAATCCCAAATCAAACAAAATCAATTTAGCCCGTCTAGATGGCCGGGGAATTCTCCCCGACTGCCCACCCCAGACTACGAGAAAGTAGGGCTAGCTAAACTGGCTTTGGCAAACTATATAAGTAAAATAAACAAAAAGCGAATTAACACAGTTCACAACCAAATCTAGATATCACTTGGATAACTCGCACTGTATCCATCCCAGAATAGCCCCTGGTGCAAGGGAAAGAGACAGAGAGAAAGAAATAAAAATACTCTTTTGTTGGGAGGAAGGCCAGGAAATTGTCAAATGTCCACAACTGTAACTTTCCATCACAGATGCTGAAGTTCTAGTACGTCAGTTCTAGTAAGTCATCGTAGGATGCCTAAGTTCAGATTAGTCCGATTTTTGTCCAGTGTGCATTCGATAAAAAACCCTGATTGCTTTATTGTAATTGTTTTTTGGAACAATATCTTGCAATAATCCCCCTGGAAATATTAGCCAGTGAACTGCATTATGTAGGTTGAATTTGAAAGTGTCTGCAATTCTTGTCAGACCCGATAGGAGGGAGGATATGATGAGAGCCTTGTCAATCAATTCGGCCCTGGAAAGATTGTGCAAGACTCAAGGGGTAGAATTTTTTTCAGCCTGGTCTGTACTTGTTAACAGGAGAGATTGCTTCTACAGGGATGGGATACACTTAAATAGAAAGGGAGCAAGAATATTTGCTAATGCTATCGAGGCAGTGTTAGGTGGGTCGGAAAACTGCTAGCTTGGGGAAATACAAGGACTAATAGCATTAGCATTAGTTGAGGCATATGATGCAAGAAAGCAAGCTTATACAGCATCAGCCAAAAAATATATATAAAAAAAAAAAAAAAAACCCTTCCCATTTCACCCATCCGCTCACTCCAAATGTTTGTCTAGTTCAGCCTTAAATTTATTTAAGTTATCAACTTCCACAACAACAGATGGAAGTCAGTTCCAGCAATCAACTACCCGCTGGATAAAGGCAAACTTCCACACATCTATTCTACAACTGTCTTTCCTCAATTTGAATTTATGCCCCCTCAGGTTCTTAATCAGAGCAAGGGGACGTATGCCGTCAGCACTGAGCCTGCTAAAACCATTCAAGGCTTTATACACCTCGATCAGATCACCTCGCAGGTGCCTGGTATCCAGATGCTGCAACTTGCAGAAATTAAGCCTTTCTTCGTAAGTACATCCCTTTATCCTTTTCACCAATCTTTTTGCTCTTCTCTGTACTCGTTCTACCAAATCTATATCCTTCCTAAAATGAGGCCTCCAGACCTGTATACTACTCAATGTGAGGCCTGACCATTGCCTTATACGAGGGGATAATCACTTCCTTGTCTCTGCTAGCAAAATTCCTATATATCATTGACAAAAATCCATTACCTGCTCTGGTAGCCCGTCTGCACTGTTCAGAGAACTTCATATTTGACTGCACAATTACCCCCCAGGTCTTTTTCATTCTCCACCTCCCTGAGTGTAGCACCACACAGTTGGTACATTTCTCTTGGGTTACTGCTACCCACATGGAGTACTTTGCATTTGTGAACGTTGCTACTTCTCTGCCCATCTGCCTAACTTTTCTAGAACCTGTTGAAGGTAGCACACTGTCTTTAGTGTCATTAACAAACCTGCCAGACTTTGTATCATCTGCAAACTTCGGCATTAAGCCCGATATACCATCATTAATACCATTAATATATACAGAAAACAACAATGGACCCAACAATGAATCCTGGGGGACTCCACTAATAACATTAGTCCATGATTAGCATTAGCATTAGTAGAGGCATTTGATGCAAGAAAGCAAGCTTATGCAGCATCAGCCACAAAAAAAAAAAAAAAAAAAAACCCACTTCCACTTCACCCCTCTGTTCGTTCAAAATACCTGTCCAGCTGAGCCTTAAACTTATTTAGGCTATCAACCTCCACCACAAGGGATGGAAGTCTGTTCCACCAACCAACCACCCGCTGGCTAAAGGCAAATTTCCGCACGTCTATCCTACATCTGTCTTTCCCCAATTTGAATTTATGCACTCTCAGGTGATTTTTCTGAGCTAGAGGAAGAATCCCATCAGCATTGAGCATGCTTAATTGAGCATGAAGAGCAGTGTCCATTGATTACCACTCTCTGTCTTCTCCCACTCAACCATCCCTTTATCCATAGCAGCAATTTGCCTCCAATACCAGACAGATCCAATTTGTACAGCAGTCTTCCATCTGCAACAGTATCAAAAGCTTTCCTGAAATGCAAGTATAATAAATGCAAATAGTTTAACAGTAGCTGCAGACAGAGGTGAAGGTGATTCTTGCACAACTTCTATTAGAATAAGTAACAACCTGGAGCGAGGGGTGTTGGGGGTTTCAGGGACAGATGGCAGTCATCGTGAAATAGGTGGGTATATGGGATGTGTTAGGGTAACTAGGAATAGGTGCATGTATGCTTGCATGTATATCAATGCTAGAAGTACAGTAAATAAATTTGATGAATTTGAAGTGTTGGTCAAGACATCAAAGGTGGATATTGTTGGGATAGCAGAGACGTGGTGTCACAAAGATATAAGGAATGCAGAACTGGAATTTGGGGAGTACAATGCGTACAGAAAGGATAGACAGGATAGGAAGGGAGAAGGTGTTATGCTGTTAAGTAAGAAAAACAAAAAATCAAAAGAAGTGCACCCAGTTGATATAGATGAACAGAGCACTGTTGAGTCAGTTTGGTGTGACATAAGCACTGCAAAAGCAAAAATAAGAGTAGGAGTGTGTTATAGGCCTAATGACTTGAATGAATACAATGAACAATTGTACAGAGAAATAGAGTGGGCTAGTAAATCAGAATGTCTTATAATGAGGTTTTAACTTCCCAGATATTGACTGGAACTTGTGGGCTGGTCACTCACACACTAGTCAGACTTTTGTGGATTTATTGGATGATTGTTTTCTGCAGCAGCATCTTCGAGAGGCAACCATAGAGAGTAGTACTCTTGATCTGGTTATCAGCAGTGATCATTCGTGTACAGTCCATTCCAGTTATTTGGGACACATCGGGACTAGTGCATTTTGGCCCAATTAAGCGGCTGCCCCAATTATCCGAAGTTTCACATAAATAGTTAAAAATACAGTGTCCCTCCCCTTTACAATTTATTCACGTTACAACAAACTCACAATAGTAAAGTACCATTCACTACACGATGTATAGTAAGCGCTGGTCATTGTGATCAAGTTTGTTAATTGAATTTTAATTCTATTAAACAGCAATTCTAATTAGCTAAAATAGGAGGAATATTATTTACAGGCTATAAAAGTAAAGATATATTAAGCACAAATTTAACCTTTATTACCTTACCAATGAAAAAATTAAATGATACATTAAAATCAGAAGAATACACGTCATAATCGGAATAAATGATTGAAGATTTCATGGAAGTGTAAACACATTTCACCATAATAACCCACAGAATTCCAGCTGTCGGTATTATCGCAAATTCAGTAAGATCAAGTTTACTATCCGTTTATGATAGACTGCACTAACAGAAAAGCCCAATAAAAATGTGACTGCTAATTAATTTTGTTTTATGGTTGTGACCTCCAGAATTTCGACCAAACCACGTGGTACCGTCGGAGACAATCATAGGGTAATCTTCAGTGCTTCAATCTCCTGCCCTAATTAAACGGCATGCTGTCCCAATTAAGCAAAGTAAACCCTGTAACTGCTGCCCCAATTAACCGGTGGCCCAAATAACCGGAATCCACTAGGTGGCAGTGATCACAGCGTACTGATGTGGGATTTACTTAAAGATTTAATTACCATCAGGGGTAAAGGAAAGGGTTTTTGCTTCCGTAAAGGTGAGTACAGTGATCTCAGAAAGTTTTTAAATTCTGTACAGTGGGATCAACTGACAATGTTACCAACAGTAAATTCTAAGTGAGAACCATTCAAGGAATTAATCGTGGATGCTACTAAAAGTTTCATACCTATTAAGAAATATTGTTCAAGGTTTAGGCCTAAATGGTTATCAAATGAACTAATGAGACTCGTAACAGAGAACAAAAATACATGGGATGCATATAAATTATCAACTCAGATGTCTATGGCAGATATAAGCTAGTCTGTAATCAGGTCACAAAGGAGGTTAGGCAGGAGAAAGCAGATTACGAGAAATACTTGGCAAAAGATGCTAAGAAAAACAGCAAGGATTTCTGTACTTATATAAACTCTAAAAGGAAGGAGATGAATCTGATTGGTCCACTTGACATCGATGGTTTGACTGTTGATGATCCTGCTCAGATAGCAAACAAACTGAATGAGTATTTTGCATCTACATTCACACATGAGGAATTATTAAGGTTTGAAAATGGTAGAAGGTTATCGAATTGTAGCAGGGTACTTAATGATTTTGTAATAACTGAGAACAAAGTGGAAGAGAAATTTGGGAAGTTAAACATAAAAAAAGCACCTGGGTTGGATGGGATCTATCCAGTTATATTAAAGGAGGTGGCAAAGCAACTAAGCAAACCCTTAGCCATAATTATGAGAGCATCCTTGGACTCGGGGAAGGTTCCCACGGCGTGGAGATGTGCAAATGTATCCCCAATTCAAAAGGGGAATCGAAGGGTGACACGAGTAATTACAGACCAGTTAGTTTAACTTCTGCTCCAGGTAAAATAATGGAGTCACTGGTTAAAGATGCATTGCAGGATCATCTAGACAAGACTGCAGCAATAATTCAGACACAGCATGAGTTTGTTAAGGGAAAGTCTTGTCTGACAAATTTGATTGGTTATTATGATGTGGTTACAAAGGAACTGGATGCAAAAAATAATTTTGAATTCATGTATTTGGATTTCAGGAAAGCTTCTGACACTGTTGTGCATGGAAGACTATTGTACAAATTGGAGCAGAATGGTATTAAGGGTAAGTTGCTACAATGGATAAAAGGATGGTTAAGTTGTTTGTTTCGGGATTTATTGGGCGCATCGGCAACTATGACCATACTGCACCATACATATGATAATTATGTATGCCATTTTTTCTCAAATAGAGAAAATGGAAAAAAGGAAGAATTTTTTTTTTTTTTTTTTGCTAACTAAAGGAGGTGATATACTTTAATCATCTTGAGAAAGTTATATATGATGGTTAAGTGGGAAAAGACAGAGGGTGGTAATCACTGGGTGCTGCTCTTCGTGGACTAATGTTATTAGTGGAGTCCCACAGAGTTCGGTGTTGGGTTCATTGCTGTTTTGTATATTTATCAATGATATTGATGAAGGCATATCAGGCTTAGTGTCGAAGTTTACTGATGATACAAGGTTGGCAGGGTTGTCAATGACAGTAATGGCAGTGTGCTACTGCAACAGAATCTAGAGAGAAAAGTACCAACTGTGTGATACTACACTTAAGGTGGTAGAAAATGAAAAAGACCTGGGAGTAATTGTGCAGTCAGATATGAAGTTTCTTGAGCAATGCAGACAGGCTACCAGGGCAGGTCATGGGGTTTTGTCAATGATATATAGGAATTTTGATGAATTTGAGGTATTGCTCAAAACATCAAAGGCAGATATTGTTGGGATATCAGAGACGTGGTGTCACACAGATATAAGGGATGCAGAACTGCAATTTGGGGAGTACGTCTACAGAAAGGATAGACAGGATAGGAAGGGGGGAGGGGTTATGCTATTAGTTAAGAAACACATAAAATCCAAGGAAGTGAAGCCAGTCGACATCGCTGGACAGTGCAGTGTTGAGTCAGTTTGGTGTGACATAAGCATTGGGAGATCAAAATTGAGAGTAGGAGTGTGCTATAGGCCTAATGACTCTGATGAGTATAATAAGGAACTGTACAGGGAAATAGAGTGGGCCAGTAAATCAGAGAGTCTTATAATGGGAGATTTTAATTTCCCAGATATTGACTGGAATTTGGGGGCTGGTTACTCACACACTAGCAGGGCTTTTGTGGATTTATTGGATGATTGTTTTCTACATCAGCATGTTTGGGAGGCAACTAGAGGGAGTAATACTCTTGATTTGATTATCAGCAGTGATTCTTCATGCATTAAGAATCTGCAGATAAATGAACCACTAGGTGGCAGTGATCACAGTGTGCTGAAGTGGGATTTACTGAAAGAGGTAACTACCATTAGGGGTAAAAGGAAGGGTTATTGCTTCCGTAAAGGCGACTACGATGGACTGAGACAGTATTTAAATTCTATACAGTGGGACCAACTGATGATGTTACCAACAGCAAATTCAAAATGGGAAACATTCAAAGAACTTACCTTGGAAGCTACTAGGCTTTACATACCAACTAAGAAATATTGTTCAAGGTTTAGGCCAAAATGGATGTCAGATGAACTAATGAGGCATATGGCAGAGAAGAAAAATGCATGGGATACTTACAAATTAACACATGACACAGAAGCCTATGATAGATACAAGTTGATATGCAACCAAGTTACAAAGGAGGTTAGGCAGGCGAAGGCAGATTACAAGAAATCCTTGGCAAGGGATGCAAAGAAAAACAGCAAAGAGTTCTTTACTTATGTAAACTCTAGAAGGAAGGGGATGAATCAGATTGGTCCACTTGATATTGATGGGTCAACTGTTGATGATCCTGCTCAGGTAGCTAACAAACTAAATGAATATTTTGCATCGACATTCACACATGAGGAGTTATTCAGCAAGGGGAATGCCAGAGGTGTATTCAACTCTAGCAGTAAGCTACAGAATCTTGAAATAACTGGGAGTAAAGTGGAGGAGAAACTGTTGAAGATAAACACAAGAAAGGCACCCGGAGTGGATGGGATCTATCCAGTTATATTAAAGGAGGCAGCAAAGGAAGTAAGCAAACCCTTAGCCATAGTTATGAGAGCTTCCTTGGACTCAGGGGAGGTACCCATGGACTGGAAATGTGCAAATGTGACCCCAATTCACAAAGGAGGATCAAAGGCTGAAACAAGTAATTATAGACCTGTGAGCTTAACTTCTGTTCCAGGAAAATTAATGGAGGCACTGGTTAAAGAAGAACTGCAGGATCATTTAGACAAGACTTCAGTTATAGCTCAGACCAGGAGCGGATTAAGGTCGGTTGAGGCCCCGGGCGCAGAAGGAAATATTGGGCCCCTTGAAAAAAAGGGAGAGACAGGGAAAATAAAAATACATGTTAACCATTTTTTTTAAATAAATAAAAAATATTATGTATTATTAATGTTTTATTTCCAATAAAATTTAAATATAATATATGTATAATATAATTAATAATAGCATAATAATAATCACAAAGTTTTGAACTAATATGTTCAACTAATTTGTTGGGGTGTTGCGTGGGCCCTTCAGAAGTCGGGGCCCAGGGCGCGCGCCCTGTGCGCCCGCCTTTAAATCCGCCTCTGGCTCAGACACAGCATGGTTTTGTTAAGGGGAAGTCTTGCCTGACCAACTTGATTGGATACTATGATGCAGTCAGAAAAGAGCTGGATGCAGGGAATAACTTTGATATTATATACTTGGATCTTAGAAGGGCTTTTGATACTGTTGCACATGGAAGACTGCTACACAAATTGGAGCAGTGTGACATTGGAGGCAAATTGCTGCTATGGATAAAGGGGTGGTTGAGGGGGAGAAGACAGAGAGTGGTAATCAATGGACACTGCTCATCGTGGACTGATGTTATTAGTGGAGTCCCTCAGGGCTCAGTGTTGGGTCCATTGTTGTTTTCTGTATTTATAAATGATATTGATGATATATCAAGCTTAATGTCCAAGTTTGCAGATGATACAAAGGTTGGCAGGGTTGTCAAGGACACTACTGACACTATGCTGCTGCAACAGGATCTGGAAAGGTTGAGCAGATGAGCTGAGAGGTGGCAAATGAAGTTTAACATTGACAAATGTAAAGTACTACACATGGGAAACAGCAACCCCAGAGCAACGTATAACTCTGTGGTACTACACTGACAGTGGTGGAGAATGAAAAGGACCTGGGGATAATTGTGCAGGCAGATATGAAGTTCTCTGAGCAGTGCAGACGAGCTGCAAGAGTAGCTCATGGTGTCTTGTCAATGATAAAGAGGAATTTTTCTAGCAGGGATAAGGAGGTGATTATTCCCTTGTATAAGGCAATGGTCAGGCCACACCTAGAGTACTGTATACAGGTCTGGAGGCCTCATTTCAAGAAGGATGTAGAGCTGCTGGAACGAGTACAGAGAAGGGCAACAAGATTAGTGAATTGAACAAAGGGGTGCTCTTACGAAGAAAGGCTTAAGTTTTGCAAATTACAGTGTCTGTAGACTAGGCACCAGCGAGGTGATCTGATAGAGGTGTATAAAGCCTTGAATGGTTTAAGCATGCTCAATGCTGATGGGATTCTTCCTCTAGCTCAGAAAAATCACCTGAGAGGGCATAAATTCAAATTGAGGAAAGACAGATGTAGGATAGACGTGCGAAAATTTGCCCTTAGCCAGCGGGTGGTTGGTTGGTGGAACAGACTGCCATCCCTTGTGGTGGAGGTTGATAGCCTAAATAAGTTTAAGGATCAGCTGGACAGGTATTTTGAACGAACAGAGGGGTGAATTGGAAGTGGGTTTTTTTTTTTTTTTTTTTTTTGTCTGATGCTGCATAAGCTTGCTTTCTTGCATCAAATGCCTCTACTAGTGCTAATGCTAATGCTAATTTTGCAAGCAGGGAAAAGGAGGTGATTGTCCCTCTGTATAACGCAATTGTCAGGCCATGCCTTCAGTACTGTGTACAGGTATGGAAACCTCTTTCAGAAGGATAAGGTTGTAGATTTGCTTGAGCGTGTACAGAGAAGGGCAACAAGATTGCTGAGGGAAGTGAAGGGATCCTCTTACCAAGAGAGGCTTAAGTTCTGCAAATTGCAGTGGCTGGAGACTAGGCACCTGTGCAGTGATCTGATTGAGGTGTATAAGGCCTTGAAAGGGTTAAGCACGCTGAATTCTGATGGGATCCTTCCACTTGTTTAGATTACGAACGTAAGAGGGCATAAATTCAAATTAAGAAAAGACAGATGTAGAATACGTGTGTGGAAATTTGCCTTTAGCCAGCGGGTGGTTACTTGCTAGAACAAACTTTCATCTGTTGTTGTAGTTGATAGGTTGAATAAATTTAAGGAGGAACTGAACAGGCATTTGGAGGGAATGGTATGATTTTTTTTTTTTTTCGGCTGGTGCTGCATAAGCTCATACGCTTGCTTTCTTGCATCACATGCCACTACTACTAGTGTTAGGTGGGTCGGAAAACTGCTAGCTTGGGGGAGACAAAGAAGAATAGATTAACAGTAGCCACTGGCAGAGGTGAAAGAGATTCTTGCACTGCTTCTACTGGAATGAGCAGAAGCCTGAAAAACAAGATGCAGGATATTTCAGAGATTGCCGTGAGTCATTGCGGTACAAGTAAACACATGGGTTGTGTTAGGGTAGCTAAGAATAGAAATAGGTGCATGTATACTTGCGTGTACACCAATGCTAGGAGTTTAGTAAATAAATTTGATGAATTTGAGGTATTGCTCAAAACATCAAAGGCAGATATTGTTGGGATATCAGAGATATAAGGAATGCAGAACTGGAATTTGGGGAGTACAACGTCTACAGAAAGGATAGTCTGGATAGGAAGGGAGGAGGGGTTATGCTATTAGTTAAGAAATACATAAAATCCAAGGAAGTGAAGCCAGTGGACATCGCTGGACAGTGCAGTGTCGAGTCAGTTTGGTGTGACATAAGCATTGGGAGATCAAAATTGAGAGTAGGAGTGTGCTATAGGCCTAATGACTCTGATGAGTATAATAAGAAACTGTACAGAGAAATAGAGTGGGCCAGTGAATCAGAGAGTCTCATAATAGGAGATTTTAATGTTCCAGATATTGACTGGAATTTGGGGGCTGGTCACTCACACACTAGCAAGGCTTTTGTGGATTTACTGGATGATTGTTTTCTACATCAGCATGTTCGGGAGGCAACTAGAGGGAGGAATACTCTTGATTTAATTATCAGCAGTGATTCTTCATGCATTAGGAATCTGCAGATAAAGGAACCACTGGGTGGCAGTGATCACAGTGTGCTGAAGTGGGATTTACTCAAGGAGGTAACTATCATCAGAGGTAAAGGGAAGGGTTTTTTCTTTCGTAAAGGCGACTATGATGGACTGAGACAGTATTTAAATTCTATACAGTGGGACCAACTGATGATGTTACCAACAGCAAATTCAAAATGGGAAGCATTCAAAGAACTTATCTTGGAAGCTACTAGGCTTTACATACCAACTAAGAAATATTGTTCAAGGTTTAGGCCTAAATGGATGTCAGATGAACTGATGAGGCATATGGCAGAGAAGAAACATGCATGGGATACATACAAATTAACACATGACACAGAAGCCTATGATAGATACAAGTTGATCTGTAACCAAGTTACGAAGGAGGTTAGGCAGGCAAAGGCAGATTACGAGAAATCTTTGGCAAGGGATGCAAAGAAAAACAGCAAAGAGTTCTTTACTTATGTAAACTCTAGAAGGAAGGGGATGAATCAGATTGGTCCACTTGATATCGATGGGTCAACTTTTGATGATCCTGCTCAGGTAGCTAACAAACTAAATGAATATTTTGCATCGACATTCACACATAAGGAGTTATTTAGCGAGGAGAAAGCCAGAGGTGTATTCAACTCTAGCAGTAAGCTAGAGAATCTTGTAATAACTGAGAGTAAAGTGGAGGAGAAATTGAAGATAAACACAAGAAAGGCACCCGGGGTGGATGGGATCTATCGAGTTATATTAAAGGAGACAGCAAAGGAAGTAAGCAAACCCTTAGCCATAATTATGAGAGCTTCCTTGGACTCAGGGGAGGTACCCACAGACTGGGGATGTGCAAATGTCACCCCAATTCACAAAGGTGGATCAAAGGCTGACACAAGCAATTATAGACCTGTGAGTTAGCATTAGCAGAGGCATATGATGCAAGAAAGCAAGCTTACTCAGCATCAGCCAAAAAAAAAAAAAAAAACACACACCACTCCCATTTCACCCCTCCATTCGCTCGAAATACCTATCCAGTTGAGCCTTAAATTTGTTTAGGCTACCAACTTCAACAACAAGTGATGGAAGTCGGTTCCACCAACCAACCACCCGCTGGCCAAAGGCAAATTTCCGCACATCTATCCGACATCCGTCCTTCCTCAATTTGAATTTATGCCCTCTGAGCTGATTATTCTGAGCAAGATGAAGAATCCCATTGGCATTGAGCATGCTCAAACCATTCAAAGCCTTATACACCTCTATCAGATCACCTCACCGGTGCCTAGTCTCCAGACTTTGTAATTTGCAAAACTTAAGCCTTTCTTCGTAAGAGCAACCCTTTGTTCCATTCACTAATCTTGTTGCCCTTCTCTGTACCCGTTCCAGCAGCTCTACATCCTTCTTGAAATGAGGCCTCCAGACCTGTATACAGTACTCAAGATGTGGCCTAACCATTGCCTTATACAAGGGAATAATCACCTCCTTATCCCTGATAGAAAAATTCCTGTATATCATTCACAAGACACCAAGAGCTACTCTTGCAGCTCGTCTGCACTGCTCAGAGAACTTCATATCTGCCTGCACAATTACCCCCAGGTCCTTTTCATTCTCCACCACTGTCAGTGTAGTACCGCAGAGTTGATACGTTGCTCTGGGGTTACTGTTTCCCATATGTAGTACTTTACATTTGTCAATGTTAAACTTCATTTGCCACCTCTCAGCCCATCTGTTCAACCTTTCCAGATCCTGTTGCAGCAGCATAGCGTCAGTGGTGTCCTTAACAACCCTGCCAACCTATGTATCATCTGCAAACTTGGACATTAAACTTGATATCCCATCATCAATATCATTCATAAACACCGAAAACAACAATGGACCCAACACTGAACCCTGAGGAACTCCACTAATAGCATTAGTCCACGTTGAGCAGTGTCCATTGATTACCACTCTCTGTCTTCTGCCACTCAACCATCCCCTTATCCATAGCAGCAATTTTCTCCAATGCCACACTGCTCCAATTTGTGCAGCAGTCTTCCATGTGCAACAGTATCAAAAGCCTTTCTAAGATCCAAATATATAATATCAAAGTTATTCCCTGCATCCAGTTCTTTTGTGACTACATCATAGTATCCAATCAGATTGGTCAGGCAAGACCTGCCCTTAACAAAACCATGCTGCGTCTGAGCTATAACTGAATTCTTGTCTAGATGATCCTGCAGTGCTTCTTTAACCAGTGCCTCCATTAATTTACCTGGAACAGAAGTTAAACTAACAGGTCTATAATTACTTGTATCAGCCTTTGATCCTCTTTTGTGAATTGGGGTTACATTTGCACATCTCCAGTCTATGGGTACCTCCCCTGAGTCCAAAGAAGCTCTCATAATTATGGCTAGGGGTTTGCTTACTTCCTTTGCTGCCTCCTTTAATATAACTGGATAGATCCCATCCACCCCAATTGCCTTTTTTATGTTTATCCTCAACAATCTCTCCTCCACTTTCCTCTCAGTTATTACAAAATCATCCAGCTCACTGCCAATGTTTACTTTACCTACATCATTCTCCTTCCTGAATAACTCCTCATGCGTGAATGTAGATGCAAAATACTTGTTTAGATTAACTTCTGTTCCAGGAAAATTAATGGAGGCACTAGTTAAAGAAGCACTGCAGGATCATTTAGACAAGACTTCAGCTATAGCTCGGACACAGGATGGTTTTGTTAAGGGGAAGTCATGCCTGACCAATTTGATTGGATACTATGATGCAGTCACAAAGGAACTGGATACAGGGAATAACTTGATATTATATACTTGGATCTTAGAAAGGCTTTTGATACTGTTGCACATGGAAGACTGTTGCACAAATTGGAGCAGTGTGGCATTGGAGGCAAATTGCTGCTGTGGATAAAGGGGTGGTTGAGGGGGAGAAGACAGAGAGTGGTAATCAATGGACACTGCTCGTCGTGGACTAATGTTATTAGTGGAGTCCCTCAGGGCTCAGTGTTGGGTCCATTATTGTTTTCTGTATTTATAAATGATATTGATGAGGGTATATCAAGCTTAATGTCGAAGTTTGCAGACGATACAAAGGTAGGCAGGGTTGTCAAGGACACTACTGACACTATGCTGCTGCAACAGGATCTGGAAAGGTTGAGCAGATGGGCTGAGAGGTGGCAAATGAAGTTTAACCTTGACAAATGTAAAGTACTACACATGGGAAACAGCAACACCCAGAGCAACGTATCAACTCTGTGGTACTACACTGACAGTGGTAGAGAATGAAAGGCACCTGGGGGTGGTTGTGCAGGCAGATATGAAGTTCTCTGAGCAGTGCAGACGGGCTGCAAGAGTAGCTCATGGGTATTGTCAATGATATATAGGAATTTTTCTAGCAGGGATAAGGAGGTGATTATTCCCTTGTATAAGGCAATGGTCAGGCCACACGTAGAGTACTGTATACAGGTCTGGAGGCCTCATTTCAAGAAGGATGTAGAGCTGCTGGAACGAGTACAGAGAAGGGCAACAAGATTAGTGAATGGAACAAATTGGTGCTCTTATGAAGAAAGGCTTAAGTTTTGCAAATTACAGTGTCTGGAGGTAATACTGTAATTTGCAACACTAATTTGCAAGTAACACTGCAATTTGCAAGGCCTTATACACCTCTATCAGATCACCTCGCACCAGCGAGGTGATCTGATAGTGGTGTATAAGGCCTTGAATGGTTTGAGCATGCTCAATGCTGATGAGATTCTTCCTCTCGCTCAAAATAATCCCCTGAGAGGGCATAAATTCAAATTGAGGAAAGACAGATGTAGGATCATCATCATCATCATCAGCCATTTTCAATCCTCTGCAGGATGAAGGCCTCTCCAGCAACTTTCCATTTCCTTCTGTTTTGAGCACTGGACATCCATTTACTACCCACAAACTCATGAATTTCATCTATCCATCTCCGCCTTTGTCTTCCGGGTTTTCTTCTAGCTCCTCTTGGATACCATTCTGTTATTTTCTTAGTCCATCTGTCATCATGTCTTCGAGCTATGTGTCCTGCCCAAGACCATTTTAGTTCTTTAGTTTTGATGTAGGATAGATGTGCGGAAATTTGCCTTTAGCCAGCGGGTGGTTGGTTGGTGGAACAGACTTCCATCCCTTGTCGTGGAAGTTGATAGCCTAAATAAGTTTAAGGCTCAGTTGGACAGGTATTTTGAACGAACGGAGGGGTGAAGTGGAAGTTTTTTGTTTTTTTTTTGGCTGATGCTGCATAAGCTTGCTTTCTTGCATCAAATGCCTCTACTAATGCTAATGCTACTTCTACATTTCAAACATCGCCGTATAGCTTGTCCTTGAATACAAATGACTACAGTTACTTTCCTTTGAGTGACTGCCTTGTACAGTTGTGGACACTTCCTTCCAGTCAGTAAAATCAGTAGTCGTGCTTTATTGTACCTAAAATAATTCATTATGTTGGGGCAAACGGTTTTTGCTCCTAATTGAAATAGCACTTTTGAATTTTGCCCAAGTCAATTATCTGCACATATTGAAAATTAGAAGGGCAGTAAAAGAGTTGATAATTGGTGCCATTGGTGGGCAGCATTACAACTAACAAATTTTCTGTTTATACTCCAGGACGAGATGAGATCACACGGTCAGAGATCCCGAAATAGAGAGAGAGAATACAAGAAACCGCATCACATTTAGCAGTCACCGACTTGATTGTGTGAAATTGTTCGCCAAAAACCACAGCAAAGCAAGAGAAGTGATGGGGAGAAAATCTATTTTTCCGCGGGGTTTATCTGTTTATTGCAGTTCAGAACAGCATTATGACCTTGGATAGTGAATTTATTCAGCTGCTGTACTAAAACAGAATTTCTCCCTTTGCGATGACATCAAAGCGTAACAAGCAAATATCTTCTAAGAATACTTTTTGAGCAGCCGTTAGTCACAATCTGTTAGCTTTGTACTGTTAGAAAATATTGCTGTTTTGTGAAAAACACACATTTCAAGAAACAATCCGTTATTCATAGCGGATGATTTCTTTTTTCTTCTTTTGCACACCAGTTTTTGAAGTTTATAACGCAGCTACAAATAGAAACATTTTCTCGAAATTTCGTTAGAAGATCAAACCTAGGAAACTGCTGTTCCGATATTGTTTACTAAAAACAATTACAATAAAGCAAACTTTTTTTTTATCAAATAAGCATTGCAGTGTTATCAGTTTTACACCAGTTTTTCTCGTTTCTAAAAGATGGATTTCCCTGATTTTCTGTTTGTAGGAGCAATACACGTTGAAGAAAGGAAATACGATCTGTTCGCCTTTCAAAAACAGTTGTTGCTACTGTTTCGCTTTATTGCTTCTTATGTCAACTCACAGTAGCTCGCGTTGTCGCGTTTCAAAGGCCCTAGGCTAATTAGGGTGGGTTTAGAAAAATAACAGAAAAAGGCCTAGAAAAATACACACTTGATGCCACATTTTTGTCATTTGCGTGAAATTCAATAGAAGGTTTTGAAAATTGAAGTGGGAAAATCGAAGAAAACAGTTCTGGCTTCACCTATAGCGAATTTCAGCTGTGTCCATAGAGTAAAAATTATGGAATTTATTAGTTGACCTTTTAACTGGGTCCACTGTACCTGAGGAGAAAAATATGGATAAGGAGCTACCATCCCCTAGACCGCCTGAATGCCCCCAATTGCTTCTGAACCCACTATCACTCCCTAGAAGGCTTCAGCGCCCACTGGGGGTGCGGTACTGCCCACTTTGGGAACCCATGCTCTAAACTAAAGAATTGCTCATGTGTAGATGTGTGAAATGTAGATGCAAAATACACTCACTTTGTCAGTAATCTGAGCAGGATCAACTATCAATCAATCGACATCGAGTGGACCAATTTGCTTATCCCTTCCCTCTAGGGTTTAAACAAGTAAAGAAGTCTTTGCTGCTTTTCTTTGCATCCTTTGCCATAGATTTCTTGTAATCTGCTTTCACTTTCCTAACCTCCTTTGTGAAGACTTGATTACAGACTAGTTTACATCTATCATAGGCTTCTGTGTTTCTGATAATTTATATACATCCCATGCATTTTTATTCTCTGCCACAAGTTTCATCAATTCATCTGACATCCATTTAGACCTATACCTTGAAGAGTATTTCTTAGATGAAGTGTATGAAGAGCCTAGTAGCTTCTGTGATTAATTCCTTGAATGATTCCCATTTAGAATTTGCTGATGGTAAATTCATCCGTTGGCTCCACTGTACAGAATTTAAGATCTGTCTGAGACCACCATAGTCACAATTATGAAAGCGAAAATCCCTCCTTTTACCCTTGATGGTAGTTATGTCTTTAAGTAAATCCCAAATAAATATACTGTGATCACTGCCATCTAGTGGTTTTTTATATTTTTTATGAATAATTGCTGCTGATAATCAGATCAAGCATATTACGCCCTTATTCTTCTTGTTGCCTCTCTAACATGCTGCTATAGAAAATAGTCATCCAATAAATCCATAAAAGTGCCCAATAAATCCATATGAGTGCCCAACACACAAGTTCCATTCTATTTCTCGAAAGTTGAATTTTCCCATTATAAGAAGTTCTGATTTACTGGCCCACTATTTGTACAGCTGTTCGTTGTATTCATCAGAGTCATTAGGCCTATAACACACACCCCTACTCTCATTTTGCTTTCCCAGTGCTTATGTCACACCAAACTGACTCAACACTTCACTGGCCACCCATATCAAGCAATGCCTTAGACTGTTTCTTAACTAAGAGCAACGACCCCTCCTATCTGATAATATTGGTCAATGTAACTCTTGCACTACCTTAAGAGTTCTTATCTGTTACCCCAACTGGACGTATTATCTAGATGTTCTGGGGGCAAAGACGTTTCACGTGAGCGGGTAGCTAATATCAGGGAAGAGAGCCTAAAAAACTTCAAGGGTTGTGTTAGGGTTGTTAAATATACAAGAACAGTAAATCTTAATTGTTTATACAGTAACATTAGAAGTGTCGTCAATAAAATGAGCGAATTCGAACTGCTGGTTAAAACAAGTAACGCGGACATAATAGGGCTTACAGAGATGTGGTGCCACCCGGAAATTGGGGTGGATGAGTTTCAGTACAGCTTGTATAATGTATTTAGGAAGGATAGGGTAGATAGAAGGGGTGGTGGGGTAATGCTTCTTATCAGAAGCAGCCTGAGTGCGACGATAGCTTTCCCGGATTCAGACATTTCACATGCTAGTATAGAGTCTGTATGGTGTGAGATAGTTGAAAACAAAGGTATAATGCGAGTAGGAGTAATCTACAGACCAGGTGATTGTGAAGATTATGACAAAAGCCTCTACATGCAAATGGAATGGGCAAGTAAGCGTCAATGCCTTATTATGGGTGATTTCAATTTGCCTCTAATTGATTGGAGTAAATGGGAAGGAAACTCGACATGGGGAACAAAATTTTTAAATCAACTAGATGACTGTTATTGGTATCAACATGTCAGGGAAAGTACTAGAGAAAAGAATATCCTAGACCTCATCATCACACATGAATCAGATGACATAACAGGGCTGACAGTAGAGGAACCAGTAGCAGGAAGTGATCACGGAGTTCTACGGTGGATGATGACGAGAGAGGTAGCAGAAGTAAAAGGCAAAGGAATGGGTTTTAATTTCAGAAAAAGAAATTACGATGCCTTAAGGTACTACATGGCCTCTATTAACTGGGTAGATATCGTGCAGAAAATGAATACAATTGAACTGTGGTACGCTTTTAAAACATTAATCACAGATGCCTTGAATGCGTATATACCATTAAAAAAATACTCCACGAGAAGGGTTCCAAGTTGGATGAATAGTGAAGTTGCCACATTACTTGAGCAGAAAAAGGTGGCATGGAAAGGTTACAGAGCAATAAAAAGTACTGAAGCCTATAACAGCTACAAGGTGATGTGTAATAGAGCCACAGAAAAGGTTCGACAGGCAAAGGCAGTTTATGAGAAATCACTAGCAAACAGAGCAAAGAGGGGGGATAAAGAATTCTTCACATATATAAATGCCAAGAAGAGCAGGACAAACCAGATCGGACCTTTATGTAAGGGAAAGGGGATAGTAATAAATACACCAGCAGCCATTGCAGATGAACTCAACAGTTATTTTGCATCGATATTTACAAATGAAAAGCCTTTTGTGGCAATGGGAAATTGTGGGAGCGAAGTTTAAAAATATGTAATTAATGATATTGAAATTTCGCAAGATTATTTAATGAAAAAACTTTCGAGCCTACAGACCAGTAAGGCTCCTGGAGTTGATGGAATATACCCTATAATATTAAGAGAGGCGGCAAGCGAGTGCATTGAACCATTGAGGCTAATTATGCGAGCATCACTAGACTCTGGGGAGATTCCCTTGGATTGGAAAAGTGCAAATGTATCTCCCATATATAAGGGTGGCTCTAAAAGTGAGTTGGAAATTACTGACCTGTCAGTCTGACTTCAGTAGTAGGGAAAATCATGGAGGCAATGATCAAGGGTGGAATTCAGGATCATTTGGATCGAATTGAAATTCTCAAGGATACTCAGCAGGTTTTGTAAAGGGAAAATCATGTTTAACAAATCTGGTTCGCTATTTCGAAAGGGTCACTCACGAGCTGGATTTAGGGAATAATTTCGACATTGTTTATTTAGATTTCAGCAAAGCTTTTGATTCAGTCCCACATGAGCGGTTGCTTTATAAGCTGGAACAGGTTGGAATCACTGGGAAAATCCTTAAATGGATAGAAGGATGGCTTCAGGGCAGGAGGCAGAGGGTTGTGATAAATGGCTATTCCTCAGATTGGGTTGATGTCACAAGTGGGGTTCCCCAAGGATCAATATTAGGACCACTGTTGTTTTAATTTTCATAAAGGACATTGATGAAGGGATAGAGGGCATGATGTCTAAATTTGCAGATGATGTTAAAATCGGTAGAGTAGTTAATGATCACTGTCAAGCTGAGCTTCTTCAGAGAGACCTAGATAAACTTCAGGAATGGTCAGAAAAATGGCAGCTGTGCTTTAATCCAACAAAGTGTAAGGTATTACACCTAGGAAACAGTAATCCCAAAAAAACTTATTCACTTGGTGGAGTTCAACTAAACCCAGTACTGGAGGAAAGGGACTTGGGTGTTACGATACGGTCAGACATGAAATTCTCTGAGCATTGTAAACAGGTTGCAAGGAAGGCCCATGGTGTCCTATCGATGATCTATCGAACTTTTGCAAGTAGAGATAGGGACGTGATAATCCCATTATATAAGGCTTATGTTAGACCACACTTGGAATACTGTGTTCAAGTATGGAGACCGCACCTAAAGAAAGACATCGAGCTTCTTGAAAGGGTGCAAAGAAGGGTAACTCGCCTGGTGAGATCGGCAAAAGGGCGTCCTTATGAAGAAAGACTTCGAATATGTGGGTTGCAGAGTTTGGAAACTAGACACCTTAGAGGAGATTTGATTGAGGTGTTTAAGGCTCTGAGAGGCATCAGTAAAATGAATGAGGACAAAATTTTCAAGATTATAAATGATGCTAGAACTAGGGGGCATAAATTCAAGTTACGGGGGGAAATGTTTAGATTGGACTGAGGAAGTTTTATTTTAACCAGCGAGTTATAAATTACTGGAATAAGCTGCCTTCATGGGTGGTAGAGGCCAACAGTTTGGGGAAATTAAAAAGTCATCTGGATAGTACTTTCGGGTAAGGGAAGCGCATAGGATGATAGGTTTAATTTTTTTAAATTTTTTTTTTTATTATTTTTTTATTTATTAATTATTATTATTTATTTATTTATTTTATTTATTTTATCATTGTTTTGTTCAGATTTTTTTTTTTTTTTTTTTTGGCTGGTGCAGCATAAGCCATAGGCTTTCTTGCACCATGCGGCCGTTACTAATACTATTCAGTCTGTCCTTTCTACCAGTTTAAGGGCACCAAGAAGCAGATACATGGGTGGTACCTGCTCCCTGGTGACAAAGAGGCCTTTTTTTTTTTTTAAACAACACATTACACACATACTACACTGCAGGTCCATTTGCATAGGTTCTACTTGAATACAGAAGATACAGGTGGTGATGGATGTCATATCTCTAAATAGGCCTACAAGGCTGGGACAAACCATGTTGATGATTAAGCTTCACACCAGCCGGAAGATAAATAAATTCAAAACTGTAACTAAAAACACTTTATTTACAATTTAAAAAAAATAATAAATAAATATAAAATAAAATATAATTAACACTGATAAAATATTGTAAATTTTATTGTAAATAAAGTGTTTTTAGTTACAGTTTTGAATTTATCTTCCAGCTGGTGTGAAGCTTAATCATCAGCGTGTAACTAAAAACACTTTATTTACAATTAAAAAAAAATAAATAAATATAAAATAAAATATATTTATTTATTTTATTGATGTCAGTCTGGGGGGGGGGAGACCTTAGACATACAATATCCTTTTTACATATTTAATCTTTTACCTTTTAAAACCTACCCCCAGCTTAAGCAGGATAGGTATCCAGTTTCAGGGGTCCAACTTTCACCCCTTTTCCCACTTCCATTTTTACCCCTTTTTTCTGAGCCCTTCCCTAGGGGGGTTTCAGGCAACTTCAGGGTTCATTCCTCCAGTCTATTTCTTCCTGCTGACCCGGCTTGCCTACACATGGCAGGGGACAGTAACTAGGGGTTTGTGGCCTCCACAGATCCCTAGGCTAAGTGGCTGGATGAACAGCATAAAATAACCCTGCACTAACACTTCACAAACTAACTCACACTATCTAGCCTCTACAGAAGCCTGTACATGTCACAGAGTACCAATTCACAGAGTTGGGGAAATCCTATGTGCCGTTGGTCAAATTACACTATATACTATGCCCTTTCTATGGCTTGCCTGTATTTTCAGGCAAGCCATGCCCAAGACAGGATACAGTGTTGGATTTGCATCCACAAATTCTATTTCAAGTGAAAAGACTAGGTCAATGCTTCTGAAGGGTACCTTACAAAAATGTCCCAGCATAAAGATAAATGGTAGAACCACCGCACTGGTTATTTAGCACAAATATTTGGGCATCATCTTTGATACTAAACTAACTTTCTATATGCACTTGGAGCATCTGACTAAAAAGGTCAGAAAGTATGCTCACATGATAGCCAGAATAACCTGAACTAAATGGGATAAAAAAAGAGAACATTAGCATTGATTTACAAAGTAGTTTTCCTCCCAGTGATATGTTATGGTGAGGTTGTACGGTGCCATTTCTAAGAAAGAGGTAAACTAGATTCAATTCAGCAAATCATTTTGCTTCTCTCCATGAGGGTGTGCTGTACTGCGAGTACTCCTGCCCTACAAGTCCTGGCATGGCATGATATTCCTACATAAGAAAGGTACTGCCATAACTATCCTTAACATAAGCTTTGATACTGATAGAGATATCAAACAAGAAAGAAAGTGTATCGTGGAGGATACTTCACAGAATACAGCAGGTACGCTGGGATGAAAGTACCAAAGGTGTGATAACCAGGTGCTTTTAATCGAAGGTAAAACTGACAAACTCCAAGGCCCAGCCGTGGTTTTTCCCAGATGTCCATCGACGTTCTTTATCACAATACATGGATCCTTCAAGGATAAGCTGACCTCTCTGGGAATTACTGATGATCCTACATGTAACTGTAGTGTAAGTGAAATGTGGGAACATTTTATGTATCACTGCCCACATGAGGACCACAGATGTCACTTAATTTCAAAGAGTAAGAGACTGTGGAGAGGACCCAACTTAAGCACTCGTCTAAATAACTACCTTAACTGGACCACCCGATTCTAACATCCAATTTTGACTAACGCCTAATGGTGTAGGATGCTGACACTGTCGCAGTGTGAGATTAGATCCTAGAGTAGATCTGGATGAGCCACTGATGGCTCCCATTTGCTCACACCATGCTTGGTGTTGGATACACCAGTGCCAAATGGTGATGAAACCTTTTTGTCACACATGAGCATTACTACAAAGGCACTGACTGAATAAGCACAGGCAGTATTCACAACTCTTCCAATAAATATGAATGGGACCCAAAGAGTAAGAGACTGTGGAGAGGACCCAACTTAAGCACTCGTCTAAATAACTACCTTAACTGGACCACCCGATTCTAACATCCAATTTTGACTAACGCCTAATGGTGTAGGATGCTGACACTGTCGCAGTGTGAGATTAGATCCTAGAGTAGATCTGGATGAGCCACTGATGGCTCCCATTTGCTCACACCATGCTTGGTGTTGGATACACCAGTGCACCTCAATACCATGAGATACCCTGTCTAATAGAGGTCCATTTTGACTAACCTAGGGTGCTGATGCCATTAGGTGTGGGATTCTGATGCTGTCACAGCGTGGAATGTCTGCCCTGGCAACACTGATTTGCTTACACCCTAACGGCATAGGATCATGTCCACGTGGCAACCTCGTGGGCTTTAGCCATGACCCCCCCCCCAACCTCCTTCCCTATCAAATCCCTAAGGTGGATGCTTCCAGCTACATCCACCTCTTTGCTTCTACTTCCTCCCCTACCCCCACTCTATCCCTCCTCCTTTTCACTACTGTAAGGATTCCTTCCCCTATATCTTTACTTCCTCACAAGTGGACTGCCAAATCGCACTTTTGCCTGGTGGCTAGCCCACCATCACTTTTTTTAATTCCTCCTCTCTGGGGCAGGATGGGTTTCCTACTAGAGATTTCCCCTACTGTCACTCCTTTTCAACCTGGTGACCACCTTCACTACTGTCCCCACTGTTTTATCCCCTATTTGCACTATCTCTCCCATCTTCCTTTCTTCATTTTTATTTTTTCTGGGCCTTCCCTGGGAAGCTCAGGGAAGACCATAGAGTTTGTCCTGCCAGAGTCCTTCCTACTGACTCAGCCCACATGCCACCCTGTGGTGTAACGCTAACTCACACTATCACACCTTTACAGAGTACTGTACCTCAGAGTTGGGGGGAACCCCCAGTACTGCAAATCAAACTACACTATGTCCTTTCTACCAACAGTTTAAGAGTACTCGAAGGAACAACTAATTGTTCAATCCAAGGTTTGAAGCAACTTTACTTCTCACCAGGACATGGCAGCTTAAATGATTATCTTTCATTTCAGCTCTTCGCCAACACCGTACTATCACCGTGGAAACAGAGAAACGTCGAGACACATACTTTATGAATGTCCCCATTACACTGATCTTAGAGCTGCAATGCGAATTCAGACTCAAAATATTAACTGCCAAGAATCTTCTAACTTTATTGCGTTCTCCACATTTGCAAACAAAGCTTTCCAAAGAAGAATTAAGTGCACAACACCTGGAATAGCTATCAGAAACCCTAAATTCTAGATGTTCACGATCTAAAATCACTGCAAGATCACCAACAAAAACACCAGAAGCTAGGTTTAACTTCAAGAGACCTTTCCTTGGTCCACTACCACATCAAACTATACACAATAATCACCTAAAGATTCTTTTTCAAAGCACGTAATAACCAACTTACTTGTGACTCAGGAACTGGACTGATGCTGACCCCAATACCGAGTGGGATTCTCGTAACTTGCCACTGCTGAGCTAAAATCTTACTGGCTCCTGATAGAGTGGGATATTGTTGTTGTTATTTTTGGTTTTTAGGAGCATTAGCAACTAAGGCCATATTGCTCCGGGGATATGCGGTGGTCATTCCCTGACTTTTCCGCATCCTCCATATTTGGTGGTCACGGGCTTGAACCCCGGTCTAATCAAGAAGCGTGTGCTACGCACTGCTCCTCCTGCCTACCTGGCTACGGAAGCACCGAGTGGGATATTCTCTGGCCTCTTGACCCCCATCCCTCCTGGAGGGACTAGTGAGCAGCTTTATGCTGGGATTCACCTAGCAAAGAATCGTGCTGGCTTCATTGCTGGAGTGGGAGTTTTGCTAACCCCATCTGCAGTAGGATGTTCTTCTGACTCGTCAGATTTGTTGAACCCCTTGAGGGGTGGGAGTTTGCAAACCTAGTCCTGGGTAGGATATTCTTTCTCTGATGATTGTCATCAGAATTGCTGACCCTTTGAGGGTATGATTTGGACTTCACTGTACATCTACACTTTTCAATTTTTCTATTCTATCTTCTAAATTTCAATGGAGTGCTTTCTACTTTTACTCCAACTGTTCTATTCTAGCACCTAACCCCAATTGTTTGACCACAATCCTTCATCTCACTTCCCTCACTTTTGAGAACTGCAAAACATCAGAAGCTGGCTAACAACAAAACAACACAACCATACCTCACAAACCTATAAGGCTAGCATTGGCTTTATGCCAAGTACAGAAGCTATAGTGGCAAATGGGGGAACCCTGGATTCCCTAAACAAGAATACATGACACATCTGACATTTGTCCTTCTTATATACACTATACTCCCCATGCTAACATTAGCATTAGTAGAAGCATGTAATGCAAGAAAGCAAGCCAAAAAAACTCCATTTCATCCATCTATTTGCTCTAAAAGTTTGTGCAGTTCTTCCTTGAATTTATTTAAGCTATTGACTTTCAAAATGACTGATGGAAGTTTGTTCCGGCAATTAACCATCTGGTGGCTAAAGGCAAAAATCTGCACATCTATTCTACAACCGTCTTTCCAGAATCCCATCAGCACTGAGCTTGCGCAAACCATTCAAGGTCTCCATACACCTCAATCAGGCCTTGAATGGTCAATAATCAAATATTCATTTCAAACAGTTAATATTCAAATTCTGCATCACTTATATCTGAGTGACACCACATCCTTGAAATCCCAACAATATCTGCATTTGATGTCTTAACCAACACTTCACATTTATCAAATTTATTTACAATACTCCTAGTATTGGTGTACATGCAAGTATACATACACTTGTTCTTACTCTTAGTTACCCTAACACAGTCCATATATTTACTTGTTTCATGATGACCCCAGCAGTTATTGAAATCACCAGCACCTTACTTTCAATGCTGCTGCACAGTCCAATAGAAGCAGTGCAAGAATCACTTTCACCTCTGCTGCAGCTATTGTTAATCTATTAATCTGTATCTGCTCAGTGTCTCAAAACAGTCAGAACAACAGTGGCTTTGCTTCAAGAAAAGTACTATTGCAGACCTTGCCCTCTTCATAAATGTTAGATCAAAATTTTGTTCATAACAATAGACTTGCTGTCTGGACTTGGATGTCAGGAGCATTTCCAAAGCTTTGCAAAAAGAGATCTGAACTCAGATTTTGTTTTTCTAAACTGGTTGAATATTCTATCACTCTCAGCACCGCTATGCGAAATTGTTAAAATGCCAAGCATGCCTTAGGATAATTTGTTATATTTCAAGTTTCATTTGTACGCTTGTCATTTCCCCAGCCAAGGACTACTGTATAATTCATTCTTTCATAATATATTGGTGTGCAAAACTTATGGACCAACACTATTTCTAAAGGTTACAACCACAAAATCTTTACTTATGATACTCTTTACTGATGAGAGCAGATTCAGTCTCAGCAGCGATTCTGGATGTCAGCTAATCTGGCGAGAGGTGGCACACGGTATCAACCCACAAACATCACTGAAAGGGATCAATATGGTGGTCGAGGTGTTCTCGTTTGGGGAGTCGTTAATCGTGTTTATGGATGATAACGCCACACCCCATCGCACTGCAGCTGTTGATAAGCTTTTGGAAAGTGAGGACATTGTTCGTATGGATTGACCTGCCCATTTCCCCCAATCTAAATCCCACTGAACACATGTGGGATGCTCTGGAGAGACACTTAGCGGCACGTCCACACCCACCAGAAAATATTCACCAGCTGAAGATGGCACTGACAGAGGAATGGACAATGTTACCGCAAGAACTTATCAACAACATTGTTCTAAGTATGGATAGGTGGTACAAATCCTGCATCAATATTAGGGCCATATCTCCTACTGAGGACCACCTCTTCCTTTTGTTCCATCTTTGGCAGTGATGCATCTGTATCATGGCAGCCAGTGCTATGTTGCCATTTTTGAATAAAGTCCCCCTGTACCATTTTGTTTCCGTTGTTGTATTGGTGTTGTTTCCTTCATCATTTCTGTACCTCACAAGGTTCCTTTGGTATGCTTTTCCCATATCCAGGCCACTCCTATGAGAAGCTACAGGTGAAAATCTGACTGGTCCTTAAATTTTGCACACCAGTGTAGCATCTGGTAGGTTCTCACACTGAAACTGACAAAACTGATGATGCAAAATATTTATTGCTTCATCCACTTCTTTATGTTTAATAATGGCAAGAAGTAGTGGAAACTTGTCTACAAAAAATTTCAAATTTGAAAATGATGTACTGCCAATTGATGGAATTTGTGCTACTGCAACACTTAACAACTTAACTTTTCAATGGAAACCCTTGTAGCCTAATGGAAATTCTTGTAGTCTAATGGAAACACCATGTAGTCATAATGCCATAACGTACTTCCCCACTGAGTCAAAAACCAGAATTCCCTCCTCTTGTTTCAGATTTTACACAACTTTGGCATCAGAAATGCCTGCTGGTAAAATAAATTTTAAAATAATATTCTTCAACATACCTAGGAATAATGACCTCAGTACATGGGTGGGAGGTATGCTGGATTGAAGAGCTATGTTCACATTTCCAAACATTGGCATAACATTCAAAATAAAAAACAAATTGCTTTATTCAAGCCAGAAGAGAGAAACATGAACAGGTGCTCTACATGAGTGAAAAGGATAAAATGCCTAGAATTATCAACTTACTTACCTGCTTAGGATAGCATTTACTAGAAGTTTGCAATCAAGAGTTCTTTTTCTTAAGTTTATCAATTTGTCTTCTTTCAAAACTTTTGAATCATGAATTGGATTTCAACAGAGTTAGTGGTCGCTTGTTCTTTTCAATTTAGCAATCTTAAAAAGTGCTCATACTGCTTTTCACACCACTTCTAACCTTTTCTTTAAACAGATTTGTCAAAAGTTGCTACTGTTCTACCAGTCTAGTTACACACTTCATCAAAAACAGAACATGTACACACATTCTTCAAAATATTTTTTACTTCAGTGGCACATCAATTGAAATGGTTTAAATCTATCTTTCCTTGTAGCACTTCTTTCTAGATAGTAGAAAATGCCTACCAAATATTCACCCACTTTCAGAGGAAAGCATGCAGGTCCCTGAAAAGGGACCTGCATGCCTTCCCTTTTCACACAAATCAATTAGTAAAATAATAAGAGGAGTTTACCTCAATATAGTACATAGAACACTTCCGTATGATACCCTCCAGAAATTAAAACGGAAAAAACGAAAAAAACCGACAACTTACCGGTACATTAAAGTAAAATATAAATAATTAAATAATCAATTTAACACAATTCAAAATCAATTTAAAACAATTAAAAATCAAATTAACGCAATTAAAAGAATCTAACAAAAAAATTCAAAACGATTTTTGATAAGGAAGTGAGGAAGGAGGGAGGAAGTAAGGAAGGAAAATCGTTTTGAATTTTTTCGTTAGATTCTTTTAATTGCGTTAATTTGATTTTTAATTGTTTTAAATTGATTATTTAATTATTTATATTTTACTTTAATGTACCGGTAAGTTGTCGATTTTTTTTGTTTTTTCCGTTTTAATTTCTGGAGGGTATCATACGGAAGTGTTCTACGTACTATACAATATTACTAATATTATTATCAACGTAGAACATATTGAGTATTACAGCTCTGATTCATACTATCTGATTAATTTTTAAACACAAATCAATATGATTACATGGACAGCCAATTGTCACCAAGTGCTCAATCCTCTCTTTTAATACCCTTGCTACTCCAGGTTTTAGGCCTACCATAGAGCATTATTAACACTAAGTAGCAGAGAGCTTTTTCAAGGAATCCCACATTCTTTCAGGTTGTTCAAAGGAAGATACCTAATACTGAACCCTGTAAGCATCACTATCTTAAGTTTATCTGGCACCACCAAGAGCAAGATTCTTTCAATTTGACAATTTCTTTTTTTTATTATTATAAAAGGTCACCACAATGGGATATAGTTTGGAATAACTTTGATTACTGCCATCTGTAGAAATCAAAAATGGCTCATTTTTTTTTAAAGTCATTACTACTTTTTTTCTCCTGTACATGTAATTTCATAATACAGGCATACCTCGGTTAACGTTACCTCTGATAACGAAGCTTCGATATAACGAAGTCCGCAATTTCAAGCCCCATTTAACATTAAAAAATATTCCAGTTTAATCACCTGAAATCTAAACAAATTGAAGAAATTACGGAAACCTTTGGGCTTCTCGTGGTTGGTTCGAGAAATTTAAAAAACGGGCCAGGATTCATAGTGTAAAATTAACAGAAGCTGCAAATAAGTTTCCAGAAAAACTAAAGGAAATAATTGAACGTGAAAATTTTCCACCAAATTTGGTGTTCAGTGTTGACGAAAGCGGTTTGTTCTGGAAACGGCTACCAACAAAAAGCTTCATTTCTATTGAAGAAAAATCAGCTGCTGGGTTCAAAGCAGCCAAAGACCGTTTAACGTTACTCTTTGGATCAAATGCCTCTGGCGATTATAAATTAAAATTGTTATTACATAGTTTACCATTCAGAAAATCCGAGGGCATTAAAAGGTAACATAAAAATGAATTTACCTGTAATATGGAAAGCAAATAGAAAAGCGTGGGTTACCAAGGAGTTATTTACTGATTGGTTTGTTAACCACTTTTGTCCTGAAGTAAAACGGTATTGTCAAAAAAACAACTTTGAAGAAAAAGCTCTTTTGTTGTTAGACAATGCTCCTGGACATCATACTGATCTTAACACGTTGGACACATGCATTCCTGTCAAAGTTGTGTTTCTTCCAGCAAACACAACTTCCCTGATTCAACCATTGGATCAGGGAATAATAGCATCATTTATCATTTAAAGCTTATTATCTGCATCGAACATTAAGCAATTTAACTGAACTAGAGGATAAAGAGGAAATGACAGTTAAAACTTTTTGGAAAAACTACACCATTAAAAACGCAATTGAAAACATTGATAGTTCTTGGAAAGAAGTCACTAAGAAATGCTTAAATGGAGTTTTGCGCAAAATATGGCCAGAAGTTGTACTAGAAGAAGAAAATAACATCCAAGAAATTAGAAATGAAGTTATCCAGATGGCTCAATCAATAGGTTTCGAAAATGTCGATGAAGAGGATGTTAGAAATTTATTGAATGCAGAAGATGATGGTTTTTCAGTGGAAGATTTAGAAAACCTTGTTAGCAACGAAGACAAAGATAATGAAGATGAAGTTAAAGAAGTTCCTGCCGAAAAAGTGTTAACAACCAAAGATTTAAAAAGGTGCTTAAATGACATTGAAAACGTTTTAAATTTTTTTAGTGAAAATGATCCTGATTTAGGAAGAAGTTTTATTGTTAAGCGATCAGTGTTAAATGCAATAACTCCGTATAGGCAATTGTTAAATGAAAGAGAAAAAAGCATAAGCAATCAACTTTAGGCTCCTATTTTAAAATGTGATTTCACTTTGTATGTAAGTCGACTGTTTATTTAATAAAACTTTTCTTTGTTCGAAAAAAAAGCTTTTCATTTTCTTTAGGTAGGAACGTATCCCTATTCTGGCCATAGTATTTTTACCTCTGAAAACGAAGTTTCGCTTAACAAAGTAATTTCATGGAACGCATCCTATTCGTTATTCGAGGTATGCCTGTATATATATTTTTTTTGCTATAGGAAACGTTTCTGAACAATCAGCTGCATGATCAGCACAACTTATCAGAAAAGGATGCAAATAAACATTTAGCAAAGAAAATATGCCATTATCATCATCAACCACCAGGAAATGCAACATCTGCTTTTGTATTTCTTTCTATGTGCTGTGTGCTGTTATTAATCCTTATTTTTTTTTTTTTTTTTTTTTTTGAAAATGTCTGATTAAATTGTTTTCCACTGATTAAAACTGAAATATTACATCTACTCATAGTACACAAGGCACAGTACACGTTACATCTTTCAGATTTTACAACTTGGAAAATCTTGTGTATGCCTGTTCTGAAATTATGTTGTATTTCTTTGGCATCTTAGTGAAAGGAATTATTGATTAGCTTCACACTACACTACACTAATACTGAGAAATTACTGTACATTACAGTGAACAATGTTATTATTGCACATTTATATTTTGCAATGACACCATAGCACAGCACACCCGGCACCCAATTCCGTAATGAAACTAAGCAGAAATATTTGCAAAATTTTTTTAAAATATCCAATTAATAGTTTTATTACTTTTTGTGAAAAGATGGAGAAAAACTGCTTTCATGCAAAAAAACTGAGAAACTATTTGTCACCAACTACAAAACAACAATGAAATGGGGAATCAAATAAAAAGAAAAGGATTCTTCATCATAAATCCAGAGATGGCAGCCATGCAGTTTTTGAAGAAAATAATGTAGACCTCCAATTTCCAGTTGAGTCCAGATATGAATTGAATTGGACACCACTGGAATGGCGCCTCCGTAGCCAGGCGGGAAGGAGCAGCAGTGGTGCCACATGCTTCTTGATTAGACAGGGGTTCGAGCCCGTCGCCCCCAAATACGGAGAATGCAGGAAGGGAATGACCACCGCATATCCTGGAGCAGTATGGCCTTAGTTGCTAATGCTCCTAAAAACCAAACAACAACAACCACCACCACCACTGGAATGATATGGAACAACAATTAAACCAAGAATGAGAAAATCCAGTTCAAACAGAGAACTAACTCAGATTATGTGGGATGAGGAGAGCAAGATTCACATTAATTTTTTTATAACTTCATTCTTTTTCATTTTGTGTCCTGACATAGGTTAGAGAATACGAGTATATTCAAATAGATAAGCTCATGCAGTTTCTAAGTTTTATAAACTAAATCATATTTTGACCACGTTCAGAAACATTTAAAAGAATAAAAATAAGACATCCTCCCCCATTTGATCATTTCCATAAATGCAGCATGCTCAAATGTGTATTTTTTTCAGCCCTCAATGCATTACCACCAATACACCAGTTAAAGCTGTTGTTTAAAGAACAACTAACTTGATCACAGGTATTCAAAAAATAATGTTTGAGTCTTCCCAGTGGATAATTTCTGTTACATGTGTGGTAAATTTACAATCACTCAATGAAGGCCAATTCCACAAATTATAATGACAGCTTATTGCTTGTATTGGCTATGACCTTGGAGATTAAAAGCTGAACCCCAAACATAAAAAATAGATCTTGTAGAGCAAACTTCACACAATGGTTAAAAGGATAAGTAACATTGTTTTTTACTGTTCACAAAATAAGGTAAGAGCCAACAAACATTTTGAATAACAAAAATTTCTAGTTTCTTTTCATAGAAAAGCAATACAGCATTTCAACACCATGAAAACCAATACTGCATAGATGTAGATGGCCAGTTTCTACTCACTCAACTATATAGGCAAGAGATGATGAAGATAAGATAATTACATCAGATACTATATACTTTCCTGAAAATGAAACATCACAATTAACAGAACAAATTAAATTCAATGATATGATCCAAGACTCTCACTTGCAAAAGCATTATGTCAAAATTCCTGGAATTTAAAGAGTTGCAACAGTGGAATTTGTTAGCTACAGAAATAAGAATAACTATTTAAAAATCACAATCAAATGCTTCCTGATTTTTTTGATATTCAATAATCTCTCTCTCTCTCTCTCTCTCTCTCTCTCTCTCTCTCTCTCTCTCTCTCTCTCTCTCTCTCTCTCTCTCTCTCTCTCTCTGTGTGTGTGTGTGTGTGTGTGTGTAAATGAATGTGTATTTAGTGCAAAAGTGTTGCCCAGTGTTATTTAGAAATTATAGAAATATTCTTGTCATGAGATTGAATCTCAATTTAAATGTGGCCTACAATCAGGAACTAAGTTTATCCAGGAGTAAAGATTACAGTTAAATGATGATTGCCTATGAGTTGGTAATTTTCTACAGAATATCTTCCAGAAAGAGGTGCTTGTTTTTTTTTTTTTTTAATACATTTAGTGGAAATGGAAATTTATTAAGTACATCCTCACCATCCAAGGAACTGGCTTTTCACAGACCATATGTTCATGCCAAGCTACATAAAACATCAGATAATGAGGGATTGTGTGTCTGTGGTAGGTAGATACATGCATGTGCAATTAGATTGATATGCCTAATTAACTAGCCATTCTATGTATATACTGTAAGAAACAGAAAAATAAATTACCCATTGAATTCATTTTCTCTTGAGGATGCTATTAGTCTAACAGAGCATGGCATAATCCATAGCTGCTATCCCTTCTTCCTTCCTGCTAAAAACAATGTTTGTTTTTTTTTTTTTTTTTTTTTCCTCAACGTTATTTATCATTAAAACTAAAATAGAAATTTTATACTGAAATACATTTACATCTATAATTTGGAATAACTAGAAAATTATTCATCCAAAATGTTATACAAATAAAAGACCTCAATTATCTCAGGTAAATGAGACCAATGCAACCTGAGCTAACAGAAATCCAACATTTTCAAACAAGAGTCTGGGACTCATTTATTACTGTATTTATGGCATTACAGTTAATGCATGTTGAGAATGGAAGTACTACCATACAGTAGTACTGAGTATGTAAAAAGTACAACAAAAGTAGGGAAGTTTGTAACATACATTACAACACTTAAAGTTGTAAAAATAACTAATATATTTCATTAGCAAAGTTCCAATAAATTTCCATTTAAACTAGCATAGTAGGCCAACTGTTCATGGTTATCTTTTTTGATAAAATTTCTGACCTTCCTTTGGGAAAGCATAAAAACTATCAGCAGCTATACAATCTCACTAATTCTTCAAGAAAGAAGAGAAGATTGAGTGTGGAAACAATTTCTTTGTTCCAAGGAGCAAAGAGCTTTATCTAATGCTGCTGCTCCCTCTGTGTGGCTAATTCTTGGTCTCACAGTTCTCCCCTCGTCCATCATTTAAGTTTGCTTCCTTCATTACTGTTACTGTTGGAATGGAATCCTCATCACTTAATTTGTGAGGAAGACATTAAGTTCTGTAATTAGCCATTTATTGACATCATTTACCATTATTTATTCAAATCAATCATTTTAAACAATATAGCAAATTCTTTAGAAATAAATGGGATGAGCATCAGGTAACTTTGGGAATAGATAACTGTTATAGTTCAGAATGAAAGCTTAGAGACAGTTTAGCACCTTTTATATTGTTGCATAATTGTATAGGTCGGACATAGCCCCTTTCTGAAGCAGCTGTGGACAACTTATGGCTAAGTGCATCCAAAATAATAAAATCAATGCACAAATAGAAAACACAGTTTACTCACAGCTACACACAGAAAGAAATTATGAGCAACATGTTCAATAAATTTTTGTATGCCTACCTACCCACTGATGAGACTCCAAGCAGAATCAAAACCCAGGTGTTGGGAAGTTGCATATACTTTAAATAAAAAGCAACCTACAGTCAAACTTCGCAATAATGAATTCGATAAATGTAGCAAGAAATTCATTATAGAGACATTTCATTACACAGAGAATATCTTTTTTATGTAAATTGCGACCTAATTCGAAAAAAAAAAAAAAAATGAAAACATGGGTACATTTATTCTTTATATATTTTATTTCATATTAGCATTGATAGAAGCATATGATGCAAGAAAGCAAGCTTATACAGCATCAGACAAAAAAAAAAAAAAAATTCTTCATATTCTTCCAAAATGTTCTTTAAGGTGTTGTTCCTCCAATCTTCTTCAGTTACATGAAGACTTTCCTCCACAAAAACCATTTCCGGAATTCTGTGGTGCTTCTAAAATTTATCAAACCACTCAGTGCTCGAATTAAATCCTTTATGTCAAAGACTGCACAAATTTCAGAGCTTGTTGCTGTGTGTTTGATGTAAGGAATATGAGGGTATCGGGCACCAATTGAACGTTGTTATGGGCCTTTATGAGAGCTTGAAGAACAGAGTGGATGCCCACGAAGAATTTATATTGGAGGGCACATCAAGCTCTCAGCAGTCCACATCAGTGCCTGCACTTGATCATCAGGCAACACAGCAGAAACCTCAAGCAGAATGTGCTGGTCCCACAGGAACCAGTTGTCAATGCTTCTATAGTCAGGGAAATGGGAAAAATATTGCACAAAAGGATAGGTGGAATAGGACCAGCGTATGTCTGCAAGGCCAAAAGTTGATGTAGAGCAGATATCTTTTAAGGGAAAAAAAGGTGATATTGTTGTACAATACACATTGGCACTAATAAAATTAAGAGTATAGATCTGCACACTTAATTAACACAGTACAGGTCAATGCTGGGGAGAGAGGGGGGAAAAAATTGAGTTAGAGTTCAATTTGAAAGTGTCTGCAATTCTGCCCAGACATAGGAAGGAGCACATGATGACAGCCTTGTTAATCAATTTAACACTGGGCAGATTGAGAAAGGCTCATGGAGCAGAATTTTATCAATGTAATCTGGGCTTGTTAACAGGAAAGACTGCTTCTACAGGATTGGGATACACTCAAATGGAAAGGATTTTAAGAATATTTGCTGATGCTAACAAGGCAGTGTTAGGGAGGTCAGAAAACTAAGTTTGGAGGGATTCGCAGACTAATAGAATAACAGTAGTCAGGCAGAGGTGAAAGTGATCCTTGCTGCTTCTATTGGAATGAGCAGCAGCCTGGATGCTGGGAATTTCAAGAACGGCTGGGAGTCATCATGGAACAAGTAAATACATGGGCTGTGTTAGGATAACTAAGAGTAACAACAGAAGCATGTATACTTGCATGTACACCAATGCTAGAAGTATAGTAAATAAATTTGATGAATTTGAAGTGCTGGTCAAGACATCAAAGGCAGATATTTTTGAGATATCAGAGACATGGCGTCACACAGATATAGCTTGGAGGGGTACACAGACTAACAGATTAACTAGAGCTGCAGGCAGAGGTGAAGGTGATTCTTGCACTATTTCTACTGGAAAATGCAGCAGCCTGGAACGCAAGATGTCAGGGATTTCAGGTCCTCCTGTGGATCATCATGGAACTACTGAATACATGAGTTGTGCAAAGGTAGCTAAAAGAGAACACGTGCATATACACTTGCATGCACACTAAGGCTAGGAGCCCTATAAATAAATTTGATGTATTTGCAGTACTGATTGTCATCAAATGCAGACATTGTAAGGACAGCAGAGACATGGTGTCACTCAGACATATGTGATGATGAATTTGAATTATGGGAAGTACAAAGTATACAGAAAGGAAAGACAGAAGAGGAGGAGATGAGGTGTTATGCTCTTAGTTAAGAAGCATATTAAATATAAGCAGTACATCCATTTGACACGGGTGTCTAGTGCAATGTTGAGTCAGTTTAGTGTGACAATAGCACTGGGAAAGCAAAAATGAGAGTAGAAGTGTGCTATAAGACTAATGGCTCTGATGAGTACAACAAACAACTGTACAAGGAAATAGAGTGGGCCAGTAAATCAGAATGTCTTAAAATGGGCAATTTTAACTTTCCAGATATTGACTGCAACTTGTGGGTTGGTCATTCAATAGCAAGACTTTTCTGGATTTATTGCATGACTGTTTTCTACAGTTAACATGTTAGAGGGGCAACAAGAGGAATAAGGCAATCATATCTTGATCTGATTATTAGCAATTATTCATAAAAAAGGATGATAAAAGAACCACAAGGTGGCAGTGATCACAGTACATTTATTTGGGATTTAGTTAAATATGCAACTACCATCAAGGTAAAGGGAAGGATTTTAGTTTTCGTAAAGCAAACACCTTTCCCTTTACCCTTGTCTCAGACAGTTTTTAAATTCTATACAGTGGGTACAACTAATGATATTACCGAATACAAATTCTAAATGGGAAGCATTCAATGAAATAATCATAAAAGCTATTAGGTGTTTCATAACAATCGAGGCAGTGTTAGGTGGGTTGGAAAACTGCTAGCTTGGGGGTGATATGCAGACTAATAGAATAACAGCAGCTGCTGGCAGAGGTGAAAGTGATTCTTGCATTCACTTTCAGCAATTCACTTCTATTAGAATTAGCAGTAGCCTGGAAAATAAGGTGTAGGGGATTTCAGAGACTGCTGGGTGTCATCACAGAACAAGTAAATACATGGGCTGTGTTAGGGTAGCTAAGAATAAGAACAGGTGCACATATACTTGTGAGTACACCAATGCTAGGAGTTTGGGAAATAAATTTGATGAATTTGAGTCTTGGCCAAAACATCAAAGGTAGTTATTATTGGGATATCAGAGACGTGGTGACACAGAGATATAAGGAATGCAGAAATGGAATTGGGGATTAACAATGTGTACAGAAAAGATAGACAGGAAAGAAAGGGAAGAGGGGTTATGCTATTAGTTAAAAAACACAATAAATCTAAGGAAGTGCAGCCAGTTGATATGGGTGGATAGTGCAGCGTTGAGACAGTTTGGTGTGAAAAACACTGGCAAAGCTCATTCAAGTGATTAGAGGCCTAATCACTTGGATGAGCAGAATGAACAACTTTATAGAGAAATAGAGTGGGCCAGTAAATCAGACTGTCTTATAATGGGGGAATTCAATATCCCAGATAGTGACCAGAACTTGTGGGTTGGTCACTCACACACTAGCAAGGCTTTTGTGGATTTATTGGACGATTGTTTTCTACAGCAGCACGTTCGGGAGGCAACTACAGGGAGTAATACTCTTCAGATAAAGGAACCACTGGGCGACAGTGATCACAGTGAGCTGATGTGGGATTTACTCAAAAAGGTAATAACCATCAACGGTAAAGAGAAGTGCTTTTGCTTTCGTAAAGGTGACTATGTCGGTCTGAGACAGTTTTTAAATTCCATACAGTGGAACCAACTGACGACGTTACCAATGGCAAATTCTAAATGGGAAGCTTTCAAAGAATTAATCTTGGAAGCTACTAGGCTTTTCATACCAACTAAGAAATATTGTTCAAGGTTTAGGCACAAATGGATGTCAGATGAATGAGACATGTGGCAGAGAAGAAAATGCATGGGATACATATAAATTAATGGGTGACACAGAAGCCTATTGTAGATATAAGCTGGTCTGTAAGCAAGTCACCAAGGACATTAGGCAGATTATGAGAAATCTTTGGCAAAAGATGCAAAGAAAAACAGCAAAGAGTTCTTTACTCATGTAAACTCTAGAAGGAAAGGGATGAATCAAATTGGTCCACTTAATATCGATGGTTCAAGTTTTGATGATCCTGCTCAGGTAGATAGCAAACTGAATCAGTATTTTGCATCTACATTTATACACAAGGAGTTATTCAGGGAGGGGAATGCCAGAGGTGTATTAAACTCTGGCAGTGAGCTAAATGATTTTGTAATAACTGAGAGCAAAGGGACCAGAAACTGTTGAAGATAAACATAAGAAAGGCACCTGGAGTGGATGGAATCTATCCAGTTATATTAAAGGAGGCAGCAAAGGATGTAAGCAAACCTTTAGGCATAATTATGAGAGCTTCCTTTGATTCAGGGGAGGTAGCCATGGATTGGAGATGTGAAAATGTGACCACAATCCACAAAGGAGGATCAAGGGGAGACACAGGTAATTACAGACCTGTTAGTTTAAATTCTATCCCAGGAAAATTAATGGAGGACTGGTTAAAGAAGCATTGCAGGATCATCTAGACAAGACTTCAGTTATAGCTCAGACACAGCATGGGTTTGTTAAGGGGAAGTCTTGTCTGACCAATTTGATTGGATACTATGATGTAGTGACAAAGGAACGGGATGCAAAGAATAATTTTGATATCATATATTTGGATCTTAGAAAGGCTTTTGATACTGTTACACATGGAAGACAGCTGCACAAATTAGAGCAGTGTGGCATTGAAGGCAAATTGCTGCTAAGGATAAAGGGATGGTTGAGAGGGAGAAGACAGAAAGTGGTAATCAATGGACACTACTCTTTGTGGACTAATGTTATTAGTGGAGTCCCCCAGGGTTTAGTGTTAGGTCCATTGTTGTTTTCAGTATTCATTAATGATATTGATGATGGTATATCAAACCTAATGTTCAAGTTTCAGACGATACGAAGGTTGGCCGGGTTGTTAATGACAATAATGACAGTACGCTGCTGTAACAGGATCTAGAAAAGTTTAGCAGATGGGCTGAGAGGTGGCAACTGATGTTTAACATTGACAAATGGAAAGTACTGCATATGGGAAGCAGTAATCCCAGAGTATCATATCAACTGTGTAGGACAATGACAGAGTATTTTTGGGTCTAACGGCACCAGGGATTTACCCCCTCTCCGCATATGTTCTTTGTATTGAGGACAGTACGCTGTCAAGGTTTAAAAGTGTGGGTCACGTGTTGTGTAATATGTTGTGCCCCTTGTTCATCTGGCTTGTTAGCCTTCAGGTCCCATCAGGGGCCTGACATTTACGTACACCACCACGTGGAGGCCAACCAGGTGTTCCCTTAAAGTTTGCTCTGTCAGGTCCTGCCACCTACTTTCCTGAGATTTCAGTGGCTAGGACCTAAAAAAAAAAAAAAAAATTCTTCTTTTCTTTTGGGCACAGTTGGGATGGTATATTATATGCTGTTTAGAGGGGCTATAAGGAATATGTGCTGTAAGTGATAAGATTTCCTAATAGGTCGGGCATGAATTTTGGTGTTTTAAATTTGGACGTGTGGGGCAGGTGCTGTGTAAGGGGAAAGAGATGGGAGGGGAGGCAGAAGGCTGGGGAGTTGGAAATTGGAAGTAGGGGGGTCGATAGGGAAGATGACCCCTGTTGAAATAGTGGGGCATGCCCAGGCCCCACCAGAGGAGAAAGAGGGGTGTGGCAGGAGACAGCAGGCTGTCCCCTCCCCCACTGCCAGGGAAAGAGGAGTAAAAAGCAGGCTAGGCAGCGTCTAGCTGGGCGCCATATGGCTGTATGGCATCATAAGATGCAATCTTTACCTTTGTGTTATACCAGTGGAGGTCCGAGTCCAAGTTGCAATCTTCATCTTTGTGTTAGTCCGGTGGAGGTCCAAGTCCAGAAGTCAAGTCCAGTTCGTCACGTTCAGGTGTTGTATCTACTTCAGGTGGTCACCAGTTCAGAGTTTTGCAGTCATTTCAGGTAGTAACGTCTGTGTTTTCATAGGTTAGTGATGATGTTGGCAAGGATCTTTGTCTTTCAAAGAGTTTGCTGGCAAAGAGTGAAAGCCCAGTAATTATATTCTTCTTGCAATATTATTTCTTCTTGGTTCCTTAGCAACGGAGTTGATACATGTGTATAGCTGACATCTGAGGTTCGCATAGTTGTCACAGTCATGGATAAGGTGTTCCCAGGTTTTCTCCTGCCCGCAGTTACAGCTCGGGTTGTTGGAGATTACCAGCTCGTGGAGTTTCCCCCTGAAGGAGCCGTATCCCGTAAGAAGGAATGTGGTGTGCAAGCCAGGGGAAAACCAGGACGGGGAGATAGGATATACCCTGCTGACATAGGGTATAAATTTTTTGGTGACTTGCCCTTATGTAGTAAGATTCCATCTATTTTGCCAGATAGATTGCAGATGTTCCGTTAACCTTCGGCCCTGGAAAGATTGTGCAAGGCTCAATGGGTAGAATTTTTGTCAGCCTGGACTGTACTTGTTAACAGGAGAGATTTCTTCTACAGGGATGGGATACACTTAAATAGAAAGGGTGCAAGAATATTTGCTGATGCTATCGAGGCAGTGTTAGGTGGGTCGGAAAACTGCTAGCTTCGGGGGGGACAAAGACCAATAGATTGACAGTAGCCACTGGCAGAGGTGAAAGAGATTCTTGCACTGCTTCTATTAGAATGAGCAGAAGCCTGAAAATCAAGATGCATGATATTTCAGAGACTGCTGGGAGCCATTGCGGTACAAGTAAACACATGGGTTGTGTTAGGGTAGCTAAGAATAGAAACAGGTGCAGGTATACTTGCGTGTACACCAATGCTAGGAGTTTAGTAAATAAATTTGATGAATTTGAGGTATTGCTCAAAACATCAAAGGCAGATATTGTTGGGATATCAGAGACGTGGTGTCACACAGATATAAGGGATGCAGAACTGGAATTTGGGGAGTACGTCTACAGAAAGAATAGACAGGATAGGAAGGGGGAGGGGTTATGCTATTAGTTAAGAAACACATAAAAACCAAGGAAGTGAAGCCAGTTGACATCGCTGGACAGTGCAGTATTGAGTCAGTTTGGTGTGACATAAGCATTGGGAGATCAAAATTGAGAGTAGGAGTGTGCTATACGCCTAATGACTCTGATGAGTATAATAAGAAACTGTACAGGGAAATAGAGTGGGCCAGTAAATCAGAGAGTCTTATAATGGGAGATTTTAATTTCCCAGATATTGACTGGAATTTGGGGGCTGGTCACTCACACACTAGCAAGGCTTTTGTGGATTTATTGGATGATTGTTTTCTACATCAGCATGTTCGGGAGGCAACTAGAGGGAGTAATACTCTTGATTTGATTATCAGCAGTGATTCTTCATACATTAAGAATCTGCAGATAAATGAACCACTAGGTGGCAGTGATCACAGTGTGCTGAAGTGGGATTTACTCAAAGAGGTAACTACCATTAGGGGTAAAGGGAAGGGTTATTGCTTCCGTAAAGGCGACTACGATGGACTGAGACAGTATTTAAATTCTATACAGTGGGACCAACTGATGATGTTACCAACAGCAAATTCAAAATGGGAAGCATTCAAAGAACTTATCTTGGAAGCTACTAGGCTTTACATACCAACTAAGAAATATTGTTCAAGGTTTAGGCCAAAATGGATGTCAGATGAACTAATGAGGCATATGGCAGAGAAGAAAAATGCATGGGATACTTACAAATTAACACATGACACAGAAGCCTATGATAGATACAAGTTGATATGCAACCAAGTTACAAAGGAGGTTAGGCAGGCGAAGGCAGATTACGAGAAATCCTTGGCAAGGGATGCGAAGAAAAACAGCAAAGAGTTCTTTACTTATGTAAACTCTAGAAGGAAGGGGATGAATCAGATTGGTCCACTTGATATTGACGGGTCAACTGTTGATGATACAGCTCAGGTAGCTAACAAACTAAATGAATATTTTGCATCGACATTCACACATGAGGAGTTATTCAGCGAGGGGAATGCCAGAGGTGTATTCAACTCTAGCAGTAAGCTACAGAATCTTGAAATAACTGGGAGTAAAGTGGAGGAGAAACTGTTGAAGATAAACACAAGAAAGGCACCCGGGGTGGATGGGATCTATCCAGTTATATTAAAGGAGGCAGCAAAGGAAGTAAGCAAACCCTTAGCCATAATTATGAGAGCTTCCTTGGACTCAGGGGAGGTACCCTTAGACTGGAAATGTGCAAATGTGACACCAATTCACAAAGGAGGATCAAAGGCTGACACAAGTAATTATAGACCTGTGAGCTTAACTTCTGTTCCAGGAAAATTAATGGAGGTACTGGTTAAAGAAGCACTGCAGGATCATTTAGACAAGACTTCAGTTATAGCTCGGACACAGCATGGTTTTGTTAAGGGGAAGTCTTGCCTGACCAATTTGATTGGATACTATGATGCAGTCACAAAAGAACTGGATGCAGGGAATAGCTTTGATATTATATACTTGGATCTTAGAAAGGCTTTTGATACTGTTGCACATGGAAGACTGCTACACAAATTGGAGCAGTGTGACATTGGAGGCAAATTGCTGCTATGGATAAAGGGGTGGTTGAGGGGGAGAAGACAGAGAGTGGTAATCAATGGACACTGCTCATCGTGGACTAATGTTATTAGTGGAGTCCCTCAGGGCTCAGTGTCGGGTCCATTATTGTTTTCTGTATTTATAAATGATATTGATGATGGTATATCAAGCTTAATGTCCAAGTTTGCAGACGATACAAAGGTTGGCAGGGTTGTCAAGGACACTACTGACACTATGCTGCTGCAACAGGATCTGGAAAGGTTGAGCAGATGGGCTGGGAGGTGGCAAATGAAGTTTAACATTGACAAATGTAAAGTACTACACATGGGAAACAGCAAACCCAGAGCAACGTATCAACTCTGTGGTACTACACTGACAGTGGTAGAGAATGAAAGGGACTTGGGGGTGGTTGTGCAGGCAGATATGAAGTTCCCTGAGCAGTGCAGACGGGCTGCAAGAGTAGCTCATGGAGTATTGTCAATGATATACAGGAATTTTTCTAGCAGGAATAAGGAGGTGATTATTCCCTTGTATAAGACAATGGTCAGGCCACACCTAGAGTACTGTATACAGGTCTGGAGGCCTCATTTCAAGAAGGATGTAGAGCTGCTGGAACGAGTACAGAGAAGGGCAACAAGATTAGTGAATGGAACAAAGGGGTGCTCTTACGAAGAAAGGCTTAAGTTTTGCAAATTACAGTGTCTTTGAGACTAGGCACCAGCGAGGTGATCTGATAGAGGTGTATAAAGCCTTGAATGGTTTGAGCATGCTCAATGCTGATGGGATTCTTCCTCTAGCTCAGAATAATCACCTGAGAGGGCATAAATTCAAATTGAGGAAAGACAGATGTAGGATAGACGTGCGGAAATTTGCCTTTAGCCAGCGATTGGTTGGTTGGTGGAACAGACTTCCATCCCTTGTAGTGGAGGTTGATAGCCTAAATAAGTTTAAGGCTCAGCTGGACAGGTATTTTGAACGAACAGAGGGGTGAAGTGGAAGTGGGGGTTTTTTTTTTTTTTTTTTGGCTGATGCTGCATAAGCTTGCTTTCTTGCATCAAATGCCTCTACTAATGCTAATCTCTTATTTTCTGAGGATTTGTTTTTCTGTGGATCTGTTGTGTAGTCTAGATAAGTTGTGATTCTTCCTTTCGAATGTTGGTGCAGCAGCTCACAGCGCACAATCTCCAGGGGAAGGAAGCCCACCAGGACCTGGAAGCCATGGGTGCTCACCGTGCAGCAGGCTCTAGTTGTTGTCAATAGTATGGATCGGTGAATCGACTCTTTTTCTTGTTGACTGCTGTGTTTGCTTTCTGATACCAGGCACCTGCACCATAGGTCAGGATAGGGATGAAGAGTGCTTTGTATAGAAGGGATAGCGCCCTCTTCTTTAGTCCCCAGTGCCTCCTGGTGATTTTGGTTATCAGGGCCGAGAGCCTCCTTGTTTTGGTTCTGAGGTAAGAGAGATGAGATGTGAAGTTCAAGTTTCGGTCTAGTATTATTCCTAAATATTTTAGTTCCTGTTTGAGTTTGATGGTCACTCCATTTATTTTGATTAGTGCAGGTCTACCACGGTCAAGAGCACCTGAGGAGTATTGAGTTCGTTTTTTCGGTTGAGATCCAAGAGCACCTGAGGAGTACTGAGTTTTTTTCGGTTGAGATCCAAGAGCACCTGAGGAGTATTAAGTTTGTTTTTTCGGTTGAGATCGTTAGAAGATTCCTCTTGGCACAATCCTGTAGCATGTGTATGGCATGATTGCCTAATGGCCTCCAGCTGAGCCCTGCTGTCTGCTTGAAGCATCATAATCAGATCATCAGCATATGCCTGTGTAGTGACAACTGGAATATCCAGATTTAAAAACTCATCAAGTACCAGGTTCCACAGGAGTGGTCCCAGGATGGATCCCTGGGGGAAGCCCTTGCAAACAGGTCTGATACAGAGGTAAAGGGAGTGCTGACCATGATTCTTTGGCTTTCCAGGCAGCAAAATAGATTTGATGGGATCTGAGCACACCGGAGCCTAGCCAGAACACTGGGCCATCAGAGGGAGTCAAAGGCTCCAGCGAAGTCAATTGAGATGAGGAGGAAATATTTCCAGTTACAGTTTCTGACTACATAAATGATCCTCTCGAGGGCATCAGTGGTGGAGCATCCCCTCCTGAAACCGAATTGATTTCTTGACATCAATTGAGCATTCTGGTATCGGTTTTCAATTCTGTGGTAGATGAGTCACTCAAAGAGCTTGCTCAGCATCAACAGCAGAGTGATAGGCCTGTACGAGCCTGGCATGTCCTGGGGTTTAGTGGGGTTTTTCAGGATGTCTGACTTCGGCTATCTTCCACAAAGTTGGAAAGAAACCCTCCGTGAGGCATTTCTGACAGTGGTAGCGAGTGAAAAGGATCTGGTGGTAATTCTGCAGGCAGACATGAAGTTTTCTGAGCAGTGCAGATGGCCTGCAAGAGTAGCTCATGGTGTCTTGTCAATGATATACAGGAATTTTTCTAGCAGGGATAAGGAGGTGATTACCCCCTTGTATAAGGCAATGGTCAGGCCACACCTTGAGTATTGTATATAAGTCTGGAGGCCTCATTTTAAGAAGGATATAGAGGTGTTGGAACATGTACAGAGAAGGGCAACAAGATTAGTGAATGGAACAAAGGGTTGCTCTTACGAAGAAAGTATTAAGTTTTGCAAATTATAGTGCCTGCAGACTAGGTGCCTGCAGACTGAGGTGTATAAAGCCTTGAGCAGTTTGAGCATACTCAATGCTGATGGGATTCTTCCTCTTGCTCAGAATAATCATCTGAGAGGGCATAAATTCAAATTGAGGAAAGACAGCTGTAGGACAGATTTGTATAAGTTTGCCTTTAGCCAGCGGGTGGTTGATTGCTGGAACAAACTTCCATCTATGGTTGTTAAAGTTGATAGCTTAAACAAATTCATGGCAGAACTAGACAAACATTTGGAGAAAGTGGATGGGTGAAATAATAAGGGATTTTTTTTTTTTTTTTTTTTGCTGATTGAAGACAAGTTATATAAGCTTGCTTTCTTGCATCATGCCCTTGCTAGAGAGACCAGAATGCTCGGCTACCATTAGGGCAAGAAGCAACTTTTCTACTCTTAGCCTGTTCAAAATCTAGTTTGGACTGATTAATGACTGCTTTACAATTGTTGCGAGCTTTAGTGTAGGCAGAAAATGAAACTGAAGAATTGGAATCAAGCCAATTATGATATGCAACATTCTTATCTTGAACAGTTTTAACACATTTATTGGAAAACCAAGGTTTAGATAAAGGACGAGATTTTTAAGCGAAGTGTGGAATAAAGGATTCCATTCCTACAAGAATAATTTCCCTGACACGATCAGAGCAAACGTTGACATTGTCTGACACCAATCATTAATGGCTGTTTGACACCAATCAATGACTCTGCTGAAAAAGAGACACTGGTGTCAAACACTGACACCAATCATTAATGACTTTGCTGATCTTTACAATGTCTGCAAATATTTACGCCACACTCTCTATCCCTTTTTCAATGTAATTTATGAAAATAAAAAAACGAAAGTGAGCTAAGAACCAATCCTTGGGGAGGCTCTACTTCTGACATTACACTAATATGAAGAATATCCATTAATCACAACCTTCTGCCACCCTGAATCCATCTTAGAATCTCTCTAGTAATCCCAATATATTCCAGCTTATACATTAACCTCTCAAGAGGGATGGAGTCAAATGCCTTGCTAAAATCCAAATAAATTGTCGAAGTTCTTCCCTACATCTAAGTCATTTGTAATTGTGTCAAAATAGCTTACCATTTAGTAAACATGATTTTCCCATGTTTATATCCTTCAGAATGCCTTTTCTCTCTAAATATAACTGGATTTACCACTCTTAACCATTGCCTCCAAGATTTTCCTTATCACTGAAGTCAGACCAACCAGTCTGTAATTACCAACTTCACTCTTAGAACCGTCTTTATGTATTGGTGATACATTGACACTTCTGCAATCCAAGGAATCTCTCCCAGGTTCAAAGATGCCCTCATAATTAACCTCAATAGTTCAATACACTCTCTGATCAACTGCCTCAAAATTACTGGGTGTATGCCATCAACTGCGGGAGCCTTACTTGCCTTTAGGCTCGAACATTTTTCTAATAAACAGTAATCTGTAATTTAGAAATCATTAATTTCATGTGGCTCAGTCTCGTGCAGCCTGTTCTCAGCATAAGGAGTCCTTCGTCAGTAAAGACTGATGCAAAGTACTTATTCAATTCATCAGCAACGTCAGCTGAGTTTTATAAGGCTTTTCCTCATCAGGTGCACAAGGATCCAATTTTATTTCTGTATTTAAATACATGAAATATTCCTTGTCCTCCTCCTTTACTCTCTTAGCCATTTCTTTCTCTTACTGAGACTTGGCCTTCCTAATCTTATCTTTGGTAGTATTACAGAACAACTTGTAGCTGTTGTAGGCTTCAGTACTTTTCATTGCTCTAACTTTCCCATGCTGTCTTTTTCTGGTTTATTTGACTGGCCAGCTCTGTATATTCATCCATCCCAGCATCCATTTTGAGTGGTACCAACAAATCTTGCATCTAATTTGCCAATATCAGGTGCGATTTTACAAGAAAAGGCAAATTATCTAACATCATGGAATTAGCGACTTCAAATGCGCAGTGGCTGGCTCCAAAAATTTAAAAACAGGAATAACTTGGTTTCGTGAAATGTTTGTCACGAGTCTGGATTAGTCGAAAAAGAAAAGGCAAAGAATGGTTGTGTTCTGTGCGGTCCATTCTTGAAAAATGATGATATTTTTAATCTTGACGAGACAAATTTATTTTAATATATTATAATATTCTCCTCAAACAGCAAAACATTTGCTGTTTGAGGAGAATCTTGTCATGGTGGAAAATTAAGTAAACAAAGACTCGCTGTTCTGTAATTCAGATGGCAGTACAAAACTAAGCCCACTTCTAATTGGTAAGTTATCCAAGCTAAGACATTTTAAAGAAGTTAACCAACTTCTCTGTGATTATAAGGCCAATAGAAGTGCTTGACTTATGGTCAAAATTTTATAGTCTTGGTTATCAAAAGTAGACAGAAGAATAGCTTCAGAAAAAAGGAATATTTTGATGATTCTAGATCCTTGGTACAGCACATTCTGCCGAGACACTTAAGTTGACAAACATACGGCCATTGTTTTTATCTCCCCACATCACCAGTTTTATGCAGCCACTGGATCAAGGCATCATTTATAACCTCAAGAGAGAATACAGAGCCTACCTGATAAGGTACTTGATCAGCAACACAGAAGCAGGGAACAATTTGTAGCCAAATTGGAATGTCTTGGATGCTATATCCATAATCTTGTTATTGACTGGGACAGTATTGCATCAAGTTTAATAATCAACTTGCTTCAGAAAGAGTGGCTTTGGAGAGAATATCATTGAAAAACATAGTCCAGCAGATGAATGTGATAGCAACATTGAAAATGAGGAAATTTGAAGGAGCATATGAATTTCATTGGCAAATTTGAAGAGTTTATGAAGGTGGATGATGAAGTTGCTACCACAGAAATGCCATAAACAGATGAGTTGCTGAGCACCAAGCAAAACAATGATGCTTTTGTTACCAGCGACAACAAAAGTGAAGTGTACACACTGCCATCTAAAAAAAAATGCCTAAAATGCATTAAGCATAATAGAGAATGTGTTGGCCCGCAGTAACGTTGATAAAGAAATAACATTGCATTTGATCTGTGCTATAGTTAAAAATGCATATAGGAAAAACACTGCATAAACAACATTGGATTCTTTCTTTAAATTAGATTAATAATTTATTAAAAAGTTAATGGTTTGTATTGTCTCCTTTTATATTAAGATTGTAATTCTTTTTAGTGTGATACTAAAATATTGTATATTTCAAAATATATAGTGCACAATATTTTCATTTCCGTTAATTGCTTTTCTCTTAGTTTACCTTACAAATAAAATAAAATCTTTAAAAAAATGTGTTATTTCTATTACTGTATTATTAGACAAGGCTTTTATTTTTATTTTATTAATTTAAATTAATTTATTTTTTCATTTATTTTTGATATTATTATTATTTATTATTATTCTTGGAGTACGTACAAAAAAAAAAGGCAAAATTTTGACGGACCTCGTTATTGCAAAACATGAAAATTTAGGTCCCTTGAATTTTGTATTAACGAGATTCGACTGTATACAGTAAATTCAGAATGTTCCAACCTCAAGTTTCAATCAACATTCAGAAAGCTGAAATCCCCCATCGTAAAACGTTCAATTTATTGGTCCACTCTATACATCTGTACAACTGTTCATTATACTCATCATAATCATTTGTCCTGTAACATATTCATACTCTGATTTTTGATATTCCAGTGTTTATGTTAACACCAGACCAATTCAACATTACTGATAACCCATGGCAACTGAGTATACTGTTTTACAATCTTTTAGGTTCTATGCATTTCTTCACCAGAGCATTAACCCCGCTCTGTAATCTCCTGTCTACAGAAAGGAAATTTTGAATACTAGCCATATTCAAATTCTGCACATTCAATATTACAGTGACACTATATTTCTGATATTCCTAAATATCAGAATTTGATGACTGCACATAACTTGAAATTCAAATTTATTTATTATGCTTTTAACATGTGTTTAAGCAGATATAATATAACTTTCTATGACTTCCAAATTTGCTTGGACAACTTTCAGTGACAATGTTACACTGATGCAGAGGTAGATTACTTTGAAGTAAAAAAGTACCATTTGTAAGCACTTCCAGAATTTTTATAAAATCAGTTCTGGAACTTTTGAGACACTATAATTTTAAGATATCAACATTAGAATGTATTTTGTCCCATACATGATAAACTTTGAAATCCTGATACAAATCTATTTCTGCATTTTGGAATGCCTACCTGAGGCATGAGATCTAAAAACTTACGTGTGAAATCATGCAATATACAGATTTAACATGCACCAGCTGTTTGTTAACTCAAAGTTTTAAAGTTAGGAAATTTTATGTGAACATCTTTTATGCTATATTTTTTTCCTGAACTTTCAAGATATCATTTGATTAGAGTTTACAAATAAAATTTCATAATTTCTAACTTTAGAATTTGTCTAAATAAGCTTTTTTTTTTTTTTGTAAAAAAAGTTGACAAAAAAAAAAAGTTGAGAAAGATGTTCCCCAATGTTTTTATTCTAAAAACTGCACACATGTATCTTAAAATCCCCCTAAACTTGGTTTATCAGGCAAAAGAGCAGCATGACAGAAATTTTACAAGTAAACCTACATCCACAGCATTTCATTATCTCATTACTTCATTCTTTCATTACCACACTGTTGACGCTGCTTGTGGGCATACTTGGTTAATTGTTCTGAATAATTATTACAACACTACTGTTAACTACTGAATTGAGCTATGAATTTGTTAACAATAAAAAAATTACTCTAATTTGTAGTAGTGACAAGTTACATCAGATGTTCACGAATTTGAACTCTAAAAAGAAGTTTTTCAGACAGGGCAAACAAACTCACCATTAAGGTAGGAGAGATTTAGTTTCTTTTGTTCAATAAATTGATGTTTTAGGATAACAAAAAAACAATTGGAACAACAGTCTCAAAAAAAAAAAAGCAATTGTTACTAAGTAAGCTAAGTTATCTGCATAACACATCACTGAGCAGGGTGGTTCATGATAGGAATTAAGGCATACTATTGCAATAAGGCCTAGAAAAATAGGACAGAAGAGCTGTGAACTGGCAATTGAGGTTTAACATTGATAAATTCAAGGTACCACATACAGGAAATTCCAGAATAACATACCATTTGGGTATGTTATTCTGGTGGAAAATGAAAGAAACCTAGAAATTAATTATACAATCTGACATGTTCTCTGAGCACTATACACAGGCAGCTAGGACAGTGGCTGAGTGTTGGAACAAACTTCCATTTGTTGTTGTGGAAATGGGTAATTTGAATAAAATTAAAAAATTAGATAAAATTATTACAGGATTGGAAAGACAGAAGATAGGGTAAGTTTCTTTTTTTCCTTTTTTTTTCAGTTTAGCCTGTTTTGGTTTTTGATTTCAAGTATATACATACATTTTGGTGGAAGTGTATGTATCTACTCGGTTCGTGAAGGCCACAAGGAAGTCTATAATTGCGGCTGAATTTGGGACTGCCCTTATCGTACTCTCGACTTATCTAGCAAATAAGGATGAGTTTGGAAGGAGAGAACGTACCCAATCCCTTAGACATTTAATTCAGAATTTTAAGAAACATCATCATCATCACTAACCTACACTACTTGTATAATGCGCTACCTGAGCAACAGCTCATTCGCACTTAAAATATTTAATCTATAATTTATCCTTTATTGATCCTTTGCCGTACCCCCCCCCATCAACAAGTCAACTTCCGGGGACACGTCACCGCCCCTGTCTCGGGGAGGCTTGTCTCTACTAGCTATCAATAAACTCTTGTTTAATTGCAAATATAAAAGCATTTATCTGCAAACGAGACATAAGAAACAAGAGTAATGCACATTATCCAGATGAAGACCAATGTGTATTAAAGTGGTTTTCTCAGTTCCAAGAATAGAACATTCCTTTAAGTGAGCCACCCATTCATGGAAATGCTGAAGAACTGGCTAAAAATCTTAATCATGAAGGATTTAAGACAAGTAGTGGATGGCTAGTAAATTTCCACAAAAAATATGTTCAAATATGTTTCTCCATGACTATTTTTTTTTTCAAAATACTTGTGGAGAAACATATAGTGATGAGATCTGTAATGAATGGTGCAAAAATTTCTGTAATTCTAAAAGATTACAGTCCTAGTGATACATTCAATGGAGATGACACAGATTTGTTCTACAAATGTTTGCTGTTGAAACAATGACTCTGAAAGCAATTTCTTGATGGTGCCAAGCATAGTAAAGAACTGACTCCTCTTTTGGGTAGCAACATGAATGAAAAGAAGAAATTACCCTCTCTGGTGAATTAAAAATCTTTGAAGGCACAAAGATTTTCTGGTATGAAAATCCTCCCTATGAAGATGACTAAAGCTTTGATAACACAATTCTTTTTCTGAATGGCTGCTGAAGTCAGATCATACAAGCAAATAAAAAAAAAAAAAAAAATATATATATATATATATATATATTTATTGATAAGTGCACAGCTTGATGTTATTCCAACATTAACTGCTGTTTCAATTAAATTTATTCTGTCAAACACAACATCAAAGCTTCAGTCTCTGGGCCAAGGAATTTAATTCAGAATTTTAAGAAAAAATATTGAAAGCAAATTGTACAGAAGTACATCCAAGACACAGAAGATAGAAATGTTCTTGGAATCAATTTACTGCATGCTATGAGAAAAGCAAAAACAGTCACAAATCACTTCAGGTTACTTGGATTTCCAACAAGTTCTGTTGTGGAGAGTGAGGAGGATGTAAATAAGTGATAGCTGGAATGATCTAATTTCTGCTTTGGGTGTAACTGAAACAGTTTAATTTGACAATTTCAAAAATGTTGACAGCGATAATAAAATTAGTGGATTGTATTTAAATGATGCACAGATAATTTTCCAGAAAAAAAAAACAAGAACAAGAGGATGAAACAGATTATGATGACAATGTAAAAAAAAAGAAAAGAATGGATTACTGTACTTACTTGCCAGGATGCCTGGAAGGCAGATGTACTGCATAGATTAAATGAAGGTTTTCCAACTGCAACAGAAAATAATTTCTCTGCAATAAATCATGTTGAGAACACTGTGGAACAGGAATTGATTTAAAAATGCACCAGATCCACACCTTACTGAATATTTTAAATAACATGAGTGTATAAGTTTACATTTACACTTTTTAAAATAGTATAATATAGTTATGTAGCTATGTTTATGCCCATCAAAGTACTCTCCAGCCATGCTTATGCAGCACTCCAATCAATTTCCAGGACCTAAAACAGCAGTGGAAGTCCATGGAAGATACTGCCTTTAACTGCTGCATTGTGTGATTCTGAATGTCTGTTAAGTCCTCAAACCTTTGAAGTGGATTTTAATTCTCAGGAACAGAAAAAAGTTGTACAATGGCAAATCTGGTGATCGCAACATGGCAGGTGCTCCCATGTTGCGATCTTGTTTTTCATCAAAAACTCTCGCACTGGGACAGAGGAATGTGTTAACCAGCACACACTCTTCTAGCTTTCGTGGGCTCTAGGGCGTGGCCGCAAAGATATAGCCAGACTAGGCGTTAACTAATACTTTTTCTTCTTAGTGTAGTTAGGACGTTTCTTGGCTATCTTATTTTAACTTAACATATTCGCCTATTGGTATTGTCTGGTATCGACTTCTACTCTTCTGTTTTTGTCTAGTGGTTTTATAGGACAAAGTCTCGTATACCCTCAAACAAAGAGGGAGAAGTTTACTTCCCCTCTCCATCCCGCAGTTTGGACTTGAGGGTTGTGATTAACATCGAGCAATTATGCAAATAATTTACTCAATGCCGCAATAAACCTTTAATCATACTTTAACTCTATTGCTCTCTGGTTGAATGAGAGGTTTTGGCAGAGAAAAGAGAAATCTTTATAACACAAAACATAACATGATTTATTACAAGAAAGAACATACACACTTCATTCTTTCCATTAATATAGGCATAATATGACACTTCATGTTTGCCAAAAATATTCAAGCAATCAATAGAAAAGCTTATGTGTTTTACGTTTAAAATATAAATTATATGAACTAGAAAGAAACCATCTCATTATCATGCTTACAAATGCTTCCATACTTGTATCATTTCGACTTACCAGCTTAAGATGTAGCACTGGCTCAATCAGCAAACGATTCTTGATTCCTCAGTCAATTCAGGCGACTCTGGGCATTGTCTCAACAGAAGTTGGCTTCTTCCTTAGGCTTGGCTCACTGGTCCTTCCACAATAACGACTGCCCAACTCTTCTCTCGAACCACTCATCACACCACTTCTCTCCCGAAGATCCGCTTTTATGTCCCAAGTTCTCCCAAACTGTTTATTCAACACTTTGCTCTCATTGGGGAGATCCATGTCTTAAGACACTCGGTCGGTACGTGTTGGAAACTTAATCAAAGGGGTAACTAGTCACCCCCTCATCATGCTATGTAACGAATATCCCTGCTACACATGTAGCCACTCTTCCATATCTCCTTTTAAGGTAAAGGTAAAGCTGTTGCTTACATCTATGCAGAGTTTACATAGGTTGAGAGGTATCTTAGATGTCTGTTCACATGAGTATCATGGCTTCTTGCCTCCTCTCTTAGCCCTAAATTTACATTCCGGGCTGAGTGAATCCTTCTGGTGTATATAGAAATCTATCTCTTTGAACTTGTGAGTGATGAGCCGAAATAGCTGTTGCTGGCTAAAAACTGTAGGCTTTTAAACACATCTCTATTGCACAGTTATAGCAACTAATTTCACCAACTTCTTTACAAAAACATATGCTCTTTTCTTAATGATATTTAATCTGTTTTTACTCTTTATGTGAAACTCTAGGTTATTATTAAATTGAAATTTTGAAAGATATCTAGGTGGGACGGGTATGGTAATTTCAGTCATTACTTAACCATAATTAGAAAACAAAGGGAGGGGCGGAATTAACGCTATAACAAATGACAGTGTGCATTTTCATGATGTAAAAACTATTTGTCCAGCCATAAACTAGGCAGTGTCCTTCGAATTATTTTTCACAGTCTTCCTAAAATCTCAACAAAGATTTTCTGATTAACAATCTGATTTGGCAGGACAAATTCATGATAAACAACCACACAATCAAAGAAAACATCAAGAATGGACTTTATCTTCAATTGAGACATTCTTGCTTTTTTTAAAATGGGAGGAGAAGTGTGCCATGCTTTGACGGATGGTTTGTGGATCATACTGAAATATCCAAGATTCATCACCTGTTATCACTGAATCCAGAAAGTTAGGAGTTTCATGAATTTTTTTCAAATCTGACATGCAAACTTCAACACATTTCTTCTTCTGATAATCTGTAAGGATGCACAGAATTGTTTGCACGTACACATTTCTCACACCCAATGGCTCTGTCAAAATTGTTCTGATTCTTTGTCAATGTGTAACTGTTCTGCAATTAGTAAATTGCTCATCTGATGGCCTTGGAAGACCATCTCTCAAATTTTTTTCAACGTTCTCATCTGTCACTAAAGTTGGTCTTCCTGTTCAATCCTAATGGCATCATAATGACAACGAATTTCCATCAGTTCCTGTTTCATTCAGTTGGACTTAAAGTCATGAAAGCATGTCTAAGGTTCTGCATTGCAATCATCTTAAGGTTTGCTTGTTGGTTTGCAGGGGGGGGGGTTCACAAAATATTGTTGTTTTTTGTGTTTGTGGGGCAGCCGTGCGACAAAAGAACGTTATGTTGTGCAACACTGGGACAAGTTCTACAAGGACAATATAATGTAAAATATATTCCTTCTGTGCAACCAAACAAGGTTCTTCTTCCACTCCTGCACATCAAACTTGGATTGATGAAAAATTTCATGGAGGGACCAGATAAAGAAGGTAAGGGATTTGCATACTTGAGAAGTGTGTTTCCTAATTTAACATATGCCCAACTTAAGGAAGGAATTTTCGTAGAACCTAAAATTAGGAAACTCCTGAAAGATACATTTCAAACCATTTAAAGGCAGTTGAATTGACAGCTTGGTGATAGATAATTTAAGACAGTAGCACATGGTTTTTTGGGTAATAGGAAAGAAGAAAACAATGAAATGTTGGTGCCTAATTTATTTGAGTGCTATAAAAACATGGGCTATTGAATGTGGTTGAAAATTCATTTTCTTCATTCCCATCTAGAATTTTTCCCTGAAAATCTCGGAGATGTGAGTGATGAACAAGGAGAACGGTTTCATCAAGACATTTCCATAATGGGTACCTCCCCTGAGTCCAAGGAAGCTCTCATAATTATGGCTAAGGGTTTGCTTACTTGCTTTTCTGCCTCCTTTAATATAACTGGATAGATCCCATCCACCCCAGGTGCCTTTCTTGTGTTTATCTTCAACAATTTCTCCTCCACTTTACTCTCAGTTATTACAAGATTATCTAGCTTACTGCCAGAGTTGAATACACCTCTGGCATTCCCCTCGCTGAATAACTCCTCATGTGTGAATGTCGATGCAAAATATTCATTTAGTTTGTTAGCTATCTGAGCAGGATCATCAACAGTTGAACCATCGATATCAAGTGGACCAATATGATTCATCCCCTTCCTTCTAGAGTTTACATAAGTAAAGAACTCTTTGCTGTTTTTCTTTGTATCCTTTGCCAAGGATTTCTCATAATCTGCCTTTGCCTGCCTAACCTCCTTTATTTTTTTTTTATTTTTATTTTTTTTTGATTTGGTAGTTGTTGGCGCATCGGCTTCTGTGGCCATATTGCACCTCCCAAGGTTTTTGCAGTACTTTGATCCAAGCCCGAGGCGGGAATCGAACCCGCGACCTTTGGGTTGCCGGGCAGGTACTTTACCCACTCGGCTAGCCCGGTCGGCCCTAACCTCCTTTATGACTTGGTTACAGACCAGCTTATATCTATCATAGGCTTCTGTGTCATGTATCTCATTAGTTCATCTGACATCCATTTAGGCCTAAACCTTGAACAATATTTCTTAGTTGGTATGTAAAGCCTAGTAGCTTCCAAGATAAGTTCTTTGAATGCTTCCCATTTTGAATTTGCTGTTGGTAACATCATCAGTTGGTCCCACTGTATAGAATTTAAATACTGTCTCAGCATTTAAATTCTATACATCGGGGTGGTTAATTGCTGGAACAACTTCCATCTGTCATTGTGGAAGTTGATAACTTAAATAAGTTCAAGGAGGAACTGAACAAACTTTTAGAGGTTGTGTGAATTTTTTTTTTTTTTTTTTCTGGCTGATGCTACATAAGCTCATACACTTGCTTTGTTGCATCATATGCCTCTATTACTATTTCAACTCTTCACCTTCACCGATTTCTACAGATTTACATCCTTTCTAAAATGAGGCTGTCACTCCTGTATGCAACACTGAAGGTGGGGTGTTACCATTGCCTCATAGAGTCAAATAATTACCTCATTATTTCTCACAAAATTCTTGTATATCATGACTAGGGTTCAGATTTTTATGACCTTAAAAATGTCAAAACACGATGAAAACATGTCATTAAATTTAACCAAATATGACCTCAAATATGACTAAATAATTTAACTTTACATACAGTATAAATGATATTTACTTTTTTTATTCTTTTAACGTACGACTTGTTATATAAATTTCTAACAAGTAATATAATGAAAATATCACAATTTGAGGGTTTTTTTTTGAAATATAAACATTAAAATAAATTTTTTAAACATACGAAAACCAAAATGTATAGGCTAAGGTACTAGGCTACTAACACTTAAGTTGCTAAGTACTTTACCAACTTAGGTAAAAGGCATGCATATTAAAACTAAATATGCATGAGCATTAAATTTGGATGTCCATATGTGGAAGCATCCAAAAATAAAAATTATGATAGATCTATTACCAGGTAATTAATTAATTTACTTAAATAAACTAAATGCAAAAGTCATAATATTTAAGAGTAAGATTCTATATAATATCGGCGAAGATACGATAGTAGTGTGAAAAGCATCATTTTGTCTGTATCTCATATTGTGCTCTTCCTTCAAAACGAGTTGCCCATGTATTGCACTACCTGTAATGCTTCACTAATAGAGAAGACTATTATTATTTGTCTTACCACCACTCACAGATGAAGACTCAACTAGCTTTGAAACGGTGCCGTCTGGGTGGTGGTACTCACCGAGAATAAGTAACAATAGTCTTCTCTATTAGTGAAGCGTTACTTATTCGAGGAGGCGCCTCCATAGCCAGGTGGGAAGGAGCAGCAGTGCGTAGCACACACTTCTTGATTAGACCGGGGTTCGAGCCCGTCACCACCAAATACGGAGGATGCGGAAAGGTCAGGAATGACCACCGCATATTCACGGAGCAATATGGCCTTAGTTGCTAATGCTCCTAAAAACCAAATAACAACAATAACATAACATAACAACTTATTCGAGGTAGTGCAATACATGTGCTACTCATTGTGAAGGAATATGAGATACAGTATACACAATATGAGATACAGACGAAATGATGCCTTTCACACTACTATCGTAATTGTTCTTTAAGAGTTACCTATAGTGTATCTACACCGATATTATATTTATTAATTAATTTACGTACATCTTTATTGCATGCGTTGCAATACAGTAAACCCCCGCTATTCGCGGTCGCTGATTTAACATAAAATGAAACCTAAAAAAAAATGTGAATTCTACATCGCCATGAACATTTTCCGCCATAAAAAAACATGGGCGTGGCTAAAATCATCTTTCCCTGTCAAAACAGCGCTCAATGGGGGGTGGGGGGGAGAAGGGTGACAAAATCGCGAGCGTGGATGTTTCTCTCTAATCCTTGTTCAGTATGTGTTATGCGCTTGTCATGGAATGTTTCGTCGTTTGCTTTTAATTTTATATAAATTGATATGTTTACAAAAGTGAAAAATCTACCGTTTTGCAGTGTGTTAGTGTAAACAGACTTTTTCGAGTGTGTTAACGGAAAAAAGTGACTTTATTGTGAACAAGTTCTTTTCTAACCCCTACAAAAATATGGCTACGAATAACAAGGGAATTGTGAAATCAAAGAAGGTGATGACATTAACGAGTAAAATTCAGTTATTAGACAAAATTTCTAATGGTGAAAGTGTCTCGTCAGTGGCAAAACATTATAAAATCAATGAGTCAATGGTACGATCAATCAAGAAATCGGAAGAAAAATCCACCATGGTGTCCGTGAAAACGTGCTAATTGCTCCAAACATTTGCTCTGTAACTCGTGATGTTAAATTAGAAAAACTGGAAAAGGCTTTAAATCTGTGGATAGAAGACCGAACTCAAAATAAAATTATGTTAAGTTCACTCATCATTGTGAAAAGACAAAACTCCTTTATCAACACTTTAGCGAAACTGATGATAGCACTGGCAGGATAAGTTTTTTGGCTATAGCAAAGGCGCTGGATTGAAATTTTTAATAAATATTACATTTAATATTAAATTGTTTCTTATTTCCATTTTGATGCCTTATGTTTGCATTTCACTATGTACTGTCTATGTACATAGTCATATTATGAAGGTATATATAATACATACATAAACAAAATTTTAGACTAGTTTTTCTTATATATTTCATACTTTGGAACGGAACCCCTTTTTACTATGGAAGCCATAACTCAGTATTCGCGTTTTCGGTATTCGCGGCATTTCTCAGGAACATAACCCCCGTGAATAGCGGGGGTTTACTGTATTTTATTTTTTCATCCATTTGCTATGTGTCTTTGGACTCTTCTTTCACAACAGAAGAAATCCATTTTTTAAAAATGCTCAATTTTGGCTTCATTTCGCCAACAGTTGAAGTTTCTACTGTATAAAATAAGTTGAACGAATAATTTGTTGAGCTCAGTATAAGGCAAAACTACTGTAAAGTTTTAAATTGTAGCTAAAATGACACTACGAATCGAAATGACTGTGGGATTTAGCCGCTTGTGCCCGCCCACGCTGGAATGTGAAATTATTAAATGTAAATTCCCACAGTTTTTTAGAAATATAATTAAAATTAATTTGATAAATAATTTGTCGATTATCGTAAGACAGAAATATGAAAATTTTATGTTGAAAAGTATAAAATATGCTATTAAATATGATTTTTTCGAAATTATGACCTAATGTGTAAAATATGATGAAATATGAAATTACAAACATGCTTCTTTAGGATCCTCAGACCATGTAACATGGACACACTAAGTTTCATGCCTTTATGTAAACAAAAAATGAATATGATAATACATAAAAATTCGAACCCTAATCATGACAACCCTGTGAACTCTCCCAGCCACCTGACTGCATTTCTCAGAGAATGTCATTGACTGCACAATTAACCCTCCCCCCATGTCTTTTTCATTGTCTGCAAACTTGAGTGTGGTACTACACAGTTGGTATGATATTCAGTTAGTATGGTAGTTTATGCAGTACCATGGGGGGGGGTTAATTGTGCAGATAATGTTGCAATAGCAATCCTTGATTATTGTTATCAACTGCCCTTTGTAACATCTGCAAACTTAGACATTAAACCTGGTATGCCTTCATCAGTATTGTAATAAACAGTGAAAACAGCAACAGGCCCAGCACCGATGCCTGGGATCTATTAATAACATTTGTCCAAGAAGTGCAATGTGTGTTGGGAACAACTGTCCTCTGCCACTCAACAATCTCCTTATACCTGACCCATCCATAGCATTTTCCCTAATGCCCCACTGCTCCAAATTTGTATAGCAGTCATTCACATGAAACAGTACTAAAAGTTTCTGAAATTAAGTATATGTTGAAATTACTTTTTGTTTCCAGTACCTTTGCAGCTGTCATAGTAGCTAATCAGATTGGTCAGAAAAAAAAAATCACTAGAAATTGATGCTGTGATTGCTGCATAACTGTGTTCATGGCTGGATAGTTCTGCATTACTCCTTTAACCAGTGACTTCATTATTTCCCATGGAACAGATGTCAAGCCTACAGCTCCGTAGTTACTCTCTGATATCTTTCCTCCCGCCCCTGTTAACAAGACAGACATTTGCATATCTCTAATCTAACCCCTCCTCCTAAGCTAACTCTTCCTTCAAATCCCAAGAGTAATCTCTTAATAAGGGTCAAAGGTTTGCTTGCCTGTGTTGTTGCTTCTTTTAATATAATTTAACAGATTCCATCCATCAGCCTCAGGTGCCTTATTTAATTTTAGCTTCAATGGTTTTTCTTCTTAGTTGTCACAATCATTTAGCTTCTAGTTATAACATAGTGTACTTTTGGTATTCCTAAAATCTTCTTGTACAGATAGGGACAAAATATTTATTTAGCTTGTCAGGAACCTCAACAGGATCATCAATGGTTAAACCATTCATATGTAGTGGGCTAATGTTCTGGTGTTAATGTTAGCAAAGAATTCTTTGCTACTTCTCTTTGCATTCTTAGCCAAAGACATCTCATAACGTGTTGAAACTACAGTCTCTAATGCGGGTCGTATAACAGTCTCAGCAACTGTATGAGCACTACACGTTTTTGCAATGATTTCTGCAATTTTATAAGATGCAATCATTTCATCCAACTTTATCATGATGTTTCCTTTTTAAGTGGTCTAAAAGTCTTGATGGTTTCATAGCCTCATTTGATAAAACTATTACACATAAAACACATTAGGCTATCTTGAGTCGAAAGGGCTTTCAATAAAACCATAAGCTGGATATTCATCCAGATACTGTTGACACTTTTTTTTTTTTCAGCATGATTCACAATGGGTTGGATAACTACAAAGAATTAAATAATAAAATATAAACTATTTTTATTTAACTCTCATAGCCCAGTTCACTCACAAAAGCACTGTGGAACAAAAATAAACAACTTCCACGAGAAAACAATAAATCAATACTAATTGTCGCATAGAAAGTAGAAACAACAGACTGAAACATTTCCTCATCCCATCCATGTGTCTCATATATTGACCAATGAAACAAAAGAATAAATAAATAAACCACACCAACCACACCACCACCAGGCTCGCAGTTGTTGGAAAGGCACAATAGCAAGGATTGCGAAGACATTACCTCTGAAAGCATTTAGGCATTTAATGACTATGAAAAGCAAAGATGGTTGAATTAAATCACGCCCACTATCTTGCTTTTATCAAAATTTCTTACTCACTCCAAATATATGTCAAAAATCAGTTGTCTCAAGGGAAAAGAAAACCCAATGAGAGAAATTAAATATTAAGGAATAAGATGTTGTTGGGTAGGGATGAACTTTGGAGGGCAACAAATCATTGTAATATCCATGATTTTTCTGCCCCCCCCCCAAACCAATTTTCACCCCATTGAGAATCTCTGCTCTAGGGTTTCCGCAACCCATGTGCAGTACTTTGCATTTGTCGATGTTAAACTCCAGTTGCCATTTCTCAGCCCATCAACCAAATTTTCCTAGATCTTCATGCAGTAGCTCGCCCTGATAACTGTCATTAACCACCATGCCAATCTTCGTATCATCTGCAAACTTAGAGATTAAGCCTGATATACCTTCATCAATGTCATTTATAAATACTGAAAACAACAACGGACCCAGCACTGAACTCTGGGGGACCCCACTAATAACATTAGTCCACGAAGAGCAGTGCCCAATTATAACCACTCTCTGTTTTCTTCCACTTAACCATCCCTTTATCCATAGCAGTAACTTGCCCTTAAAGACACACTGCTCCAGTTTGTACAGCAGTCTTTTACATGCAACAGTATCAAAAGCCTCCCTGAAATCTAAGTATATGATTTCAAAATAATTTTTTGCATCCAGTTCCTTGGTCACTGCATCATAGTAACCTATCATAATTGCATGCCTGTCCAAATGGTACTGCATTACTCCTTTAACCAGTGATTCCATTTTTTTCCCTGCAACAGACATTAAGTTAATATCTGTAATGTACTCATATCGCCTTTTGATCCCCCTTTATGAATTGGGGATATATTTGCACTTCACCAGTCCATAAGGAACTGGACCTCCCCTGAATCTAAGGATGCTCTCATAATTATGGCTAAGGGTTTATTTGCCTACTTTGCTGCCCCCCTTAATATAATTGGATAGATTCCACGGCTCCCACGGGTGCTTTTTTATGTCCATCCACAATTTCTTCTCCACTTTCCTTTCAGTTATGTCATTTAGCTCCTCATTATAGTTTGTTAAACTTCTGGCATCTCCTTTCCTAAAAAATTACTGTGTGAATTTAGATGCAAAATACTATTCAATTTGTCTGCATCCTGTGCAGGGTCATCAACAGTTAACCCATATATAAAGTGGCCAAACGTGATTCAATTCCTTCCTTTCCTTTCATTTTATTGAAGTTTTCAATAATTAACTGAATTGCTGTTATTGGTACACTTTTGGGCATGACTGTTCTAGGATTAAATAGTTAAATATTAAAATCCTTTGGGAAGGTGAAGAGCACACATCTTTTAAACTTAAAAAGGGCTAAATATTTATTAATATTATATAAATATGTATATGAAGTTATTTTTTACCTTTTAATAGCACAATGCTACAGAAAATTAAAATGCTAGACATTTTATCAACTATACAGACTTGGAGATCCTGATGACTATACTGAAAACTGATCAGGCCCTCAGCAACTGTACATTTTATACAGGAACCACATCCTTAATCAGCATGTGACAACCCTCTATAAAGAAATTAATAAATAAAACAGTTTAAAAACTTAAAATTATCAAACAGTTCACTACAAGGCAAACAAAACTAAACAAATCATTTTATTAATCCAAAACAATGCTTTTACATTCGAGCCCATAATAATTCTTAACATATACATTTCAGTAAATTAATTTATTTAAAATAATTTTGAATAAATTAGTACATATGCTAAAGATATTATGACAAACAGATTATAATTTTTATTATTATTATTTTTTTAAGCATAAAACTATTGAAACCCTTAAAAGCTTTTGTCCAAATGAATCAATTTTCATGTTCGGTAGAAACAATTTCAATACCATTGTCCCTGTCCAACAACAGCCCTTTCCTACAAAAATGTATGCACATAAATATGTTTGGGAACTCAAGAATTAGGCACTTCCATAGCCAGGTGGGCAGGAGCAGTAGTGCATAGCACACGCTTCTTGATTAGACTCAGGGTTCGAGCCCGTGACCACCAAATACGGAGGATGCGGAAAGGTCAGAGAATGACCACAGCATATCCCCGGAGCTGTTGTTGTTGTTATTTGGTTTTTAGGAGCATTAGCAACTAAGGCCATATTGCTCCGGGGGAATATGCGGTGGTCATTCCCTGACCTTTCCGTATCCTCCGTATTTGGTGGTGACGGGCTCGAACCCAGGTCTAATCAAGAAGCATGTGCTACGCACTGCTGCTCCTTCCCACCTGGCTACGGAGGAGCCCTCCCCGGAGCAATATGGCCTAGTTGCTAATGCTCCTAAAAACCAAATAACAAACATAACAAACTCAAGAATTACCTGAGGTAAAGTCTGATCGATACCAAACTTTCAGAATACATTACATTGCTCCCTGAAGATTTGAATGTTCAGAAATTACTTGAAAAGGTAAGTCTGATCAATAACAGAATTTTAGAACACATTTGATTGAAAATATTTTAGATCAAATTCAGAGGTGTGCTGCCAATTTGTTAACAAGAAGGATTCAAGATTCTTGAAGTTTCAAGAATTTCAGCTAAGGATCATACCTGATCAAAAGCCTGTTATATTTTATCAAGCTGTTCTTTTTTTAACAAGGGCCTCACAGAACCCCCTTACAGCATATTCCTGGTCAAATTCCATAGCTACTAACACCAAATTTACTCCCTAGAGAAAGAAATCATAGTGGTTTGATCCTTTTTAAAACTTCAGGGTTAGCTCAGAATCCTTGTATCAAATTTCATTCCAATAAGTGCCCCATTTTCCCTCTGCACATCTCCTATACTAAAAAAAGAATCATTGCACAAACCTCACTGTTACCCAGCACACAAATATAATGTGAAGTTCTGGTAAACACTTCTTGAGTAAAGCACTGAAGTTTGTAACCACTGAGATATGTTATTTGATAACTGAATGAACCTGAATGTACTGTATTGCATATATTATCTGTGTTAAGGCAATCATAAAACAAACAATCTTTCCATCATGCATTATATTTATAATATAAATTTAAAATTACATTTAGGGAATAGTTGAAATGCATGTGAATATTTCACACTCAAGTTTTTTCTGTATTTATTTTTTATATTTCTAGAACCTACTACACTGTTTTTGTTACAAAGATGTTTCTATATATATAAGCATTTTACATATTTTAAGCATATCTTAAGATTTTATAGATTTTTATTAAATTTCAAAAAATAAAGGAAAATTTTTATAGTTTCCACAATGGTGGACCCTTGTGTACATAATACTAATAAATTTGATTTGTATGGTACTTCTGCTTATTTGGTATTTTTCATTATTCAATAATTATGTATCAGATTTATCCAAATAATACAGTAAACCCCCGCTATTCGCGGGGGTTACGTTCCTGAGAAATGCCGTGAATACCAAAAACGCGAATACTGAGTTATGGCTCCCATAGTAATAAAGGGGTTCCGTTCCAAAGTATGAAATATATAAGAAAAACAAGTCAAAAATTTTGTCTATGTATGTATTATACGTACCTTCATAATATGACTATGTACATAGACAGTACATAGTGAAATGCAAGCATATGGCATCGAAATGAAAATAAGAAACAATTTAATATTAAATGTAATATTTATTAGAAATTTCAAACAAATCTTTCAAACCAGAGTCTTTGCTAGCTGAAAAAAACTTATCCCACCAGTGCTATCACCAGTTTCGTTAAAGTGTTGATAAAGGAGTTTTGCCTTTTCACAAATGAGTGAACTTAACGGAATTTTATTTTGAGTTCGGTCTTCTATCCACAGATTTAAAGCTTTTTCCATTTTTTCTAATTTAACTTCACGAGTTACAGAGCAATTTTTGAAGCAATTAGCACGTTTTCACGGACACTATGGCGGATTTTTTCTTCCAATTTTTTGATTGATCATACCGTTGACTCATTGATTTTATAATGTTTTGCCACTGAGGAGACATTTTCACCATTAGAAATTTTATCAAATAACTCAATTTTATTCGCTAATGTTATCACCTTCTTTGATCTTTTCACATTTCCCTTGTTATTCGTAGCCATATTTTTGTACGGGTTAGAAAGAACTTGTCCACAATAAAGTCACTTTCTTCCATTAATACACTCGAAAAAGTCTGTTTTACACTGCAAAACGGTAAATTTATCACTTTTGTAAGCATATCAATTTATAAATTTGTTCAATTTATAAGCATATAAATTAAAAGCAAACGACGAAACATAACACATACTGAACAAGGATCAGCGAGAAACATCCACGCTCGCGATTTTGTCACCCTTCTCCCCCCACCTACTGAGCACTGTTTTAACCGGGAAAGATAATTTTAGCCACGCTCATGTTTTTTTTATGGCGGAAAATGTTCATGGCGCTTTAAAATTCACATTTTTTCAGGTTTCATTTTATATTAAATCAGCGACCGTGAATATGCGAAACTGCGAATAGTGAGGGTTTACTGTAGTTTATATGTAGATCAGTTAACTCTTTATTATCAAGCTTATTCAAAGTTATGTACAAGTATTTCAAGTTTCTTATGAAAAATGTCAAAAAAGTGCATTAAAACAAATTTGTTATTTTGCAATACAAATACAGTAAACCCCCGCTATTCGCGGGGGTTACGTTTCTGAGAAATGCCGCGAATACCGAAAACGCGAATACTGAGTTATGGCTCCCATAGTAATAAAGGGGTTCCGTTCCAAAGTACGAAATATATAAGAAAAACTAGTCTAAAATATTTTGTCTATGTATGTATTATATGTACCTTCATGACTATGTACATAGACAGTACATAGTGAAATGCAAGCATATGGCATCGAAATGAAATTAAGAAACAATTTAATATTAAATGTAATATTTATTAGAAATTTCAAACAAATTTTTCAAACTAGCACCTTTGCTAGCTAAAAAACTTATCCAGCCAGTGCTATCGACAGTTTCGCTAAAGTGTTGATAAAGGAGTTTGCCTTTTCACGAATGATGAGTGAACCTAACGGAATTTTATTTTGAGTTCGGTCTTCTATCCACAGATTTAAAGCCTTTTCCATTTTTTCTAAATTTAACTTCACAAGTTACAGAGCAATTTTTGAAGCAAATAGCGCGTTTTCACAGACACTATGGCGGATTTTTTCTTCCGATTCCTTGATTGATTGTACCGTTGACTCATTGATTTTATAATGTTTTGCCACTGAGACACTTTCACCATTAGAAATTTTATCAAATAAATCAATTTTATTCACTAATGTCATCATCTTCTTTGATCTTTTCACATTTCCCTTGTTATTCGTGGCCATATTTTTGTACGGGTTAGAAAGAACTTGTCCACAATAAAGTCACTTTCTTCCGTTAATACACTCGGAAAAGCCTGTTTTACACTGCAAAACAGTAGATTTATCACTTTTGTAAGCATATCAATTTATAAATTGATAAATTTATTCAATTTATAAGCATATAAATTAAAAGCAAACGACGAAACCTTCCATGATAAGCACATAAAACATACTGAATAAGGATTAGCGAGAAACATCCACGCTCGCGATTTTGTTACCCCTCTCCCCCCACCCACCGAGCGCTGTTTTGACCCGGAAAGATAATTTTAGCCACGCCAATGTTTTTTTATGGCGGAAAATGTTCACGGCGCTTTAAAATTCACATTTTTTCATTTTATATTAAATCAGCGACCGCGAATACAGATACCGCGAATAGCGGGGGTTTACTGTAATTGTTTTAAAACAGTAAAATTAGAAACCAAAAATTTTAGACAAATTTATGTAATGATTTTTAATATAGCAACATACAGCTTACACAGGAAAATTTGTTACTGCAAATTTTGCAAGTGTTTCTTTACTATAATTCTTTAAAGCTGACCAATGTAGTGACCCCGGGGGCTCACACCTGGTGAGTTTGGGCTTGGCACACCCAGGGTCCTGAGCTGGATATCATCATTCTTCTCTCTCTTTCTTGGTGATTCCCTTCTACTTCTCTCTCTCTCTTTCTCAGTGTAACTTGGGATTTTTTTTTTTTTTTTTGGCTGGTGCAGCATAAGCCTCAGGTTTCCTTGCACCATATAGCTAATAATAATAATTATTAGCTATATTAGCTACTAATAATAATAATAATAATAATAATCATAACTTGGTGATTGTCTCTTCTCCAATGGAACCTTTATCTCATGGCCATTCCCAATCTCCTGTTGTTTGGAATTACAAGAATGCAAAATGGGATGACCTGCGAGATTTCTTTTCCTTGATCGGATTACTTTTTCAAAACTTCTGATGTAAACATTTGCTCAGATCATGTCAGAGAAATTATTCATTAATTTTTCATTTATGTCTTTTTTTGTGGATAGCTCTATTAAATCAAATCAATTTAAATTTATCATGCCTTAAACGATTCTGCTAAATTATAACAATATATATTCATGATAAAATACTGGTATCAGGTTCAATAACTTACAGCATTGGTGTAAAAGGTGGCACCTCAGAGTACTCAAAATGCCACTATGATACAACCTTATTAAACCATTATTAAATTTTATTAAACTATCCTAAAAAATCCATCGTAAATACAGAAGAACAGGCACTCCCATGTTCAATTTAATTCAAGTATAAGTGCCCCATTACTGCACATTACTGTATACATATATTTTTTGTAAAATGGTGTTTGGTTTGCAATCAGTTATTTTTTCAAAAATTTCACCAAAAACCCAGACTGAATCTGAAAACTAAGTCACCACACCAAAATAATCATAATACACAACACCTGAAAAGATGATAACCTCTAGCAGCACGGCCGACTTTTCTAGATGCTATGAAATATGGGTCAACATATTATAGTATTTAACAGTAACAAATGATGCAAGAATGCAAGTTTATACAGCACCAGCAAAACAAAAATATTCACACCACCAGTCAGACCAATCTAATAATTTGGCTAGTTCCTCATTAAATTCATTCAAACTACTCACACAACAACAATTAACTACATTCTGGCTGAAAGCAAATTTCCACACATTATCTTGCAACCATCCTTGCTCAATTTATATTTGTCACTCATGTGTTGTCTGAGCAAGATCAGCATTTAGCTTACTTTTTTTTTTTTTTTTTTTTTTTTTTTTTGATTTGGTAGTTGTTGGCGCATCGGCTTCTGTGGCCATATTGCACCTCCCAAGGTTTTTGCAGTACTTTGATCCAAGCCCGAGGCGGGAATCGAACCCGCGACCTTTGGGTTGCCGGGCAGGTTCTTTACCCACTCGGCTAGCCCGGTCGGCTTTAGCTTACTCAATACATTCAAAGTCTTAAACACCTCAATCTACTAATACACCGCAAATTACTAGTTGGTAGATGACTCTCATCAACAAGTGCAATACCACCACTTTGCTTATTACAAGCTTGAAGTGGTGGAACCTATGTTTAGTAACCAGACCCAAGTTCCAGTCAACCCTCACCTATCTCTTCCATCTTGCAGTATGATTGATGTCTTTTGAGGTTATAATGAACACCATGATGACATCCAAACTTCCTTACATTTCGAAGGTACAGCTCTAAAATGGTGTTCGCAGGCCGGCCGCTAGTTAGTATACCAGACCGAACCTATTCGTAACTCTCTAGGAGGCTTCAGGATTAGCTAGTGTATAATCTTGCTGCCTCTACTCTGCCAGATACTGACAGGAGGGAGTCTGAGTAGTGCGTGTGGGGGGAGAGGGGTCACTGTCGAGGCCACGTTATGTCAAGGGTCTGGGTATATTCTCACCATGCGTCCACCATATCCAAAATTTCATTACTTCATACAGCATGTCCCCGCTCACCCCCAACTTTTTCTTACTATTGAATACACCAGGAATTGTCAGACTAACAGAGCAAAGTTATCTCTTGAAAAAATCCAAAATCAGTTATAGGTTGATTCAACCCACTGCTCATCTCAGTTGCCCAAATTATTTGCTGTATGATTCCTATCACCTCAAAGGTGGTACTTCTGCATATGTCAGTTTCGATATTCCCTGTCAGAGACTTGGTAATTTGGAATCTTCTCTGGCTTAAAATCTACCTCATTCGGTCAAATTCATCTGTTGTCTCTACTGTTTTCCCAATTCCACTAATCACTTGGAACTCTGACTTCCTCTCTTTGCAACTTGAATTTCTCCACTCCAACTTTCCTAACAGTGAGGTAATTTTCCTTCATGATTTTATGTTCACAACTCCGGCTGGCTTCCATTTTCTAGTCACTCAGATCCAGCTGGTTGAGATGCTGCGGCTTTTGCAATTGTTATTGACCTTGCACAGATTGTTCATTTACCTACCAGAATACAAAACAATCCTAACCATACAGCCAACATGCTTGATCTTTTTCTCACAAAAAACCCTTCTGAGTACATGATCGAAGTGACTGGTCCTTTAGGCACCACAGATCACAACTTGGTGATTGTCTCTTCTCCAATGGAACCTTTATCTCATGGCCATTTCCAATCTCCTGTTGTTTGGAATTACAAGAATGCAAAATGGGATGACCTGCGAGATTTCTTTTCCTTGATCGGATTACTTTTTCAAAACTTCTGAGGTAAACATTTGCTCAGATCATGTCAGAGAAATTATTATTGTAGGAATGGAATCCTTTATTCCACACTCCACCTTAAAACCGTGTCCTTTATCTAAACCTTGGTTTTCCAATAAATGTGCTAAGGCTGTTCAAAAAAAGAATGTTGCGTATCGTAATTGGCTTGTTTCCAACTCTTCAGTTTCATTTTATGCCTGCACCAGAGCTCGCAACAATTGTAAAGCAGTTATTAATCAGTCCAAACTAGATTTTGACCAGGCTAAGAGTAAAAAACTTGCTTCTTGCCCTAATGGTAGCCAAGCATTCTGGTCTCTTGCCAAAGCTATTGGTTGCAACATTTGCCCATCTCTGTTCCCACCTCTGTCAAAACCAGAGGGTTCTATTGTCACTTCAGCCAATGATAAAGCTGACCTGCTAGCATCCCATTTTTCTTCCAATTCATGACCTTGGTAACACAACCCCCACCATTCCTATCAACATTCCATTCAATGCCTCCTGTTTTTTCCGTCAAAACGATGTCAGGATTTTGATGAATCTTGATGCTAAGAAAGCTCCAGGGCCTGATGGTATTTCTCCACTAGTTCTCAAAATCTGCACTCCTGAACTTACTCCTCTGCTGCCTTTTTTCACTTTCTTATTCCAAAGGTGTATTTCCTTCTGCTTGGAAATTTGCTCATATCCACTCAGTTGCTAAAAAGGGTGGCAAATCCCTCCCATCTAATTATCATCCCACTGCAATTACGTCTACTCTTTCTAAAGTAATGGAGAAATCAATTAACTGCCAACTCTTAAATTATCTAGAAATCTTCCATCTGATCAACGATTGCCAGTATGGATTCCATCAGTGTCGATCCACTGGTGATATTCTGGCTTATGTTAACCATTTATGGACAAATTCAATGGAAAAGTTCAGTCAAACACAAGCAGTTGCTTTTGACATCTCAAAGGTTTTCGATCGTGTTTCCCATAAATGTCTTCTAAACAAGCTTCCATCTTTTAGTTTGCCAACTGTTTTTTGTAATTGGCTATCCAGTTTTCTCTATGACAGTTCACTGAGGGTGATGGTAGATAGCGCTCTGTCTTCTAACTTCCCCACTAATGCTGGTGTCACCCAAGATTCAGTTCTTCACCCCCACCACTCTTTTCCTCTTGTATATTAATGACCTTCTTCCATTGACTGGAAATCCTATCCACAGTTTTGCTGATGATAGTACATTGAATTCCACTTTCCAGTTTGAGAAACCCACTCTGCTCAATCAGCTTCAACTTCTTGAATATCCATTACTAATTCCTTAAATGTCGATCTTCAGGTAATTTTCCAGTGAAGCAAAGACAATCTAGTTGATTTCAATTCTTCTAAAACTCAGTCCTGTATTATATCCCATAAAAAGGATTCTTCTGCTTCTATGCTTATCTTTGGTGACACTCCAATTTCTAGGCAAAATGATATATCTCTTTTGGAGATTACCCTGACTTCTAATCTCTCTCTCTTGGCACAAGCTCATTACAAAATATTGCTTTCTCTGCTTCTGAAATACTTGGTTTTCTTTTTCGCTCTCGGCATTATTTTTCTTCCAAACAACTGTTCACTCTGTACAAATCGCAAATCTGCCCCACCACAGAATATTGTTCCCACATCTGGGACAGTGTCCGCAAAATTTCTCTCATGCTTCTGGATTCCATTCAGAAGAAGGCAGTTAGGTTAATTAATGACTCATCTGTAACAGTCTCTCCACTCTGTCTCATAGATGTACTGTTTCTGATGCATGCCCTTTTCTACAGATGCTTCCATGGGCACTGTTCTTCTGAATTGGCTTCTGTTATTCCCACTCCCTCCTTCAGAACAGTCTGAACATGTGCCACCACCAGCCAACATCCATTTACTCTCCAACTTCAAACTCACAGAACCAACTTTTCATCTTCCTTGTTTACTCATTCAACTGCTGTTTTCTGAAAACAACCTTCATTTATACGTATTTCCTGAAAATTAGAGTCTACAGAAATTCAAGTCTAATGTCAACAAATATCTTCTTTCGTCATCTCAACCTCCAACCCATGCACAGTACTAAGTACTATAGGTTCTAATACCTCTCGTGTTTGGGGTTTTCATAAAAAAAAAAAAAAGAAAAAAAATCAGATCTCCTTGCAGGTCTCTAACAATCTACAAAACTGAAGCCTTTCTTGGTAAGAATTAATACCCCTTTGTTATCCTCACTACACTGATAACCTTTCTCTGCACCTGTTCCAACAGTTCACCATCCTTTCTAAAATGAAGCTTTCAGGCCTATGTGCAGTACTCAAGATGTGACCTAACCACTGGTTTATACAAGGGAATAATCACCTCATTATCCCTATTTTAGTGTTTCTGATAAGATATTTCTGTTAAATATTTTTCACCAAGAAAAATAAGAATACACATTCACCTCATATTGTAATGTAACAACATGTTATTTTTTTTTTTTTTTTTTTATGTGAACCCCAAACACGAGAGGTATTAGAACCTATAGTACTTAGTACCGTGCTTGGGTTGGAGGTTGAGAAGACGAAAGAAGATATTTGTTGACATTGGACTTGAACTTCTGTAGATTGTAATTTTCAGGAAATACGTATGAAGGAAGGTTGTTCCAGAAAACGGCAGTTGAATGAATAAATGAGGAAGATGAAAAGTTGGTTCTGTGGGTTTGAAGTTGGACAGTAAATGGATGATGGCTGGTGGCGGCACGTGTTCGGACTGTTTTGAAAGAGAGAGCGGGAATTATAGAAGCCAATTCAGAAGAACAGTGCCCATGGAAATATCTGTAGAAGAGGCATGCAGCAGAAACAGTACGTCTATGAGAAAGCGAGTGGAGAGACTCCGTTAGAGATGAATCATTAATTAACCTAACTGCCCTCTTCTGAATGGAATCAAGAAGCCTGAGAGAGGTTTTGGGGGCACCACCCCAAATGTGGGAACAATATTCCATGGCAGGGCGGATTTGCGATTTATACAGAGTGAGCAGCTGTTTGGAAGAAAAGTAACGCTGAGAGCGAAAGAGAAAACCAAGTTTTTTAGATGCAGAGGAAGCAATATTTGTAATGTGCTTGTGCCAAGAGAGATTAGAAGTCAGGGTAATCCCCAAAAGAGATATATCCTTTTGCCTAGAAATTGGAGTGTCACTAAAGATAAGCATAGGAGCAGAAGAATCCTTTTTGCGAGATATAAGACAAGACTGAGTTTTAGAAGGGTTGAAATCAACTAAGTTGTCTTTGCCCCACTGGAGAATTACCTGAAGATCGGCATTTAAGGAATTGGTAGCAGATTTTCGAGAAGTTGAAGCTGATTGAGCAGGGCAAGGTTTCTCAAAATGGAAAGTTGAATGCAATGTGCTATCATCGGCAAAACTATGGATAGGATTTCCAGTCAATGGAAGAAGGTCATTGATATACAAGAGGAAAAGAGTGGGGGAAAGAACTGAACCTTGGGGGACACCGGCATTAGTGGAGAAGTTAGAAGACAGAGAGCCATCTACCATCACCCTCAGTGAGCGATCAGAGAGAAAACTGGATAACCAATTACTAAAAACAGTTGGCAAACCATAAGATGGAAGCTTGTTTAGAAGACCTTTATGCCAAACACGATCGAAAGCCTTTGAGATGTCAAGAGCAACTGCTTGTGTTTCACCGAACCTTTCCATTGAAGTAGTCCATAAATGGGTAACATAAGCCAGAATATCACCAGTGGATCGACACCGACGGAATCCATACTGGCGATCGTTGATCAGACGGAAGGTTTCTAGGTAGTTTAAGAGTTGGCGGTTAATTGATTTCTCCATTACTTTAGAAAGAGTAGAAGTAATTGCAATGGGACGATAATTGGATGGGAGGGATTTGTCACCCTTTTTAGGAACTGGCTGGATATGAGCAAATTTCCAAGCAGAAGGAAAAACACCTTTGGAATAAGAAAGTGAAAAAAGGCGGCAAAGAATAGGAGTAAGTTCAGGAGCACAGATTTTGAGAACAAGTGGAGAAATACCATCAGGACCTGGAGCTTTCTTAGCATCAAGATTCATCAAAATCCTTCTGATATCCTTTTGACGGAAGACCACAGGAGGCATTGAATGGACCGTGTTGGGAATGGTGGGAGGTGTTTTACCAAGTTCATTAATACATGAGCTGGAAGAAAAATGGGATGCTAGCAGGTCAGCTTTATCCTTGGCTGAAGTGACAACAGAACCATCTGGTTTGGACAGAGGTGGAAGCAGAGATGGGCAAAAGTTGCGGCCAATAACTTTGGCAAGAGACCAGAATGCTCGGCTACCATTAGGGCAAGAAGCAAGTTTTCTACTCTTAGCCTGTTCAAACTCTAGTTTGGACTGATTAATAACTGCTTTACAATTGTTGCGAGCTTTGGTGTAGGCAGAAAATGAAACTGAAGAATTAGAAACAAGCCAATTACGATATGCAACATTCTTCTCTTGAACAGCCTTAGCACATTTATTGGAAAACCAAGGTTTAGATAAAGGACGAGATTTTAAAGTGGAGTGTGGGATAAAGAATTCCATTCCTGCAAGAATAATTTCACTGACACGATCTGAGCAAACGTTGACATCAGGAGTTTTGAAACAGTAATCTGACCAAGGAAAAGAAGAAAAGAAGTCTCGCAGGTCATCCCATTTTGCATTCTTGTAATGCCAAACAACACGAGGTTGGGAATAGCCATGAGATAAAGGTTCCATTGGAGAAGAGACAATCACCAAGTTGTGATCTGAAGTGCCTAAAGGACCTCTCACTTCGACCGTGTACTTAGAAGGGTTGTTTGTGAGAAAAAGATCAAGCGTATTGGCTGTATGATTCGGATTGTCCGGTATTCTTGTAGGTAAATGAACAATCTGTGCTAGGTCATTAGTAATTGCAAAAGCCTCAGCATCTCGACCTGCTGGGTCGGTGTGACTAGAAAACGGAAGCCAGCTGGAGTTGTGAACATTAAAATCACCAAGGAAAATTACCTCACTGTTAGGAAAGTTGGACTGGAGAAAGTCAAGTTGCAACGAGAGGAAGTCAAAGAGCTCCAAGTGATTAGTGGAGTTGGGAGAACGGTAGAGACAACAGATGAATTTGACACAATGAGGTAGAGAGATTTTAAGCCAGAGAAGATCAAAGAGAGGAGATTCCAAATTGCCAAGTCTCTGACAGGGAATATCAGAACGGACATATGCACAAGTACCACCTTTGAGGCGAAAGGAATCATACAGCGAATAATTTGGGCATCTGAGATGAACAGTAGTTGAATCAACCGATAACTGAGATTCTGTCAGAAAAAGTACATGGGGTTTGGCAGACTGCAAGTGGAAATGGACATCGTTGAGATTAGAATTGAGACCACGTATATTTGTGAAATGAATTAGGAAATCCTTGGGAGGTTTAGATCTTTTCGCAGATAAGCTTGTTCTATTAGTTTGACAATTCATGGTGTATTCAATAGTAAGAAAAAGTGGGTGGGACATGCTGTATGAAGTAATGAAATTTTTGGATATGGCGTACATGTGGGAAGAATATACCCAGATCCTTGACATAACGTGGCCTCGACAATGCTCCCCGCATACACACTACTCGGACTCCCTCCAGTCACTATCTGGCAGAGTACAGGTAGCAAGATTATACACTAGCTGATCCGGAAGCCTCCTAGAGAGTTACCAATAGGTTCGGTCCGGTGTACTAACTAGCGGCCGGCCTGCGAAAACCGTTTTAGAGCTGTACCCTCGAAATGTAAGGAATATTGGATCTCGCCACAACGTTCATCATAACCTCAAGAGTCATCAATCATACTGCATGATGGAAGAGATAGGGAAGGGTTGACCGGAACTTAGCTCTAGAGACTAAACATGGGTTCCACCACTTCAAGCCTCCAATAAGCAAAGTGGTGGTATTTCACCGGTTGATGAGAGTCATCTACCACCTAGTACTGCCTGGTAACATAGAGGGGCGGCATTCCTCCATATGGTGTGGGCGCCACACCTCGACCCCTGCTTACGTTGGTTCACACCTGGGTGGTCACCCACCATGTGCTTGTGCATGGAGGTTATACCCAGGATTACTAACAGTCCCACCATCATGAAGGTGCAAGCAGAGGATTTGGTTGTCACAGACCGTCCGGACTTCGCCGAAATTGGGTCCACTTGACTTGAGTGTCACCCGAATATCAGTTCCATCAGCGTTTTAGACTCCCAGGTAGCAAGTACAGCTTGTCTGGCATATCTGAGAGAATGTCTGTGACAACCTCAAGGACCAGGGACCAGTTATTACTATTAATGTCTACTATTAATGTCCTTGACAACCTCAAGGACTCAAGGACCAGTTATTACTATTAATTAGCAAGTATCAAAGACAGTATAACTATATTCAACTAAACTTCTTACAGATTGTTACCTTAGACCAACGGTGGGCAAATGCGGCTCTCAGAGCCGCATGCGGCTCTTCGTTGAGTTAAGTGCGGCTCCCATTGAAAATTTAAATCCGTTTTTTTTTTATTATTTCAGAAATTTTTTCAGTGAATCTTGTTAAATTATAAAAATATAACTAAGTAACTAATATTTTGTTATACGGATTTTATGTTGTGTTTATTTATTTTTTTTTTTTTTGTCTAGATATCTTGCTATTTTTATTTTGATTATAAATAAATCCGTGCGCATTTACACTGCTGGCGCCATCAGTGGACTTGTGCGTAAAACGTTACGAGTGTAATTTTTCCGCGCCGTAAATTAATTTAATTATTTTGTTTCAATTTCAGACTTTGGAATTAAAGTTATTTAAATTTTTTGATAACATGACCTCAGAAAATATCAAAAAACGAAAATACGAACAAGAAAATAGAATCTTTCAAGAAGAGTGGGTAGAAAATTTTGCTTTTATTGACAATAATGGAAAGTCGTTGTGTCTTATTTGTAAAGTTACAATTGCAAACTACAAAGTAAGGAATTTACGTCGACATTACGAAGTAAGTCATCCCCACTTTGCAACTCAATATCCATTAAATTCAAAATTGCGAACAGAGAAACTTAAGTCCTTGCAATCTGGTCTTCATAAGCAACAAGGACTCTTGTCTTCTTTTATTCGCGAAGATGACAGAGCAAACGAAGCTAGTTTTTTGATAGCTTGGAATATTGCTCGTGCCAAACGTCCATATGGAGAAGGGGAATTTATTAAAAGAAACTTGGAAGAAGTGGTTAAAGTTTTGGATCCAGATAATACAAAACTGCATAAATTGATCGCACAGGTTCCTATGTCACGCCATACAACTGAGCGTCGTATTGGTGCAATTAGTAAAAATGTTGAAAATAGTTTGATGTGTGATTTGAAAAATTGTACAGCATTTAGTTTAGCTCTCGACGAGTCTACAGACATTCAGGATGTTCCACAATTGGCCGTTTTTGTCCGCTATGTATCTGCAGACGTAAATGTGAAGGAAGAAATGTTAGACCTAGTAGCTCTTATCGAAACAACTCGCGGTATCGGTGTTAGAAATGCGCTTGATGAAGTAATGAACAGGTTTGAATTGCCTCGTGATAAACTTGTAAGTGTTGCGACTGACGGAGCGCCTGCAATGGTAGGGAAAAACCAAGGTCTCATTGGTCTTTTAAACAGCGATCCTAAAATTTCACTTTTCTTACCTCTTCACTGCATAATTCACCGCGAGCATCTCATAGCGAAGTACTTCAAATACGAAAATGTGTGGAAGATTGTTTTGCAGATTTTGAATTTAATTAGAACAAATGCCAAAACACATCGTCAATTTAAGAACTTTTTAGAAGAGTTGCGAGGGAATAACGAAACAGATGAATTGCCCAGTGATTTATCCCTATGGTGTGTTGTAAGATGGCTGTCAACTTACAATGTTTTGGGCCGTTTTGTGGAACTCCTAAATCCTATCATAACATTTACAAAAGAAAAAGGTAAAAAATACCCAGAATTAGCAGAAATGTAAAAGCATTTACATTTCTGCTAATTCTGTAAAATGTAAAAGCATAGAAAATGAAACTTGGCTTTCTGACTTAATGTTCCTTACAGACATTATAGAACATTTGCAAACACTTAATTTGGCATTACAAGGAAAGGAAAGGAAAAAATTATTGATTTGTCACGAACTGTATTTAGTTTTGAAGCTAAACTTCGGCTTTTTGTGTACGATCTTAAGAACAAAATATTTAATCATTTTCCACGAGTAAAAGCAAATATAATTAATATCAAAGAAGAAAAGTTAGACGAATACAAAGAAAAATTGGAAGAATTGCAAGCAGATTTCGAACATAGGTTTGAAGATTTGAAAAGTTTGAAATCTATATTTGCATATTTTGTGAACCCATTTATTTGTGATATTATTGAAGATGGATTTCCAATTTCTGAAATAATATTTGTTGAAAAAGCGGCTGGGCAATTGGAGTTATTAGAGATGAAAGAGGATCAGGCATTGCAAATGCAGCACAAATCTACTAATGTAATTGAATTTTGGAAACTCATGCCAGAATCAAAATATCCACATTTAAGGAAAGCTGCTTGCCGTCTAATTTCAATTTTTGGTACAACATATTGCTGTGAATCTTTGTACTCCACAATGAAGTTCGTGAAGTCGAAATATCATTCACAGTTGACCAATCATCATCTCGCTGAATTGCTGCGAACGGCTTTAACAAATTTTACACCAAATTTCAAAGATTTGACCAAAGGTCTTCGTTAAATGTTATACTTTTTATTAATGCATTTTTATTATTAAAATTTTGAAATAATTATTTTGTATTTTCTTTCTCTTAATTATATTTTCTTATATATGTATACTTTACATAGCACTTAAGGCTTGTGTAGAATATGTAATCATATTAATTAAATTAAATTAAATTTGAATTTGTGTATTTAATACTATGTAACTATGGTGTGGCTCTTTATAATATATGAAAAACCGGAATGCGGCTCTCATTGACCTCATGCGTGCCCACCCCTGCCTTAGACATTTTCATCAAAATGTTTCATATATATATATATATATATATATATATATATACAGTGGCAGACAAAAATACTGCTCACCTTAAAAAAAAAAATTAACATTTGCAGTGAAACGTACAAGATATTTTTGGATTACAGTCATTTTGTTTGTCGCAAAGCAAAGGTATTGCGGCAGATAATGCTTGTATTTTATCAGACAGTAATTGCAAGGTATTGCATCAGCCATTGGAAGGGTGTATATATCCTGTTTTGCAGAGGTGCAAGTATGGCTCCATATTATTATTATTAGCCATATGGTGCAAGTAAGCCTGAGGCTTATGCTGCACCAGCCAAAAAAAAAAAAAAATTGAGTTACCCTGAGAGAGAGAGAGAGAGAGAGAGAGAGAGCGAGCGAGGGAGAAGGAAATCACCAAGAAAGAGAAGAATGATGATATCCAGCTCAGGACCCTGGGTGTGCCAAGCCCATACCCACCAGATGTGAGCTCCTGGGGTTGTATATGTTCAGCTGACACCAAGAAAAAAAAAAGTGTAGTTGTTGTTGCTCTGCCCCAGGAAGGGCTTTCTATGCATGCTATCATTGATAAAATAGGCTGCCACCAGTCAACAGTATCCCGGGTGCTGAAATTAAAGAGTGAAACCAGTGATGTGAAGAGAAGATCAGGATCAGGCCATAAGAGAGTGACTACACCTTCCTAAGATCAATATTTGAAATGGCTATGCCTTCGTAATCGCCATGCTAGTGCTCCTGATCTAAAACTGGACTTTGAGATGGCCTCTGGTGTTGAAACAAGTACAAAAACTATCCAAAGACGGCTTTCAGAATGTGGTCTGCATGCCTATCGGCCCAAGAAGAAGCCTTTTGTTGACCCAACAAATGATGAAGAAGCGACTTGCTTGGGCTAAAACGCATGTTTCATGGACAAAAGAGCAATGGGACACTGTCATCTTTTCCGAAGAATCGAAATTCAGCCTGAGTGGCTCGGATGGGAAGTGATATATGTCAGAAGACGAAAATCAGAGGCATATCACCCTGACTACATAACATCGACTGTAAAATTCCCCACCAGTCAGATGGTCTGGGGATGCTTAATAAGCAAAGGGGTGGGGTGAATTAAGTTAATTAACTAAACGGTGAATGCAGAAATCTACACTGCTATCTTGGAGGAGTGCCTGAAACCCATTTTAGGGATCACCACACAGACATCTAAAACTGCATTTTTCAACAGAACTCAGCACCTTGCCACACAGCAAAATTGATAAGTTTTATGCTATTTAGATTTAATGATAAGCTTGTCTTCTTGTCTCATAAGGCTTAAAACATACACCAATGTTTTCCCTCGTTTTTCTCCCTTAAGGTGTAGTCATACCTAAGAAATGCTGGCATTACAGTGTTGGACTGGCCAGGCAACAGTGCAGATTTGAATCCCATTGAAAATTGCTGGTTCATAATGTCATCTAAAATTGCTCAGAAGAAGCCAACAAGTAAGATTCAGCTGCAGGAGAGCATTGTAAAGGTGTGGTACCAAAAAACTGGGCAACAATAAATCCAGAAGTTGATTAACTCTATGCCAGATCGTTGCAAGGTTGTAATTGCAGCTCGAGGAGGAACTGAGAAATATTGAGGACTTATTTTGCTGATTTACAGTACACAATACTATTACGTTAACTTGTCATTTCAGTTTGTTCACGTAAATGCAATAAAATGTATTTCTGGTTGTCATGATTATTATTTGCATGATTTCTCATATTTTCATTAATTACACATTTTATCCTTTGGGAAGATATTTATGACAATTAGGTATATCAGGTGGTGGAGTCTTTTTATATTGGCACCTCCGTAGCCAGGTGGGCAGGAGCAGCAGTGCGTAGCACACGTTTCTTGATTAGACAGGGGTTCGAGCCTGTGCCCACCAAATACAGAGGATGCGGAAAGGTCAGAGAGTGACCACCGCATATCCCCGGAGCAATATGGCCTTAGTTGCTAATGCTCCTAAAAACCAATTAACAAATATTTTTATATTGGATTTCATCATTGAGAGGTATACATCCCATCTAACAAATGCATTTCAAAACATTTCTGCAACCCACAATGCAAAACTATTTACAAAATTTGCAAGTGGTGCAATTTTTTTGTCCACCACTGTGTGTGTAATAAAAGAATAATAGTATTAAGAAGCTAAGTAATCATAGAAGGTGGAGAGTAAGAGTACATTAAGGAAGATAATGTTGATTATGGATCAGGGACACTGCATTAGCAAAACATACCCTACAGCCATAATGTGTGTGTGTGTGTGTGTGTGTGTGTGTGTGTGTGTGTGTGTGTGTGTGTGTGTGTGTGTGTGTGTGTGTGTGTGTAGTGTGAAGAAGATTTTTGTTTAATCCTGTTTAATCCAATTCGACGAAATGGATAAGGAATGTAGCAATATATGGTAGGATGTGACCACGTAAGATATGAAAAAGAGACAGATAGTTGGCAAGAAATTAAAATAAGAAATGAAAAGGCAACCAAAAGACTACATTGCAGTGTTTAAATAAGACTACATTGCATTACATTACATTACACTGAAATTGTGAAAAACGCTCCAGTGTAGTCTTATTTTGGTTGCCTTTTCATTTCTTATTTTAATTTTTATTATTATTATTACCAGCCACACAGTGCAAGGTAGCCTAAGGCTTATGCTGCACCAGCCAAAAAATAAATTCCCAAGTTACCCCGAGAGAAAGAGAGAGAGAGAGATGGGAATCACCAAGAAAGAGAAGAATAATGACATCCAGCTCAGAACCCTGGGTGCGCCAAACCCATACTCACCAGATGTGAGCCCCTGGGGTAAATATGGAAGTGAAACTTGGGCATTCACCAAAAGAATAGAAGAGAAGCTGAGAGCTATACAGCAAAGAATGGAACAAATTATATTAGGAATCAGACTGTTAGATAAGAAGAGAAACGCATGGATGGCGAAGGTAAATAAAGCCAATACGACAACCACGGGAGGAAACATTGGTTAACTTACCCAGAAAATTTGTTTGCTGACACGCAAACTAGTGCTGCTCACTCGGTAAACAAACAGTAGGTGCTATCGGTATATTTATTGACAGGTAGGCATGGCAAATTATGTACTGATTGGTGCATGAACACAACAGACGATTACATTGGTTTAGTCTCACTTGCCCTAATGGTCACTTGCCTCAATGATAACTTGCCCTAACACTTCCCATAATAGTGGAAAAAGGTCATGTTACCCCACTCTCATGGGAGCTTGAATCCCTCCCAAAGTGGAGGGGTTAACCTGATCTTTCTTCTTTAGAATCATGGGTGGACTAGTTGATAAACTGTTTATTAACAAAAAAATTTTTTTATTACTGTATTTTTATTTTGTACTTCAATAATGTGCCCTAATGAATGCTTGCCATAATGGCGAAAAAAGGTCAGGTTACCACCACTTGAATCCCCTCTGAGCTTGATACCCTCCCGAAGGTTTCTTGCTAACTATCTGTCACTCTTTTTCATATCTTACCTGGTCACCTCATCCTACCATATATCGCTACATTCCTTATCCATTTCGTCAAATTCACTTCTGGTGTATACCGTAGATTCAATAGGATTAAACAAAAATCTTCTTCACACTTTCTACATACAGTACTATATATATATATATCTCCCGATAGTTCTTGTTTTATATGTAGAATTTACTTTAAAACACCAAAAACAAACTCATTCTATTGCTTATAAAGCATCTGAATCATATTATACAAAGTAAGAAATCTACACAAGTGATTGAATCTACCACCCCCACATAAGTTGCAAGCTCTTGTACTATGTCAGTGAGAGAATGGTTAGAAGGTTCTCACTTGTCAGTGCCATTTGCAATCCAGACAATTCTTTTCTGAATGCTACTTCTCTTTGAAAATGGTATCTCTATCTTTACTTAAAGTTGAAAGATGTAATAACATCTTCCAGCTGGGTATCTCAATATATATACAAAAGTTTATTTTTTCCCATTTTGGCCTGGTATGCACTAGTCCAAAAAAAAAAAAAACCTGTTAATTTTCCGCATTTGCTCCATTTTATCACACTTTTGTATGGTGTTTACTAGAGTGACAATGTTCTATATGGATTACAAATGTATAAATATAAACCATAATAATTAAAATGTATGTAAAAAATTATAACAAATTTATAGTATTTCTAAAGTACACCAAATTTATAATGGCAGTTCTACATTTCAAAACAAGTAAAAAAGTTCATATAACAAATCTAGAAATGTTCCCTTTGCAAATTATGGCCACTTCTGCATATTAGACAAGTGATGGGCAGAATTCTTTTTAAAAAAAAATTAATAAAATAATAATTGTACTCTGCTTGAATTACCAGAAGGTGTTCCAGAGTATTTTCCAGGAAAGATGGTTAGGGACCACCACACTGGTGCATAACCATCTGACTGTTAACTATCAAGAGAAATTAAATGGAAATGGTGGTGTTATGGTCAGTGGATCATTGATCTGGATATCTTTTTTATGGGAACACCTTAAGGTCCTGGTATTTGAAAAATCTATGAAAAATGAGGAGAATCCACATTCTGAATGTGTGCAGCAGTCAACATAAGGTCAAGGCAGGCTATGTTGCCACATTTCAAGCTAATGCTTTTGGCAGTATTTTGTGATTGCCAAACACGATGAAAGGATGTGTGAAAACTGCATTTAAAAGAGCTAACACAAATAGCTCTCTTCCGTGAACACTAATCGCTCTCTTCTGTGTACCTCAGAGTTCACCATTAAAATTATTTTGGCCCATTACTTTATACCCTTGTGGGTTGGTCACTTGCACACTAGCAAGACTTTTTTTTTGGATTTATTGGATGACTGTTTTCTACAGCAGCATGTTCAAAAGGCAACCAGAGTGAGTAATATTCTTGATCTGATTATCAGCAGTGATTATTCATGCATTAAGAATTTGCAAATAAAGGAACCACTGGGTGACATTGATCACAATGTACTGATATGGGAATTACTTAAAGATGTAACTACCATCAAGGCTAAAGGGAAGGGCTTTTGCTTTAGTAAAGGTGACTACAGGGTTCTCAGACAGTTTTTAAATTCTGTACAGTGGGATCAACTCATGATGTTACTAACACTGAATTCTAAATGGGAAGCCTTCAGAGACTTAATCTTGGAGGCTACTAGGCTTTTCATTCCAACTAAGAAATACTGTTCAAGGTTCAGGCCTAAATAGTTAGTCATTTGGTTTTTTTTAGGAGCATTAACAACTAAGGCCATATTACTCCGGGATATGCGGTGTTCATTCCTTGCCCTTTCCACATCCTCCATATTTGGTGGTGACGGGCTCAAACCCCAGTCTAATCAAGAAGCATGTGCTAAGCACTGCTGCTCCTTCCCACCTGGCTTCGGAGGCACCCAGGCCTAAATGGATGTCAGATGAATTAATGAGGCTCGTGGCAGAGAAGAAAAATGTATGGGATGCATATAAATTATCAGGTGACACAGAAGCCTATGGTAGATATAAACTTGTCTAATCAAGTCAAAAAGGAGGTTAGCAGGCAAAGGCAGATTACGAGAAATCTTTGGCAAAGGAAAACAGCAGAGTTTTTTGCTTATGTAAACTCTAGAAGGAAAGGGATGAATTAGATTGGACCACTTAACATAGATGGGTTGACAATTGATGATCATGCTCATGTAGCTGAGAAACTGAATGAATATTTTGCATCTACATTCACGAGGAGTTATTCAATGAGGGGAATGCCAGAAGTTAAACTAACAACGAGCTAAGTGATTTCGTAATAACTCAGAGCAAAGTGGAGGAGAAATTGTTGCAGTTAAACACAAAGAAGACACCTGGGGTGGACGGAATCTATCCAGTTATATTAAAGGAGGCAGCAAAGGAAGTAAGCAAACCTTTAGCCATAATTATGAGAGCTTCTTTGGAGTCAGGGAAGGTCCCCATAGACTGCAAGTGTGCAAATGTATCACCAATTTCACAAAGGGGTTTCAAAAGGAGACAAGTAACTATAGACCTGATAGTTTAACTTGTGTTCCAGGTAAAATAATGGAGTCAGTGGTTAAAGAAGCATTGCAGGATCATCTAGACAAGACTGCAGTAATAATTCAGACGGCATGGGTATGTCAAGGGAAAGTCTTGTCTGACTAATCTGATTGGATACTATGATGTAGTCACAAAGAAACTGAATGTCAAAAATAATTTTGATATCATATACTTCAATTTCAGGAAAGCTTTTGATACTGTTGCACATGGAAGACTGCTCTACAAATTGGAGAGGTATGGCATTAAGGGTAAGTTGCTACAATGGATAAAGGGATGGTTGAGTGGGCGACAACAGAGAGTGGTAATCAATGGACACTGCTCGTTGTGGACAAATGTTATTCGGTGCTGGGCCCATTGTTGTTCTGTGTATTCATAAATGATATTGATGAAGGTATATCAGGATTAATGTCCAAGTTTGGAGATGATACAAAGGTTGGCAGGGTTGTTAATGACAGTAAAGACAGTATGCCACTCAAACTGGATCTAGATAAGTTGGGCAAATGGGCTGAGAAGTGATAACTGAAGTTTAACATTGACAAATGCAAATACTCATATGAGTAGCAATATCCCAAGAGAAATGTACCAACTGTGTGATACTACTCAGGGAAGTGGAAAGTGAAAAAGACCTGGGTTAATTGTGTAGTCAAGTATGAAGTTCTCTGAGCAGTGCAGGCGGGTTACCAGGGCAGGTCATGGAGTCTTGTCAATAACATATAGAAATTTTGCTAGCAGGGACGGGGAGGTGATTATCCAGTTGCTAAACAGAGTACACAACACGGAGATGGGAGAAACTCCTGGTGCCATCAGACAACTAACACAATTTGCACTTGTAGAAGGCAATAGTCAAGTCACACCTAGTACTGTGTACAAGTCTGGAGACCTCATTTTAGGAATCATGTAGAGTTGCAAAAAAGAGTACAAAGAAAAGCAACAAGATTCGTGAGGCCAAAAAAGGGGTGTTCTTACCAAGAAAGGCATAAGTTCTGCAAATTGCAGTGCCTGGAGAGTAGCTGAATGTTGATGGGATTCTTCCTCTTGCTCAGATTAAGAACCTGACGGTGCATAGATTCAAATTGAGGAAAGACCATTGTAGAATAGATGTGTGGAAATTTGCCTTTAGCCAGCAGGTGGTTGACTGGTGGAACAGCCATCTTTTGTTGTAGAAGTTGATAGCCTAAATAAATTTAAGGCTGAGCTGGATATCATTATTCTCTTTTTTGCTAATCCCTCCTACCTCTCTTTCTCTGTGTACTCAAATTTTTTTTGACTGGTGCAGCATAAGCCTCAGGCTTCCTTGCACCATAATAAATACATAAAAAAACTGGGTTATAACTCAGAAAGGAGACATTTCCAAACAGGTTTGTGTAATTTTTTTTTTTTTTTACTTGTTTTGTTATGTAGAGATACCCCTATAATTATGTCTCTATAATTTAGAAACACCTTCATATATATATATATATATATATATAGTGGATATGGCAAATAGTTAACAGTTATAAACGTAAGATAATTAATTATAATGGTGATACAATCAGTGAAAACCTAAACAAAGAACCTGACAAGGGAGAGAAGAGCTGATTAATGCCATCAATGTCTAGATAAAACATTACATCAGTCTTAATATCTATGAACATAATGTGAATGAGCAGGTGGTAACTAAGTGCTGTGATAGCTGTCATAGCTGTCTCTGGTCCATGGTAATAACCTGGTAGGGAAACAATGGTTATATGCAAAAATGAAACATATATATATAAGGATAATTACTAAATCACTATGTCAAGCCAATTGTAGTAAAGATAGGTTGGACACATTGCAAAGGACTTTATCGAGGGCTAACCCTTACAATGTGTCCTCCTACAATTGGCGAGCTATCAGTTTCTGTCATCATCTGCCTGTTATTCCTGACGAATGGTCAATAGATATCATAAGGATATCTGTAAGGTGACAACTAAGTTAAGTTAAGATTAACCTAGAATATAGTAGTGGATAGAAGATAAATAGGTAGAGAGGTAAACGAATTAAGGTGGTTAACAAGCTAGATGACTTTAGCCCGACCGATAGCCCAGACAACGAAATCAAAGTAAAAAGCAAATAATGGTGACAGTAAAGAACCAATAATACTATATAACATGTTATTGGATGACAAAAGATAGTCAGCTATTGCTAAATAAGGAGAACGGAGATTAGGTGATAGAAAAGTAATAGTACCTCAATCCCCCTCGAATTGCTCTAATAGTTCTTGAGGTATGAAATGTAGAAAAAGATAGCATATAGATAAAGTGAAGGAATAGTAGTAAGGCAAATTTACGTCGGAACATACCGGGAGCGTAACTTCCCGTCCCTTCTAGTAAGAGAACCTGGTATTGTAATAGAATTAAACAGCCAATTTGGAAAGTAAGAATCAAATATAATCTTGAATGAAGAAGAAGAAAGGAATGGCCAGTTCCTGATTACTTACGGCATAGTATAACGTGTAAGGAAAACTTACCACAATGACGAGACGCGGGAAAAAAACACACACATATATATATATATATATATGTGTGTGTGTGTGTGTGTGTGTGTGTGTGTGTTACTGCAGAAGCCCAAAATCCAGTAAATCCTAGCACTTACCAATTGTTTTTGGTAAAAGCCAAAAATAGCAAAGAATGTTCCACATCAATGGTTCACTAACTTTGATTTTTAAACAGGAGATATCTGCTATCCCCAGAAAGTTGTATGGGTAACAAACATAACTCTATTTGGAATAAGGTGAATTTACTATCCCCACATTTAAAATTTAAAAAAGTGAATGAAACAAAATTATTGCTGTATTTCTTTTTGCACCATCACTAATCATCTTTTGTAGATAGGGAATATATTCCACCATGCCCTTTGTTCAAAAATTGAAAATGTGATAACTGGACAATGCATAAAGAAAAATTATTTACTGGCTCATTCCCTTTTTAATTTTTAAAAAAGGGCATAGGGGATGGATATATCTGCTATCCCTGCAGAGTTATTAGCATTAGCATTAGTAGAGGCATATGATGCAAGAAAGCAAGCTTATTCAGCATCAGCCAAAAAAAAAAAAAAAAAACACACACCACTCCCATTTCACCCATCCGTTGGTTCGAAATACCTGTCCAGTTGAGCTTTAAATTTGTTTAGGCTATCAACTTCAACAACAAGTGATGGAAGTTGGTTCCACCAACCAACCACCCGCTGGCCAAAGGCAAATTTCCGCACATCTATCCGACATCCGTCCTTCCTCAATTTGAATTTATGCCCTCTGAGCTGATTATTCTGAGCAAGATGAAGAATCCCATTGGCATTGAGCATGCTCAAACCATTCAAAGCCTTATACACCTCTATCAGATCACCTCTCCGGTGCCTAGTCTCCAGACTCTGTAATTTGCAAAACTTAAGCCTTTCTTCGTAAGAGCAACCCTTTGTTCCATTCACTAATCTTGTTGCCCTTCTCTGTACCCGTTCCAGCAGCTCCACATCCTTCCTGAAATGAGGCCTCCAGACCTGTATACAGTACTCAAGATGTGGCCTAACCATTGCCTTATACAAGGGAATAATCACCTCCTTATCCCTGCTAGAAAAATTCCTCTTTATCATTGACAAGACACCATGAGCTACTCTTGCAGCTCGTCTGCACTGCTCAGAGAACTTCATATCTGCCTGCACAATTATCCCCAGGTCCTTTTCATTCTCCACCACTGTCAGTGTAGTACCGCAGAGTTGATACGTTGCTCTGGGGTTACTGTTTCCCATATGTAGTACTTTACATTTGTCAATGTTAAACTTCATTTGCCACCTCTCAGCCCATCTGCTCAACCTTTCCAGATCCTGTTGCAGCAGCATAGCATCAGTAGTGTCCTTAACAACCCTGCCAACCTTTGTATCATCTGCAAACTTGGACATTAAACTTGATATCCCATCATCAATATCATTCATAAACACCGAAAACAACAACGGACCCAACACTGAACCCTGAGGAACTCCACTAATAACATTAGTCCACGTTGAGCAGTGTCCATTGATTACCACTCTCTGTCTTCTGCCACTCAACCATCCCCTTATCCATAGCAGCAATTTGCCTCCAATGCCACACTGCTCCAATTTGTGCAGCAGTCTTCCATGTGCAACAGTATCAAAAGCCTTTCTAAGATCCAAATATATAATACCAAAGTTATTCCCTGCATCCAGTTCTTTTGTGACTACATCATAGTATCCAATCAAATTGGTCAGGCAAGACCTGCCCTTAACAAAACCATGCTGCATCTGAGCTATAACTGAATTCTTGTCTAGATGATCCTGCAGTGCTTCTTTAAGGTAAAATATTCATTATATTTGAAGCACCACTGCAAATATAGTGAATATTCTCTTTCTTGGTGATTCCCCTTCTACTTCTGACTTCCCCCCCCACTCTCAGGATAATTCAGAACTTTTGGCTGGTGCAGCATAAGCCTCAGGCTTCCTTGCACCATATAGCTAATAGTAATAATAATAAAATAGAAAATAGGCATATGCAATTCTTGAATAGACTTTAACCAGTGCAAACTACATTCAAGAGAATTCATTAAAGCTTAAATATTGCAATTGACTGTCTCAGATTGGTAAAGTCTAAAATAAAGTGAAATGTATTGACATTAGGATAGGCATATGATGCAAGAAAGCAAGTTTATGCAACATCAGCCAAAAAAAACTCTCCCATTTCACCCCTCCATTCGTTCCAAGTACATGTCCAGCTCAGCCTTACATTTATTTAGGCTATCAACTTCCACAACAAAGGATGGAAGTCTGTTCCACCAACTAACCATCTGCTCGCTAAAGGCAAACTTTCGCACATCTATCCTACATCTGCCTTTTCTCAATTTGAATTTATGCCCTCTCAAATGATTATTCTGAGCAAGAGGAAGAATTCCATCAGCACTGAGCATGCTCAAACCATTCAAGGCTTTATACACCTCAATCATATCACCTTGCAGGTGCCTAGTCTCCAGATGCTGTAATTTGCAAAATTTAAGCCTTTCTTCGTAAGAGCAACCCTTTGTTCCATTCACTAATCTTGTTGCCCTTCTCTGTACTCGTTCCAGCAGCTCTACATCCTTCTTAAAATGAGGCCTCCAGACCTGTATACAGTACTCAAGGTGTAGCCTGACCATTGCCTTATATAAGGAGATAATCACCTCCTTATCCCTGCTAGAAAAATTCCTGTATATCATTGACAAGACACTATGAGCTACTCTTGCAGACTGTCTGCACTGCACAGAAAACTTCATATCTGCCTGCACAATTACCCCCAGGTCCGTTTCGTTCTCTACCACTGTCAGTGTAGTACCACAGAGTTGATACGTCACTCTGGGGTTGCTGCTTCCCATATGTAGTACTTTACATTTGTCAATGTTAAACTTCATTTGCCACCTCTCTGCCTATCTGCTCAACTTTTCTAGATCCTGTTGCAGCAGCGTACTGTCGTTAGTGTCCTTAACAACCCTGCCAACCTTCGTATTGTCTGCAAACTTGGACATCAAGCTTGATATACCATCATCAATATCATTTATAAATACAGAAAACAACAATGGACCCTGAGGGACTCCATTGTTAACATTAGTCCACAAGGAGCAGTGCCCATTGATTACCACTCTGTCTTCTCCCACTCAACCATCCCTTTATTCATAGCAGCAATTTGCCTCCAATGCCACACTGCTCCAAGTTGTGCAGCAGTCTTCCATGTGCAACAGTATCAAAAGCCTTTCTAAGATCCAAATATATGATAACAAAGTTATTCCCTGCATCCAGTTCCTTTGTGACCACATCGTAGTATCCAATCAAATTGGTCAGGCAAGACTTTCCCTTAACAAAACCATGCTGTGTCCGAGCTATAACTGAAGTCTCATCTAGATGATCCTGCAGTGCTTCTTTAACCAGTCCCTCCATTAATTTTCCTGAAACAGAAATTAAACTAACAGGTCTATAATTATTTGTGTTACCTTTTGATCCTCCTTTGTGAATTGGGGTTACATTTGCACATCTCCAGTCCATGGGTACCTCCCCTGAGTCCAAAGAAGCTCTCGTAATTATGGCTAAGGGTTTTCTTACTTCCTTTGCTGCCTCCTTTAATATAACTGGATAGATCCCGTCCACCCCGGGTGCCTTTTTTTTATGTTTATCTTCAACAATTTCCCCTCCACTTTCCTCTCAGTTATTACAAAATTATCTAGCTCACTGCCAGAGTTTAACTCACCTCTGGCATTCCCCTCCCTGTATAATTCCTCATGGGTGAATGTAAATGCAAAATACTTATTTAGTTTGTTAGCCACCTGAGCAGGATCATCAACAGTTGAACCATCAATATCCAGTGGACCAATCTGATTCATCCCTTTCCTTCTAGAGTGTACATAGGTAAAGACATGTCAGACTTAATACAGAATACTTCAGTCAAATAATAGAAAAGATTCAGATTTTCACAAAATTGAATTGGTAAATTCATGATTTACTGGATTTCAGGCTTTTATATTAACACACACATTACGTTACCAAAAGTAACCCAAACGTCTGAATGTTTCAAATAACCCTTTATTGATACAGAATTTAATAACATGTTTTGGCTTTTACACAGATAGATATATTCCTCACAGGAGAAGACACTGGATGTGATTAGTGTTGCTCTGGCAATGGACAGGTCATTGCACCAGTAGGTAGTTAATTTTCAAAAATGTTAGTTTCTCACAGTCTTCGCTTTTATAAGAGTTGTTTATCTTATTTTAAGATAGTAAATTTTAAATTTACGATTTTCATCAGCTATCTACATCTAAAAAGAGATACAGGTATCATTCTCAAGCTCAAAGCAATTAATTCATCAGTGATGAATTTTTTACAGTATAGGAGAGATTTGATGTGTGAAGGTAGTTTATCCCAAAATGAGCGTAACAGTATTTTGGTTTATAATAGAATTTTTTAATGATGTAATTTTTAAGAAATATACACTTTTCACGCTGACAGAACGACTAAAATCGTTGTGTTATGGATTGCAAATCTATTAGAATCAACCAAAAAGCATTGCTATGATCTGTCCACCTTTGATATTTATTGCACATATAGGCAAATTTCAACATGTTCTGCATGATGTCTGCAATTCTACCTAGGCACTATAGGAGGAAATATGTGATGAGAGCCTTGTCAATCAATATGGCACTGGAGAGAATGTGCTCAATTTTTCTTGGCATTGTCTGTGTTTGTTAATAGGAGAGACTGTTTTTACAGGAATGCTATTGGAACAGTAGTAGTGGCATGTGATGCAAGAAAGCAAGTGTATGAGCTTATGCAGCATCAGCCAAAAAAAAAAAAAAATCACACCATTCCCTCCAAATGCCTGTCCAGTTCCTCCTTAAATTTATATAACCTATCAACTTCCACAACGACAGATGGAAGTTTGTTCCAGCAATTAACCACCCGCTGGCTAAAGGCAAATTTCCGCACATCTATTCTACATCTGTCCTTTCTTAATTTGAATTTATGCCCTTAGGTTCGTAATCTGAACAAGTGGAAGGATCCCATCAGAATTCAGCATGCTCAACCCATTCAAGGCCTTATATACCTCAATCAGATCACCACGCAGGTGCCTAGTCTCTAGCCACTGCAATTTGCAGAACTTAAGCCTCTCTTGGTAAGGTAGGTGGGTAAACTGTTAGCTACAGAGGATACACAGATTAACAGCAACTGCAAGCTATGGTAAGACATAACAGCTGGGAAAACAAAAATAAGAGTAGGAGTATGTTACAGGCCTAATGACTGTGATCACTAAAACAGGCAACTCTACATACATATATAGTGGGCCAGTAAATCAGAATGTCATAATGGGAAATTAACTTTCAGATACTGAAAGTTAAAAGCAAAAGACCTTCCTTTTGTCCTTGACAGTATTTGTCAATGGCAAAGGGAAGTAGGGCTTTTGCTTACATAAAGGTCACTACAGTTGTCACAAACAGTTTTTAAATTCTAAACAGTGGAGCCAACTGTTGATGTTACCGAAAGCAAATTCTAAATGGGAAGCATTCAGGGAAGTAATCATAAAAGCTCCTAAGCTTTTTATACCAAATAAGAGATACTCTTCAAGGCTTAGACCAAAATGGATTTATGCACTAATGAGACTTGTAGCAGAGAAAAAAAAATGTATGGGATGCACATAAATTATCAGGTGATAGAAAACCCTACGGTAGATATAAACTAGCACATAATCAGGTCACAAAGGAGGTTAAACAAGCTAAGGAAGATTACGAGAAGTCTCCAGCAAAGAATGCAGAGAAAAGTAGCAAAGCTTTTTTTTTTTTTTTTTTTTTTTTTACTTCTGTAAACAGAAGATCAAACTAATATATATGAGCAGTTTAACTGATGATCATTATGATCCTGCTCAGGTTGCTGTCAGACTGAATAAGTATTTTACATCTACATTCACACAGCAGGCATTTTTTAGGGATGGCAAGGCTAGATGTTTATCAAATTCTAACAGGAAGCTAAATGAATTTTTTTTTGATAACTAAGAGGAAAGTAGAAGAGATATTGAAGCTAAAAGAAAAAAGCACCAGTGGTGGATTGGATCCATTCAATAATATTGAGGGAGACAAAAATGATGTAAGCAAACAATAAGCCATAATTATTAGAGCATCCTTGGATTCAGAAAAGGTTCCTGTGGACTGTAGAAGTGCAAATATATCCCCAATTCACAAAGGGGATCAAAGGGGATAAATTATGTTAATGAAGTAGCGCAGGACAATCTATACAGGAATGCAGTAATATTGCAGTCACAACATGGATTTGTTAAAGAGCAATCTTCTCCAATCAAAATGATTAGATACTATGATGCATATCTAAGGAACTGAGTGCAAAAAATAATTTTGACATTCTGCACTTGGATTAAAAAAAAAAAAGCTTTTGACACTGTTGCACATAAGAGACTGCTATATAAACTGAAGCAACCTGACATTAAGGGCACATTACTGTTAATGATAAGGAGATGGTTAAGTGGGAGACGACAGTAGTTATTAATGTGCACTGCTTTTTGTGGACTAACAATACTAGTGGATTTCAGTACTGGGTCCACTGTTTTTTCCTATGTTTATTAATGATGCTGATGAAGGCATATCAGGTTTGATGTCTGAGCTTAAAAATGATATGAAGGTGGGTGGGCAGGGTAGCTAATGAGACAGTAACCAGAGTATGCTAGAAAAATTAGGCAGATGGGCTGAAAGTAGCAATTGTAATTTAACACTGACAAATGCAAGATACTGCATATGCATGGCAGTAATCCCAGATTACAAACTGTGTATTACCACACTCAGTGTAGTGAAGAATGAAAAAGACCTGGAGGTAATTATGCAGCCAGATGTGGGTAGTGCAGACAGGATGCCAGATAGCTCATGAGGTTTTTTCGATGATATAAAGAAATTTTATGAACAAGGATAAGGAAGCAATTATCCTGTTGTATAATTATTAGGCTATATTTTTAGTATCACATACAGAGCTGGAAGTATGATTTTAGGAAAGATGTAGTTCTTTTGGAATGGGTGCAGAGAAGTGTTGATTGACTAACTTTTTTTTTTTTTTTTTTTTGGCTAATGGTGTAGAAGCTTTCTTGCATTGTTACCACTACTAATACTAAAACCTAGGCCAATCTGTATGTTGTGCAGAGTCCCCCCCCCCACCATGAACTGTTTTGAAAAACAAAATAATCCAGGGGGGGGGAGAACTCTGCTTAATATACCTGAGATATAGATAGCCCAAAAGACAAACTCCTGAATTCCCTCCATTTCTAGTAGTATTCAAGTACACACTTTTTCTAAACAAGTGACCCACTCTACTATCTTGAAGGATTTTGGTCAAGAACAATCTGAATGAATATTGACTATTCACTGATTCACAAAGTAAAGTGTAAAGGTAGTTCTACTATGTGATGGAAATGTCTATCTATCTACTCAATTATTCTTATGGGGAAATCATATAACAGCACTCATCTGCTGTTAAGAACAACTGACTAGATTAGATTCCCATAGCCAATACTGGCTTTGGGTTTTGTTTAGCATATGTGAGGTGGAGTTCTGATCCCCAACCAAGTATTAAAAATTCAAAACATTGCCTTATTACTCCTGTGCTTCTAGTGCCTATAAAGGCATCTTCAGAAGTGTTTGATGATGTTCTAAAAAAAAAAAGAAAAAAAAAAGCAGCATGAGACTTCCACAAGAAGCAACCCTAGATGGCAACACCACCTCTGCTAAACTTCACATTTAGCACAGCACCATTGTGTTCAAAGTGAATTTCTTAGGCTGTGTTAAAGCCAAAAATCCATGCTGATCTCAAGAGTGTTAAGAGCTTATAAGACAATGGACTATCTCGAAAGCAACATTTTCTTCACTCACACCCATACGAAGGTTCCATTAAGAATTCTAATATGGAAGAGCACTGCCAGAAAAGATGGAATCAAGCAAGCTGATGAACTACTATTGGGCTAATTATGAATACACCAGCTTTCAGCTATAAAGCTTTTCAAACAATTCAAAAGAATTTTAAATGACTTCAAATGTCACTTTTGTTAAAAGGGAAAATAAAATTTAACATGGATCATTTGTTTTTATTTTCCAAAAAATTGGTGGGTGATATGGGATTTTACATTTAATTATAAATTCAGCACATTTGAATCACATTTTTTCATTTAAAAGGGGGGGAAAAATGTTGCTCCATGTAATCAACCTAATCCCTATTTACTAGATAAAATAATCACTAGTTATTTCAAGAAATATCATACAGCTAATTTTCATCAATCAAAATAGGTTACTGAAAACAATATGTATATAAAAAAATATATGGAAGTTCAAGCGAAATCAATAATTATATTAAAAGACTATCATCCGTTATACTCTGAAATTCAGATAAATTATTTAGCAAATTAATTACTACCATACCACCCAAGAAAGAATACTTCACAGAGGCAAAACTCTAGTATAAATTCTAGACTGACCCTCCACAATATCAGCCTGTTTTGCACAGCACTACCATTCAGAACACTAATCCAAAATGCGTGAAGCAAGTGTTGCATGTCAGTGATCCATTCAATTTTCGACCTTTATTCCATTATTTGTAATTAATCCTCAGATTAACATGATTTACATTACGAAGTGCTTATTTCATTTTTATTATTTCCATTCTTTTTGTAATTAATTTTATCAAACCAGTATTTCTATAACCAGTTAGATTTTCTAGCATATATATATATATATATATATATATATATATATATATATACAAACATATACACACACACAAATTCCATCCATTCAGACATTTGCATCTACTGTCACTAAATTTTATTCATATATATATTACAAATAGGAAGGAATCCAATGCTACAACTTCTCTAGTCAAAAGGAATCACCCACAGTCTAACGATGATCTTAGTGGCAATCCTAATAGTATGATGCACTCCCTTATTGCATTCTTTAATATACCTGTATGTACTCCATTTATTCCTGAAACCTTACTCTTTTTAGCCTGAATGGTTTCCTCATATGCACTTCTCAAATCATTATATTAATAACCTTGCTACACTCATACTCTTTCTCCCATTGTTTATTTACTGAAATGGAATGCTTATCAACTATTGGGAATAAATGTATGGAAAGTTTTATATTTATTTTTTTATTTTTTTATATTTTATATTTACTCATTTTTTAAGCAAGATTTCATTGTGACCACAATTTGAAATTCACAAAAATTGATCAAGCAAAAAAATTAAAAATCTAAATTATTCTGCTTACAGATAATGCAGATGCATAACACACAAGCACCTGCTTTTGGAATAACCTAAGAAGCATACCCCTGAATCCACTACTGTATTACCCATCTTAATTATTCTATGATTGCTCCAATTTTAAAAGTAGTACAATATTTCTGTGTATGTCTACTCTGATATTCTTTGTAAGAATCTTCCTAACCTTGAATTTTCTCTCCTTTCGGTCAATATCTCTATGCCCAATTCTGTGAAATTCACCAGACGCTACAAAATAAAGAGAACTTTTCATTAAATGCAGCTCGATGAATGATACGCACACACAAATATAACTAGTTGCGGCAGGCAACTAATCTTCATAAATGGAGCAGAGGGAGTTACTCAACTATATGCTCTTTTTTTTTTTTTTTTTTGCTTTTCATCTAACCTAAACATTTCAAAAAATATGATGCAATAAATTCAGTTGATTCCGAAAATAATTTTCTAGAAATAAACTCACTGTTTCATATAATGAACGGAATACAAATTCTTATGAACAATCCCAGTCCCGCCACGCTTTCTTGATATGACTCACATAACTCGCTGAACTTAATTAAACAACGAATGAATTTTTTAAATAAAAAAATTTTTCATCTTACATACATACAGTTTTAATATAACAATAATCACTAAACAATTTTTATTCCAACTTAAAATACTATTTCAAGAAAATAACTTAATAATTCTTTCCCATATGTCTGTCAGAATAATAAAGACATATGATAAGTTGTTTCAGTGACAAACTTAAATGTTGTCAGTTTGTATTGAACCATTTATTCCTGAAACCTTACTCTTTTTAGCCTGAATGGTTTCCTCATATGCACTTCTCAAATCATTATATTAATAACCTTGCTACACTCATACTCTTTCTCCCATTGTTTATTTACTGAAATGGAATGCTTATCAACTATTGGGAATAAATGTATGGAAAGTTTTATATTTATTTTTTTATTTTTTTATATTTTATATTTACTCATTTTTTAAGCAAGATTTCATTGTGACCACAATTTGAAATTCACAAAAATTGATCAAGCAAAAAAATTAAAAATCTAAATTATTCTGCTTACAGATAATGCAGATGCATAACACACAAGCACCTGCTTTTGGAATAACCTAAGAAGCATACCCCTGAATCCACTACTGTATTACCCATCTTAATTATTCTATGATTGCTCCAATTTTAAAAGTAGTACAATATTTCTGTGTATGTCTACTCTGATATTCTTTGTAAGAATCTTCCTAACCTTGAATTTTCTCTCCTTTCGGTCAATATCTCTATGCCCAATTCTGTGAAATTCACCAGACGCTACAAAATAAAGAGAACTTTTCATTAAATGCAGCTCGATGAATGATACGCACACACAAATATAACTAGTTGCGGCAGGCAACTAATCTTCATAAATGGAGCAGAGGGAGTTACTCAACTATATGCTCTTTTTTTTTTTTTTTTTTGCTTTTCATCTAACCTAAACATTTCAAAAAATATGATGCAATAAATTCAGTTGATTCCGAAAATAATTTTCTAGAAATAAACTCACTGTTTCATATAATGAACGGAATACAAATTCTTATGAACAATCCCAGTCCCGCCACGCTTTCTTGATATGACTCACATAACTCGCTGAACTTAATTAAACAACGAATGAATTTTTTAAATAAAAAAATTTTTCATCTTACATACATACAGTTTTAATATAACAATAATCACTAAACAATTTTTATTCCAACTTAAAATACTATTTCAAGAAAATAACTTAATAATTCTTTCCCATATGTCTGTCAGAATAATAAAGACATATGATAAGTTGTTTCAGTGACAAACTTAAATGTTGTCAGTTTGTATTGAACCTTAAAAACACAACGAGAGCACCAAGCTTAGGAACGCTAGCTTGCTATACAATATAAAATGTTAGCAATCAGTATCACCTGTTTCCACCAAGGTTAGAGTACAGCGCCCTCTACTAACCTATTTTTCATAATGAATAAAAGAACTAGTGCGAAGGTTCCTAACCTTTTATACCTTGAAACCCCTTAAAACAGGCCTGACCAACCCGCGGCCCACCACATTCTTTTTTGTGTCCCACAGATGATTTTTATGCTACTGACTACATCAGTGGGAATTATTTCACTAGTTCACCAAGCATGATAAATAACGAGAAATATAATACCAGACCAGTTGTACTTCACCGTATCCCCACCATTCCTACCCTTCTTCGAACTGGAAACTCTGCAAATGGAAGTAATTGATTTACAGTGCAACAATGAATTAAAACACATTCACACCACGCCATCAAAAATCAAGTTTTATCACGTATGCAGTGGCCGCTCGTGACTCTGATGTTTGGGGCTGCTGCGTCTTAAAGTTACATTAAATTGCCTTGGTTATTAGACATGTAGACATACACAGTAATAATAATAAGCAAGTTACAAATACTACAAAGCATTACCTAGACATTTACCATTAACAGACTTGAACTTTTATTTAATATTTAAAAACTAAATCCATTCTTCGGTTTTTATTTGTTGAAAATAGGTTAATAACTTTTTCATTCAAGTTTGGTGCATTGCTGACCAAGCTTTTCTCTATTGAAAGCACTGCTTCAGCATTAAGCCTTTCCTGATTCATAGTGCTCCTTAAAAATGTTTCTATTTTTTTTTTTTTTTTTTTTTAATGTCGAATGGCAGCGTTCGGGCTCTGAAGTAGTCATTGGAATGGTCAAAAGAACTTTTATGAGTTTTCTAAGTTCACCAAGAACTTCAGCTAGATTATTTTCTGAGATAAATTTCAGCAAGTCAGTTAATTTGCAATAAATGTGTAGAACATGTCCGCTATAGAAAACTTGTAATTCCGTAAGAAGTTTTTCTCTTTCAGTAGTCTCCCGTACCTCTTCCATGGGCATTTTCGTACGAAAAATAAAGTTCTCCTTGTTAAACAATTTATCAGCAATTAACTGCATTGTAAAAGAATATCTCTCACCTATACTTTGTTACCACTTTATTAGGCACATCTAACAAGTAGCGTGTTGGGCCTCCGTTAGCCTTCAAAACAGCCTGACTTCGTCTAGGCATGGATTGAACAAGATTCTGAAAAAGTTGTGCAGGAATGGAGTATCATGCAGACATGAGTCGAATCTCAAGGAACTGAGATTCGACGGAGGTGTAGGCCTGCAGCGAACAGTCCTTTCCAGCTCATTCCAAAGATGTTCAATAGGATTGAGATCCAGGGATTGAGTGGGCCACTGCAATAAAGAAAAGTCATTCTCATGTTTCTGGAACCATTCCGTAGTGATTCGTGCTTTGTGCACCGGCGCATTATCCTGCTGGAAGTAACCATCTGACTGAGGATAAACTGCCAACATGAACGGATGCACTTGGTCAGCAACGATGTTTAGATATCATGTGGCATTCAGATGTGAATCTATGAGTATCAATGGACCCAACGTGTGACTGTAAAAATCGTTATCAAAAGGCTGAATCAACCCTCTTAAAAAGGTAAGAGGTTTCCTCTTTTAATTTAAGATTGTAATAATAGGATATATTGGGCTGCAATGCTCTTTTGATTCTAATCAGTAAACTAATAATTATATACTCCAATAAAGTAAACGGTAGTAATCATGGTTCAATTTAATTTTCATCATTTCATTAGTGCCGGTTTTTTTGCCTTCAAAATAGCCTGAATACGTCTAGGCATGGATTGAACAAGATGCTGAAAACGTTGTGCAGGAATGGAGTCCATGCAGACATGAGTGTGTCAAGCAGTTCCTTGAGATTCGACGGAGGTGCAGGCCTGCAGCGAACAGCCTTTCCAGGTCATCCCAAAGATGCTCAATAGGATTGAGATCCGTGGACTGAGCGGGCCACTGCACCAAAGAAAAGTCATTGTCATGTTCCTGGAACCATTCCGTAGTGATTCGTGCTTTGTGCACCGGCGCATTATCCTGCTGGAAGTAACCATCTGACTGAGGATAAACTGTCAACATGAACGGTTGAACTTGGTTAGCAACGATGTGGCATTCAGACATGAATATATGGGTATCAATGGACCCAACGTGTGCCAAGAAAACATTCCCCACACCATAACACTGCCCCCGCCACCTTGCACAGTAGTCATCAGACATGACGGGTCCATGGATTCATGTTGTTTTCGCCAAATTCTGAGCCTTCCAGGAACTTCGTCTCGTAAGACCAAGCAACTGTTTTGCAATCTTCGATAGTCCAGTGCAGGTGTTGCTGTGCCCACAGAAGGCGTGTTCTCTTGTTCTTCATTGATAACAAAGGTACGCAATGTGGCTGTTGGCTGTAGTAGCAGCCCATTGGCGACAAAGTGCGACTAGTGGTCCCTTACGATATTTTGCTCTGCGCTCCACGCAAGGTTGTATTCTGACGTGTTATGCGACATTGTGGCCCGTCTGTTTGCTTGCACAATTCTAGCCATCCTCCTCTAACCTCTCCCATCAACAAGCAATTTTCTTCCAGAGGAGTGCCGTTGAGAGGATATTTTCTGTTCGTTGCACCATTCTCGATACATCTTTGAAACTGCGGTGCGTGAAGAGTTCAGGAGAAGTGCCGTTTCAGATATGCTTCGTCTTGCACCTACTACCATGTCACATTAGAAGTCATTTAAATCACTCCTTTCCCCATGCTTGCTACGGTTTGTATGCTTAACTGATACTAGAAAGGTCGTTCTGCTGCATTTATATCCACAACTGGATCGCGTGAATTGCAACGTTGTGCGACAAACCATTTGTGTGCACAGCAGGGATGTACCTAATAAAGTGGCAGCACAGTGCATGTCAACACTTACATAGTCGCATACTTCCTTCGCTTTAAGCATGAGTGTTTTTGAAGGATTTTCACAGTACATTTAATTCCTGATTTTTCGAATGGCATTCTTAAAGTTTCCTATATATTCATGTATTTTAACTGTCTCAATTTCTCGAGATTGCATTTGATTATAAACAACTTCCACGTGAGGCATTATTTGATGGAAAAGTTCTAATCAGAACTCCAATTTTTCATTACTCAAGATGTGCAAAATTCCAGTGGCTTCTGAAATCGTCTTATCTGCTTTTGCTGTCGCTTGTAGTTCCTCCATGCACTTTTTTAAGGATTCAAAATTTTCATAAACGCTGTTCACGGTGCGTATATTGAAGTTCCATCTTGTAGGGGAAGGTCGGGCAACACGGCTGTCCATATGCTTTTTGAGAACAGAGAGACGCTGTGGTGATCTCGAGAAAAATGTTGGTATCGACGTGAGGTTCGAAAAGAATATTCTTGAATCTCGGGTACTACTTGCTGCATTTCTTATCATCGGATTCAGTTGGTGTGTATAGCAGTGAATAAAATGTGCATTTTTGTACTTCTTTTATTTTAGCCTGAATTCCCCCTTTCCTGCCTTTCATCACACTTGCGCCATCAAATATCTGAGCAACCAGTTTTTGAGTATTTCCTTTGAGGATTATGTCTAACTGATCTAGAATGCACTTCGATATTCCGTCTGCCGTTTGGTTATCCGGAGTGAAAAATCCAGAAAAATGTCTCCATTCAATTCATAACTCACAACAATTACTATTTGTACATGTTCTGCTGGGCCGTTTTAACGCATGGGCAGACACGGCAGACGCCAGGGGCCTCGGCCTACTGGGAGCCTCATTTAGGGCTAGGAATGCGACTGAGAGACCCAAAAAAAAAAAAATTAAAAAACAAAATTTAAACTGAATAGGAGCCACAATTGGAAATTCGCCGGGGGGGGGGGGAGCAGAGTTCTTAAAACGGCCCTGATGTTCTGGAACATCTGTTGTGTCATCAGCCATGGAAGCTACGAATGAAGCTTCTTTAATTTCTCTTTTTATTTCATCCGGGAATATTTGCAGCAAATAGTCAAGAATCAAGGATATCATTCTGAATAGTTTTTTAAATGTCTTTAAATGCTGCATTACTTTCTAAATGGTTCTTTAAATTGGAATCTAACGTACAGGCAAAATTTATTAATCCTCTGAATACTCCTGGATTTTTATAATCATCTTTTTCGTCATATCCACGTAAAGGGATTTCAAACTCTACACAAAATTTAATGAGGTCTATTATTTTAAGTGACACCTCGCGATTCTTGGTAACTTTTCTATTATGTTTGCAGTTCGGAAGTCTGTAGGCCTCATTAAGCTGTTCTTTAATATTTATGCTTCCTAAAAGTGAAATCACATAATCACATTATGTTTCTTCGAACGCTCATGTTTAGAGTTTTTTTCTTTCATTCTTTTATGTTTGTAAAGCCACTTTTTGTCCACGTTAAATCACCTCCGAACAGTAACCAAGGAAAACAAAACAATGCATTTTTAACTTCACAACCACTTTAAAACTGCGAATATATTTCTTATTATTACTTATTCCCCACTGAGAAATTTGAATCTTTAGTGTGGGGCGGCCTTCTTTTTTAATCGCACTTTTTTCTTGGAGAGATAATTATGAAAAACTAAGTTGCTGAAGTTTATTCACTGTCACGTGATTTACTTCATGGGGAAGCATGGAGGCCATGATCGAATCAAATTTTACAAAATCGTGTGTCGTAGAAATAATGTTTTACTTACATAGTATGAATCAGAGCTGTACTACTCAATATGTTCTACGTTGATAATAATATTAGTAAAATAATAAGAGGAGTTTCCCTCAATATAGTGCGTAGAACACTTCCGTAGGGTATCATACGGAATCATTCCGTAGGGTATCATAAGGAGGGTATCATACGGAAGTGTTCTACGCACTATATTGAGGTAAACTCCTCTTATTATTTTACTAATGTTTTACTTACACATCACCTCACAATATAACTTCAACTTACCAAGTTCAAGCTCAATTCGCAATTAAGCTGTAATCACATAATTACACTATTCAGGGCCGGTTTTGAGCTGTTAGCCGCTAGAGATATTTGGCCGCCCTTATCAATGCGGATCGGTAGTAACGAATTTTTTGCTGGAAAAATGTCGAAAACGGTCGACAAGAGAATTGACTGTTGGGTGAATATTTAAATGAATAACGACGTTCGTGCGCATTTCTCTCTTTATTTAAAATTTCCTTTCGGTTCCGTTAACAATTAAAACAATGATGCTTTAAGATTAACAGTACAGGAATAAAGGCCCATTCACAATGAAAATTAAACGTAACATAAGCATAAACCTTGTACCTATGTTATTTAATGAAACCATTCATAATGAATTACGTTAGTGTAACCTTAAACTTAATCATAAGACGTTAATATGAAAGTTTGCCAACTCCAAGCTTTTATGCTTTTGTTTACGTGGTTTAAAACAAGACACAGTCGTAGAGGTTATGGAAGTCCCATTGTTGAATCCTTCTCTGGTTGAACGGATGAACCTACCATCGCCTGTGCTTGCACTTCCAAGTTTTCTGATGCAAAACACATGTATACTTCGGCGTTATTTATAACCATAAACTGCACAGCTATATAATGAAAACATCAATGTTTTGAAGTATAAAAGAAGAGTATGTTGTGTTTCCATGGTTACCAAATATGTTTACGGTCATGTTTATGTTCCCATTGTGAATGTTGGTATGACTTCTTAATTTTACGTTAACGTTCGTTACGTTATTAAATTCCTACTATTAGTTCACACTCTCCCTATATATATATTTATATATCTTGTTCAAATTTTCAATCGTTAATAAAATACTTTTTATTCATCCACTCAAGTTCAAATCAATTTTTTTAAACTTGTAGTGGATGACACTTGATGTTAATACAGTTTTTTTCAAATGTTAATTCATTAATTAAATTTAATTAATTAATTTTAGTTTTATATGGGAGAAAAAAATTTCTTTTATATAAGATATTTAGCAGGATATAAAGTTAGGAATAAATACCGTCAGTGGCGAAGCGTGTAGATCGCTGGAAAAAAATTTATTTTTCAGATTCTTTTTTCATTCTGGGTTCTAGTCTGAGTCAAGGAGGGAACAAAATGGAAAATGAAACATGTGAATAAAAATAATAGTCCAACAGCATATATAGAAAGGAAAATGGAAAATTGCAAGGAAATTCGCTTTTTTTTCCCCACTTAATATTGTGATTTTGTCATATGTATATACATATTTATATTAATTGTAATTATTTAATAAAAAGTAACTAAAATAATATTTTTCTTTGTTGACCTAAGTAGGAATTGACAAAATTTTTTTTTTTTTATATTACTTGTTTTTATGTTTAATTTTCATTGTGAATGGGCCTTTAGAGAATATAATATTATTTATTAGCAATGCCACGTTCGCTGTTTCATGGCCGACCACTATATTACAATAATATTAAATTACATTTTAATTTTATCCTTTAAAGTGCACTATCGGCCGCCCTACGGATTTGGCCGCCTGCGTGCATGCACGCACCAGAACCTACCAGAACCGGCCCTGTCACTGTTGAATGTTGGGTATTGACTTAACACTGATATTATTTAGTTACTTAATGGGAATTCGGGTGAATAACAAAAAGACACCGACACTGTGGCTACACACCCCATCATGGCCAACGATGAAATCTGCTCTGCGCGCTTTACAGTGACTTTGATTCGTTTCACCTATAAAAAATGTATATTGGCAAGTTTCCAATGGCAACCAACTACAGATAGTCACTAGAATGCAAAATGTGTCACTGCCTTGCGCACAGTGAGGCCTACGGTTAAATAAACTTCAAAGTTGGAAACGATTTCGTGTTTTTATTCGTTTATTATTGAAATTATTACTGGAAATAGAGGATACGCATACTATTTGCGGGTTCTGTTAATAAAAATATTCACTGTGTTGCGTTGTTCTTCACAAAATTTCATATAATTCCGTTCACTGTATATCTAGATTTAAATAGATGGGGGTGTTGCAGTGTCTATGGCCAAGCCGCCTCTGCAACGTGTGACAGCAGAAAGGTATCCCGAATTAAGGTTTTTTTGCACAAAAAAAACATTGAGCACCTTCAGATCCACATAAGTTTCTGAATATTTCTTTTTCAAAAATTAAATTTATTTAAAGTACATCTCGAGCTTCAATAACTGATGAAAATCTGGAAAATCAATTAAGTTGTGCAACTACGAATACTGAAATTAAATTTAAAAAAATTGAGTGATCACAAAGAAAAACAAATATCTCATTGATTTAGATATATAATAAAAATGAATGAATAAAATAATTTTTTATGGCGTTTGGTTTTTTACTTTAAAAGACCATTTTATTTTACGTGCTGCCCGCAGAAAATTGTAGTTTGCCAAATTCCCTGCAGAACAATTTGGGCCAACCAAATTTCTCCATGAAATTTTCATAAATTTCATGTGCCTACCCCTAAGTTCAGAACAAGTTCAAATAAACGGATTTGATCTGAAATTTAATTATAAATATACTGTATATATATATTTAAAAATTAATATTTACTTCAGAACATTTAATCTCAAAGAAAAAAGTACGAATAATAGAAATTAATTAAAAAACAAAAGCTTCGTATCTGAATTAGTGAGTTGGTTTGTCCATATTTCGTTCAAAAAAGTGATTCATGAAAAAATCAAGCCCCCCCCCCCCTAAAAAAAAAACAAAGTGTTTCCCCAGGGGAGGGTGCCCCACACTTTGGGACCTCTGCACTAGTGAATTTCTTAACTTTCCCTATTTTTCCTACACTATATTAGCATGGAGAATGAATAATAGACAAATGATGTTGCGTCACAAAAAAATTTGTTTTTATACTTCCATACAGACCCAAGGTGGCCAAAAGAGTTCACAGCTTCATTTTAACTGCTTCTGGCAGCCAATGCACTAGCGCCTGAATTCTCAATGGGTTCTGAACTTTTTTGTGTTGTTGTTGAGTTTCAGGAACATCCGCAACTAAGGCCGTGTTGCTCCATATATTGTCTGTAACTGGCATGTGTTCTGAGGTCGATTTGCTGTTTGCTGGTAGCATGTTATTTTTCTCCCGAGTTTCCGGGAGAAAAAACCATGCTACCCTCGCCAGAGACCGACTAAATCAGCCACGTTGTGAAAAATACCCCTCCCGTCATAGATGGGATTCGAACTCAAGTCTTTTCCACCCCGGGGTGGAGAGGACGGTGATGCTACCAAGTGACCTACGAGGACACTTTTTTTTGTGGAAGCATACTTAATCTCCCAATGTGCACATTTGCGTCTACTACATTGATGTGCAAAACTTAAGGACCAACACTATGTCGAAAGGTTACAACCACAAAATCTTTACTTAAGGTACTTTTTACTGATGAGAGTAGATTCAGTCTCAGCAGCGATTCTGGATGTCAGCTAATCTGGCGAGAGGTTGGCACACGGTATCACCCCGCAAACATCACTGAAAGGTATCGATATGGCGGTTGAGGTGTCTCGTCTGGGTAGACATTGCCCCACTAGGGGCCCAGCGGCTAACAGGCCGGATGAACAATGAGCACAACATACTACATAGTACATATCCCACACACTTTTAAATCTCTGGCTTGACCGATACAGAGAACATGCGCGGGGATGGGAGAAATCTCAGGAACCGTTAGACCTTTAACATACCAAATACCTAAATACCTTGGATGGACGTACACAACTGCAGATACTGGAAGGCGGTACTGTAACCAGTGCACGTTGCTGTACTGAGGTAATACTTCCCATGTGTGTCTGTTCCGAGGTTCCATTTCCCGGAGTTCGTGTTTATGGATGATAACGGTACACCCCATCGAACTGCAGCTGTTGATATGCTTTTGCAAAGTGAGGAAATTGTTCGTATGGATTGGCCTGCCGTTCAGTCCATCTAAATCCTATCGAACACATTTGGGACGCTCTGGGAAGACGCGTAGCGGCACGTTCACACCCACCAGAAAATATTCACCAGCTGAAGATGGGACCGACAGAGGAATGGACGATGTTATCGCAAGAACTCATCAACAACATTGTTCTAAGTATGTACAGGAGGTGAAAAGCCTGCATCGACATTAGGGGTGGCCATATCTACTATTGGGGACCACCTCTTCCCTTTGTTCCATCTTTGGCAGTGATGCATCTGTATCATGGCAGCCAGTGCTATGTTGCCATTTTTGAATAAAGTTCCTCTGTACCGTTTTGTTTCCGTTGTTATGACCTTCATCATTTCTGTACCTCACGAGGTTTCTTTGGTATGGTTTTCCGTTATCCAGGCCACTCCTATGAGAAGCTACAGGTGAAAATCTGACTGGTCCTTACATTTTGCACTCTGATTTGTAGAGGTATAGATTACTGTGTAATCTATACCAGTAATATATTACTGCGAGGTATAGATTACTGCGTAATCTATACCTCTACAAATCAGAGTCAGTGTTAAATACCCGGAAGAATAACTTATGTCTAATAAGTAGAGCTGTTAATATTGGGAACTGTTGTTAAGAACTAAGAGGGTGGAGCCCAATCTCTGAATTTTCATAGATCGGGGTTCCACCAAAAATTTTTCAAATTTTTTCCTAAGCCAATTGCATACTAATATAAACATTCATGAATTAATGAAATTTTCATGAGTAAGTGTGCCTTCCTCAGAGAGTTTTTGTTCTATAAAGATTTCACGAATTTCACTTCTAATTGAAAAAAAAAATGTTTTAAGTAAAAACCAAATTAATAAAAAGCAATTACGACGATTAACAGGAATCCTACAGTATTTTGTAGCATCATGTGAATGCAAATACTGGGAGACCTATTGCAGCTAGGCTGTTATGTAGAGTCTTTGGCACCATACCTGTGGTTGACACGATGATCGAGATGGTCATTACTTGTTGCATATGCCACATCTCTTTGATCTCCTGTCTTAGGTTCGTGTACGTCCTGATTTTTTCCCCATGGTTTTTCTGCAGGTTGCCAGTGTTGGGTACCGCTATGTCAGTCAGATAGGTAGCCTTTTCCTTCCTCTCCACAAGCGTTATGTCCAGTCTGTTGTGCGGGATTGTCCTATCCATTATTATGGCGCGGTCCCAGTACAGCTTGTGGGTTAGGGTCTCTAGTACTGCCTGGAGTTCGTTTTTATTATTATTATAATAAATTATAAATTTTTATTATAAACTATAATAACAATAATATTATTATAATAATATAATACAATACAACAATTTTAATGAAAATAAATTGTATTGTATTTAATGAAATTGTATTATTATTATTATTCTTATATTATTTCTCCCTGATTGGGTATAGCATCTCGTGACTTGTATTGCTACGAAATACACAGGATGGTTATTGTTATGTCTGGTGTTACTGTTGGTCGAGGAACTCTCTGGCTATCCTACAGGTGTTCAGGATTGATACTTTCTGGAGTTCCTCGACCATCTCTTTCATCTCCTGTCTTAGGTTCGTGTGCTTCCTGACTTTTTCGCCATGGGTTTTCTGCAGGTTGCCAGTGTTGGGTACCGCTATGTCAATCAGATCAGTAGCCTTTTCCTTCTTGTCCACAAGGGTTATGTCCGGTCTGTTATGCGGGATTGTCCTTTCCGTTATTATGGCGC